>NC_039368.1:11858080-12458080 GCF_003573695.1 Papaver somniferum | reverse complement strand
TTAGATCTAGGTGCAAGTGTGAACCTCCTACCATATTCTGTTTATGTGCAGTTAGGTCTTGGAGAGTTGAAGCCTACACCTATAACTCTCCAATTAGCAGATCGATCTGTCAAAGTTCCTCGTGGAGTGGTAGAAGACGTTTTGATTAAGGTTGAAAAATTCTATTTTCCTGTAGACTTCATTGTCTTAGACACTCAACCTGTCCAAAACCCAAATTGTCACATTCCTGTCATTTTAGGACGTCCATTCCTGGCGACGTCCAATGCGATCATCAACTGTCGGAATGGAGTGTTGAAACTCTCTTTTGGAAACATGACTGTAGAATTGAATGCGTTTAATGTTAGTCAACAACCTGTGAATCTTGATGATGAGGAGGTACATGAAGTCAATATGATTGAGAGTTTGATACAAGATTCATTGACTAGTATTATGTCAAAAGATCCCCTGCAAGCATGTTTGGAAGGTGTTAACTTGGAGTTGTATGATGATGAATACACTAGTGAAGTCCAATCTTTGCTCGAATCTGTACCTCAAATGGACATCACTAAGTGGAAGAATACAGTGGAACAACCCCCACTTTCTGAGGAGTTTGTTATATCTTCGGCTGAGTCGCCTAAGGCCAACCAGGAATTGAAACCATTACCTGATACTTTGAAGTATGCATTTCTAGGTCCTTCTGATACTTTACCTGTTATCATTTCTTCACAATTAAACATAGAACAGGAAAACAAGCTTTTAGGAGTACTTGAGGAGCAGAAAGAAGCCTTATGATGGACCATCTCAGATCTCAAAGGGATAAGCCCCACCATTTGCATGCACCACATTAATCTTGAAGAGAATGCCAAACCATCTAGGGAAATGCAAAGGAGACTTAACCCTAACATGAGAGAAGTCGTTAAGAGTGAGATCTTGAAGCTACTTGATGCGGGTATCATATATCCGATTTCAGATAGTAAATGGGTTAGTCCCATTCAAGTTGTGCCTAAAAAGTCAGGCATTACTGTAGTTCGGAACGAAAAGAATGAGTTAGTCCCTTCACGTACAACCACAGGATGGCGAGTATGTGTCGACTACAGGAAGTTGAACACAGTAACAAGAAAAGATCACTTCCCCCTTCCCTTCATAGACCAAATGCTAGAACGTGTGTCTGGACACAGTCACTACTGTTTTCTAGATGGCTTTTCCGGTTATAACCAAATTCATATTGCACCGGAAGATCAGGAAAAAACTACATTCACGTGTCCATTTGGGACATTTGCTTTTAGACGTATGCCCTTCGGGCTGTGTAATGCACCCGCTACTTTTCAGCGGTGCATGATGAGCATTTTTTCAGACATGATAGATAGTTTTCTCGAGATCTTTATGGATGATTTCTCTGTGTTTGGTTCCTCTTTTGACGAATGTTTGGACCATCTAGTCCTTGTGCTATCAAGGTGTAAGCAAAAGAATCTGATTTTAAACTGGGAAAAATGCCACTTCATGGTGAACTCCGGCATAGTTCTAGGACACATCGTATCGGAAAAAGGAATTGAAGTAGATAAAGCTAAAGTCGACCTCATTCAGCAATTACCTCAACCCCACTCTGTGAAGGGGATTCGATCATTTTTAGGTCACGCTGGGTTCTACCGGCGATTCATCAAAAACTTTAGCCAAATCTCAAGACCTTTGTGTAACCTACTTGCCAAAGATGTTGTCTTTAACTTCGATGCTGCTTGTGTGAAGGCATGGGAAGAACTCAAGACTCTCCTCACCACCGCTCCTATAGTCCGACCACCAGATTGGAAACTGCCGTTCGAGCTCATGTGTGATGCCTCTGATTATGCCGTTGGCGCTGTTCTAGGGCAGCGTGTTGATAGACTACCATATGTGATATACTATGCTAGTAAAACTCTTAATGATGCTCAACTCAACTATTCGACTACCGAGAAGGAGTTACTTGCCGTGGTATTTGAATTAGACAAGTTTAGATCTTATTTGATAGGATCTAAGATCATCATATACACTGACCATGCGGCTTTGAAGTACCTTCTTTCTAAAAAGGATGCTAAAGCTCGCCTTATTCGATGGATACTCTTATTACAGGAATTCGACATCGAAATCCGTGATAAGAAGGGGTGTGAGAATGTGGTTGCTGATCACTTGTCCCGATTAACTAGTGAGTCTGTGATGAGTGCCAAATATTGTATTTATTTATCCCTTTTTGTTGGCAATTTAACTCATCTTTTACGCATTAATTCTACATTTTATCCCATATTCTGTATTTTCATTGTTTTCAAGAATAAATATTTTTATTAATTAATTTTGCATTTTTAGGTAATAAATAAAGTTCGGATGAGTCGCGGAGCGAAAAGAGCAGAAAAGTAGTGAAAAGCCGGGAGAAATTACGCAAGGAAGCCGCGAAGAATGGTGCGCACAACCTCATTTTCTACACACAAAAGCGCCTCCGTTCTCAGCCTTCAGATCATTTCTCAGAAGCATCCGACGGTCGCTCCTTGCTGAGCATCAAAATCTGATGTCTCTGCCAAGCACCACAGCGCTGAAATTCCAAGCCTTCAGATTAGATGGTAGTTGAATCCAACGATCGCTCTCTTGCTGCGCATCGAAGTTTGATATACCCGCCTAACACTACAGTACCTAACTCCATCAAGTACCGTTCATTTTGTTGTATCATATAATCCAACGGTCGCTCATTGCTTGCCTCCACATCACCGTCCGATCTACCTACCAGCTTCGCATCCAATGACTCAGCGTTGCTGTTCATCCGATTCGATGGATCCGCCTAACACCCTAGTGACCGAGCCACTACACCCCAACCAAACGGACCCTTCTCCCATTCTGTCGAACCCATCCACCACCATCCCCCCCCCTCTCTGCAGAACCACCTCCTGCCATGTCCACCACCTTACCCTGCCCCGCTCAACCATCACCTCAACCACCACCATTTCTTCTCAAATCATCATACAACCTAAACCCATCACGTACCATCCCTTTAATCATCATTTACAACATCAATTTCTCATCTCTCTGCCTAAAACCCTAGGTGAGAAATTGGTGATATATATGATGATTAAAGCATCAATTGGAGCACGGGGAGGAAGGAGAAGGAGCAGGAGAAGATTGGGTTGATGAGATGGAGCGAGAATTTCATCAATAGTAGGTAAATTATTTTTTTACCAAAAACCTAATTCTACTGACTTTGGAAGAATTTGGGGGAAAATGTTAATTTGGTGTAATGAGTATAAATTGAAGCTTTGGGAAGCATTAGGGGACTACCATTTACCTCTCTGGACTAGCCAGTAGAGATTTGAACAAAAATTTTATGAATTGAAAACTTTAGCACTTGTATGTTTACTGATGCAATTTGCTTATGTGCTGTAGTCATTTGTTATGATGCTATCTGTGTTTAATGTATACTATTCAGTGTATGCTTGTTGTCACAACATGGTTAGCATGAGCTAATCATCTTCAGGCCAAGGCTCAGTGAAGCCTTGTGCACTGTCAAGTGTGTTGGAGTTAGTTGGTTACTTCCTGTTGCTGTTTTGTGAATGTGCATTTGAGAGAGACCAATGCTCATAGAGCCTGTGATTGGCTGTACTGTCAAAAGACAGCCAATGCTAGGGGTAGACTAGTGAGCAAGTTGGTGTTCTCCCATTTCTAGTTGTATGCTTAGGAAAGAACTTAACCTAAACCATGTTACTTGATTAGGATACAAGGTGGATCATATGCTTTGGCTTGCCCACCACTTCTCTTTCAATCAATCTTATTTTCAATCTTGTATGCTTATTTCACATGTTACTTTTCCTGCTTTTCATTTTCTTGCATTTTATAACTATTTTGCACTGAGGTCAGTGCACTGAACACAATCCTGCCTCTTGCCCTTGGCTGCCAAGCCTTGGTTGTTTGTTGCTTTTTCTTAAACTGCTCCTTTGTTGCCTTACCCTGCATTTTTGGTTCTTGCTTATCTTTCCTTGCTTTGGTCCTTAACCTGCTTCTCTTTTGCCCTACTTTATGTTCTTGTTTATCTGCCTGCAACCTTGCCTGCCCTTAGCTTATTACACATCTTAGTTAGGAAAACTTCTCATAAGCTCCTCTCTCTGTGGACAAACCCCTACTCATCACTATATTATAAATCTTGACCTTGTATACTTGCAAGTGTTTTGTGTGCATTTTAGAAATCACACCAAGTTTTTGGCGCCGCTGCCGGGGAGGTGGCTGCCTTATCTGTGAAGTTTTCAAGTTCTGCTGATTGGGCTTGCAATTTCAGGTCATTCTGCTGTTGGTGCAGTGCTGGTGCTGTTGCAGTACTGCTGGTGCTGGTGCTGTTGCAGTGCTGCTGCCAAGTTTGATGTTGCCAACTTTCTGCTGCTGCTGGTGCTGCCAACTTGCAACTGCTGCCAACTGCTGCTGCTGATCTGCTGGTGCTGTTGCTGTCAAACTGTTGCACTTGCCAAGCTTGCTGCCAGCACTTGCCAAGCTTGCTGCCAACTGCTGCCAGGCCTGCTGCCAACCACTTCTGCTGGGCTTGTGCAGTTTCTTCTGAATTGGGCTTGTGCCATCTGAGCTGGGCTCAGTAACCTCAACTTCTGCTGGGCTTGTGCAACTTCTGCTCTTGGGCTTGCAATTGCTGCTGGGCTGCGTTGCTGCTGCTGCTGGGCTCAGCTACACTTGTTGCCGCTGGGCTTGAACTGAGCTGCTAGGACGATCCTAAAGCCCAACTGGGCCTTGCAACTAAAAAGGGGATTAAAAGCCTATTTTTGGGCTTCCCTCCAAAAACAAGTAAGCCTAACCCATGAGTTAACCCACTTGGGTCTCATTTAAATTCAATTTTGGGCTTGTAATAATTTGTTTAATTATTCATTTGGGATTGTAATAATTTTTTTTTATTTTCGTTTTGTTATTTTTATTTGGGATTGTAATAATTTTTTATTTTCTTTTTGTTTTTCTTTATTTTTCTTTTATTTTCCTTTTTCTTTTATGGGTGTGTTTAAATTATTATTATTGTTTTTATGAGTTGTGATAATTTATGATAGGTTTAGTTCAAAAATTTTCAAAAACCCAAAATTTTAAACCAAAAACAAAACCCCTTCTTTAAACCAAAACCCATTCAAAACCAAATCTTCATAACCCTTGGGCCAAATTGTTTCCGATTGCTCTGTCTGACCAACATGTTAGTTAAGGTACCTACTAGGACATGATTGTGACCTACAGAGACCAGACAAACAGACTTGTTAGAATTAACCCAGACGAACCTATCGAAATTCTAAGTTCTGAGGGAGACAGTCCAGATCAACCAGAAACAATGGGAGAACCACGTACCCTCAAGGATTATATGTACCCAACTAGAGCCAGTCAACCGTCTGTATTTTGCTGCCCGAGGCTAATGGCCATTATGAGCTGAAATCTAGCACAATACAGATGCTTCCTATTTTTAGAGGTGTTGAGAATGAAAACCCTTACCACCACGTGAGAGAATTCGAGGAAATTTGTGGAACTCTGCGTTTCACTCAAATGACCGACGAAACCCTGAAGTTAAGGCTTTTTCCTTTTTCCCTGAAAGATAAGGCAAAGGCCTGGCTCTATGCTTTACAGCCTCAATCCATCATGACATGGGATGACCTCACAAAGGAGTTTTTCAAAAAGTTTTTCCCGAACCACAAGACTGCGACAATTCGTCAAAGTCTGAATAGCTTTGTGCAATTAGAAGGTGAGACCTTAGCTAGATACCTGGAGAGATTCAATGAATTATTGCTCCAATGTCCCCATCATGGTTTTGAAAAATGGAGACTTGTGCAAATTTTGTATGAAGGTCTAGATGTGTCCACCCGAACAACGGTTGAGTCGATGTGTAATGGTCTATTCGTAGATAAAACTGCTGACGCGTCTTGGGACTTCTTGATTGAAGTAGCTGAAAAGACGCAACAGTGGGAATCCATCCGTGAAACCAGAAAGACTACATGAAGCAAAGGCTTTTAGGATTGAAGCGGATTTTGAGGGTAGAGCAAACATGGCATCAATAGTTAGGAGATTAGAAGAGTTAGAACTACATAAAAATTCAAAACCTTCCACCACTACTCTCCGAGAACATGTCGCTTCATCTATTTGTGCTGCTTGTAACGACCCCAACCATCAATTCCAAAATTGTCCAGATTTGCTTGCAGTCCAGGAGTCTAGGCTTGAACAGGCACATGCCATGTTTCAGAAACCAGAGCATAACCCTTTCTCAGACCTACAATCCAGGATGGAGAAACCACCCTAACTTTTCATGGTCAAAAGGCCCACTCAAGGAGGACCATCTCAACCCAATCAGAGCTATCAAACAATCAGGGATATCAGAACAATCAAGGTTATCAACACCCGAGAAACCCTCACAACAATCAAACTCTCAACAACAATCATATCCTCACACAATACAGACAAGAGATTATCCACCTTAGAGGAAATGTTCAGAGTTTGATGCAAAGTCAGAAAAATCTAGATCAAAGATGGATCAAATATGTGAGAGAGAAAAGGGTAAACTTCCGAGCCAACCCCAACAAAATCCAAAGAGGATATTTCAAACAGGCACAACATCCTGCACTGAAACCTCACCTGATCAAATCCATGCCATTACCACCCTCCGAAGTGGTAAAGTCATCGAGAACAACGTAGGCGAACCTAATGAGTCTGATACAAATTCCACGTTGTCTCCACAACCCCAGAAAACCAAAGAATCTGAGCAAGTTGGAAAATCTGACAATTCTACTGCTGTGAATGTCCCTTTGCCAACTCATCTTCCTGTTGCTCCATTTCCTCAGAGATTGATCTATCAACAGAAAAGTACCCATTACAATGAGATGTTAGATCTGTTCAAGAGAGTCAACATCAACATTCCTTTTCTTGAAGCAATCAAGCAAATCCCTGCTTATGCCAAATTCCTCAAAGACTTGTGCACTCAAAAGCGCAAGCTCAATGTGCAAAAACGTGCTTTCTTAGCTGAGCAGGTGAGTTCCATCATTCTGAACAAACTCCACCCAAGTTTAGGGATCCAGGATGTCCAACAATTTCTTGCACTATAGGAGAACACACGGTCAATAAAGCGTTATTAGACCTAGGTGCAAGTGTTAACCTACTGCCATATTCTGTTTATGAGCAGTTAGGTCTTGGGGAGTTGAAACCAACATCTATCACTCTACAACTGGCAGACCGATCTGTCAAGATTCCTCGTGGAGTGGTGGAAGATGTTTTGATCAAGGTTGACAAATTCTATTTTCCCGTAGACTTCATTGTCTTAGACACTCAACCTGTACAAAACCCAGACTGTCACATTCCTGTCATCTTAGGACGTCCTTTCTTGGCTACGTCCAACGCGATCATCAACTGTCGGAATGGAGTGTTAAAACTGTCTTTTGGTAACATGACGGTAGAATTGAATGTGTTCGATATTAGTCAACAACCTGTGAATCTTGATGATGATGATGTACATGAAGTTAATATGATTGAAGGATTAATGCAAGATTCGTTGACTAACATTCTATCCGTGACCCCTTTCAAGCATGTATGGAGAACTTTAACCCTGATTTCTATGATGATGCATACTGTAGTGACGTCCTATCTCTGCTCGAATCTGTACCTCAAATGGACGTCACGAAAGGAAATATGAAGTGGAACAACCCCTATTCTCTGATTCCAAGCTCCATCCATTGTTGAGCCACCCAAGCTTGAATTGAAAACATTGCCTAGTACGTTGAAGTACGCATTCCTAGGTTCTTCTGATACTTTACCTGTCATTATTTCATCATGTTTAGACACGGAACAGGAAAGTAAGCTTTTAGAAGTACTTAAGGAACACAAAGAGGCCTTAGGATGGACCATCTCAGATCTCAAAGGAATTAGTCCCACCATTTGCATGCACCACATTAACCTTGAAGAGAATGCCAAACCATCGAGGGAAATGCAAAGGAGACTTAATCCTAACATGAGAGATGTAGTCAAAGGAGAGATCCTGAAACTACTTGATGCGGGTATCATATACCCAATTCCCGATAGCAAATGGGTTAGTCCCATTCAAGTTGTGCCTAAGAAGTCAGGCATTACTGTTGTTCAGAACGACAAGAATGAATTAGTCCCTACTCGTACAATCACAGGATGGCGAGTATGCATCGACTACAGGAAGTTGAACACAGTAACAAGGAAGGATCACTTCCCGCTCCCTTTCATTGACCAAATGCTAGAACGTGTGTCTGGACACAGTCACTACTGTTTTCTAGATGGCTTTTCCGGTTATAACCAAATTCACATTGCTCCGGAAGATCAGGAAAAAACTACATTCACGTGTCCATTTGGGACGTTTGCTTATAGACGTATGCCCTTCGGGTTGTGTAATGCACCTGCTACTTTTCAGCGTTGCATGATGAGCATTTTTTCTGACATGATAGATAGTTTTCTCGAGATCTTTATGGATGATTTCTCTGTTTTTGGTTCCTCGTTTGACGAATGTTTGAAGCATCTTGCCCTCGTGATATCCAGATGTAAAGAAAAGAACCTTGTTCTAAATTGGGAAAAATGCCATTTTATGGTGAATTCAGGAATAGTTCTAGGACACATCATCTCAGAAAAAGGAATTGAAGTGGATAAAGCTAAAGTTGACCTCATTCAACATCTACCACAACCTTGCTCTGTGAAGGAGATCAGATCATTTCTAGGTCATGCTGGTTTTTACCGGCGATTCATCAAAGATTTCAGCAAAATCTCCAGACCTCTGTGCAGTCTTCTCTCCAAAGATGTTGCCTTCAATTTCGATGCTGCCTGTGTGAAGGCATGGGAGGAATTAAAAACCCTTCTCACCACCGCTCCTATAGTCCGACCACCCGATTGGAAGCTTCCGTTCGAACTTATGTGTGATGCCTCTGATTATGCTGTTGGTGCTGTTTTAGGACAGCGAGTTGATAGACTACCATATGTGATATACTATGCTAGCAAAACCCTTAATGATGCCCAACTCAATTATTCAACTACCGAGAAGGAATTGCTTGCCGTCGTTTTCGCATTAGACAAGTTTAGATCTTATCTGATAGGGTCTAAGATCATCATATACACAGACCATGCGGCTTTGAAGTATCTTCTTTCCAAGAAGGATGCTAAAGCTCGCCTTATTCGATGGATACTCTTATTACAGGAATTCGATCTCGAAATCCGTGATAAGAAAGGTTGTGAGAATGTGGTTGCTGATCATTTGTCTAGATTAACTTTAGAGTCTATTGATGATGTGAGCTGATTAGAGAATCATTCCCAGATGAACAGCTGATGTCTATCTCAGACCTTCCTTGGTTTGCTGATATTGTTAACTACCTCGCTACAGGTAGGATGCCCTCACGTTGGTCGAGACAAGACCGCTCTAAATTCCTGGCTGAAGTCAAACATTTCCTTTGGGATGACCCATATTTGTTCAAGTACTGTCCAGACCAAATCATTAGGAGATGTGTCCCCAACACTGAACAGAAAGATGTGATATCTTTCTGTCATGACCAAGCATGTGGAGGCCATTTCAGTGCCAAGAAAACTGCTGCAAAGATCTTGCAGTGTGGATTCTATTGGCCATCATTGTTCAAGGATTGCCATGATTATTGTGTTGCTTGTGAACGCTGTCAAAAGCTAGGAAGCATTTCGAGGAGAAACATGATGCCATTGAACCCCATTTTGATTGTGGAGATTTTTGATGTTTGGGGGATAGACTTCATGGGTCCATTTCCCATGTCTGACAGCAAGTTGTACATCCTAGTCGCAGTTGATTACGTTTCTAAGTGGGTAGAAGCCATAGCAACCAGAACAAATGACCACAAGGTGGTACTTTCATTTCTAAAGGAAACATATTTCACGTTTTGGTACCCCTAGAGCTATCATCAGTGACGGCGGTTCACATTTTCGTAACAAGTACTTTGAGTCTTTAGTACGCAAGTATGGCATAACTCACAAGGTTGCTACTCCGTACCACCCTCAGACTAGTGGACAAGTGGAAGTGTCTAATAGGGAAATAAGCACATTCTGGAGAAGACGGTCAACCCGTCCAGGAAAGATTGGTCATTGAGATTGAATGATGCTTTATGGGCCTATAGAACAGCTTATAAGACACCAATTGGCATGTCCCCCTATCGTCTAGTGTATGGAAAGCCGTGCCATCTACCTGTGGAATTAGAACATCGTGCCTACTGGGCAATCAAAGAGCTGAACTTTTCTCTGGACGAAGCTGGAATTCAAGGAAACTTCAACTCAACGAGTTGGAAGAATTGAGAAATGAGGCTTATGACAGTGCCAAGCTGTACAAGCAGAAGATGAAGATGTTTCATGACAAGCGTATTCTGCGCAAATCCTTCACTCCTGGTCAGAAAGTCTTGCTGTATGACTCCCGATTACATCTTTTTCCAGGAAAACTGCGTTCCAGATGGAAGGGTCCGTACCTAGTACGCACAGTTTTTCCTCATGGAGCTGTAGAGTTGGAGGATGTCTCCAACAAGAACGTTTTCAAAGTCAACGGGCAGAGATTAAAGCCATTCCTTGAGCCATTTCCACCCGACATTGAAACAACCGACCTGGAGGACCCAGTCTATGTGGACTAAACTGGTCCACTCTTTCCCTAAATAACCAAACAGTTTTCCAAATGTTTCCCTAAAAACCAAAATTTTTTTTTCCCATCAAAACCAAATGTCCCAACAAAACCAAATTTTCCAAAAAGTCCAATCCCATTAAAAACCAAATTTTCTTGTAGATAATGTGTTAGTTAAATTTCCTTTTGTATATATTTTGTGCTCATCCATTGTGACTGCTAATATGATGGATTTTTGCCTTGAAATAACGGAGTTTTAATCGAGCTCCACCGTACAATCGGGTATTCTCTCTCCTTTTACTCTACTCAGCATGTTCCTCTTTATATTGTTTTATAATTCTTTCCATATTTTGAAACATTGAGGACAATGTTTAGTTTAGGTTTGGGGGTATAGAGTAGATACCATGATAATTGCATAATTGAAAACGAACTCCTTCTTTTTGAAAAAAATTGAAAAATTCAAAAAAAAAAAAAAAAAAATGAAAAAATTCAAAAAATGGAGCTCATTTACCTTGAAATGTTGACTCTTGTGCAAATATGTATTTTTATTAGGAGTCTTAGTCTAGATATTTAGGCACCCTGATTCTAGCACAATTCACATAGTGATAAGAAATTTGCACGCGCACGATCTACCAATACATGTATGGCCTCGATCTTCAAGGTGTTGGATAGGAAGTTACGATTGCCAATCACTTTAGAATACTGAACGAAACTGGACTAGCTTGTTCTTTGGTTGGTTGGGATAGAAGATGGAGGTTACATTAAGAAAGACAACCATCGAATTTAACTGGGTGCATCAAAAAGGGCTACCTCTTGCAAAGTGTCATGTAATTTGTTTCCTTTTGTTATGTATCAAAAGTGTTTCTTTAAAAAAAAAAAAAAAAAAAAAAAAAAAAAAAACGATGTATATATTCAGAAAAAAAAAATATCAGAAAAATACAAAAAAATCAAGTATTTATCAATTCCATCATCTCTTGTTCCAAAAATAAAAAGAGATGTCAATGTAAATAAGAGTCATGTAAATAGTCATCTTTTGTTGTTTTTTGTAATAAGCAAGGAGGGTGTATGCCATTGATGTACAACGCGAGAAATTGTGAAATACCTCCAACTCATTCACAATTCTCGTAAAGTCCGGACAGCTAGCTAGATTTCGACCTCAGTTCTTAGCCTGAGAAACTATCTCTTGGTGATTAGTAGTCATGACTTCAGATCTTTCTTTACACATGTGTAGATACACTTTACACTCTTATCACATGTCCTTATTTGTTATCAGTGCTAGGATTGTGCCTTCGATAGCTAGATTGACATCTCCATTTTGCTGTGAGCTTAACTGTTTTGCACATGTCACGTTTGATGGAATCTGAGCTTATATTTTGACCTAGAACTTTGTAGGTACGTTCTAAGCAAACCTTCACGAGACTTCAACTCGTCCACTAGGGACACTTAGTGGTTTAAAAGGCTTAGTGCATACGCTAAATGCATTCGAGAGACCAGCGACAGTGGTATAGTTAGGATTTCCTTAGTTTTGTTTTACTTGAGGACAAGTAAAATTCAGGTTTGGGGGTATTTGATGAGTGCCAAATATTGTATATATTTATCCCTTTTTGTTGGCATTTAACTCATTTTAGCATTAATTCTACATTTTATCCCATATTCTGTATTTTCATTGTTTTCAAGAATAAATATTTTTATTAATTAATTTTGCATTTTTAGGTAATAAATAAAGTTCGGATGAGTCGCGGAGCGAAAAGAGCAGAAAAGTAGTGAAAAGCCGGGAGAAATTACGCAAGGAAGCCGCGAAGAATGGTGCGCACAACCTCATTTTCTACACACAAAAGCGCCTCCGTTCTCAGCCGTCAGATCATTTCAGAAGCATCCGATGGTCGCTCCTTCATAGAGCATCAAAATCTGAAGTCTCTGCCAAGCACCACAGCGCTGAAATTCCAAGCCTTCAGATTAGATGGTAGTTGAATCCAACGGTCGCTCCCTTGCTGTGCATCGAAGTTTGATATCTCCGCCTACACTACAGTACCTAACTCCATCAAGTACCGTTCATTTTGTTGTATCATATAATCCAACGGTCGCTCCAAGCTTCACTCCACATCACCGTCCGATCTACCTACCAGCTTCGCATCCAATGACTCAGCGTCGTCATCACTCGATGACCGCCTCACACCCTAGACCGAGCCACTACACCCAACCAACCACCCTCTCCCATTCTGTCGACCATCACCACCATCCCCCCCTCTGCAGAACCACCTCACCATGTCCACCACCTTACCCTCCCCCTCAACCAACCCAACCACCACCATTTCTCTCAATATCTACCTAAACCCATCACGTACCATCTCTTTAATCATCATTTACAACCTCAATTTCTCATCTCTCTGCCTAAAACCCTAGGTGAGAAATTGGGATATATATGATGATTAAAGCATCAATTGGAGCGGGAGGAACGAGAAGAAGCAGGAGAAGATTGGGTCGACGAGATGGAGCGAGAATTTCATCAACAGTAGGTAAAATTTTTTTACCAAAAACCTAATTCTACTGACTTTGGAAAATTGGGGGAAAATGTTAATTTGGTGTAATGGTATAAATTGAAGCTTTGGGAAGCATTAGGGACTACATTTACTCTCTGGACTAGCCAGTAGAGATTTGAACAAAATTTTATGAATTGAAAACTTTCACTTGTATGTTTACTGATGCAATTTGCTTATGTGTTGTAGTCATTTGTTATGATGCTATCTGTGTTTAATTATATATTCATGTATGCTTGTTGTCACACATGGTTAGCATGAGCTAATCATCTTCAGGCCAAGGCTCAGTGAAGCCTTGTGCACTGTCAAGTGTGTTGGAGTTAGTTGGTTACTTCCTGTTGTGTGTGTGCATTGAGAGAGACAATGCTCATAGAGCCTGTGATTGGCTGTACTGTCAAAAGACAGCCAATGCTAGGGGTAGACTAGTGAGCAAGTTGGTGTTCTCCATTTCTAGTTGTATGCTTAGGAAAGAACTTAACCTAGACCATGTTACTTGATTAGGATACAAGGTGGATCATATGCTTTGGCTTGCCCACTACTTCTCTTTCAATCAATCTTATTTTCAATCTTGTATGCTTATTTCACATGTTACTTTTCCCTGCTTTTCATTTTCTTGCATTTTATAACTATTTTGCACTGAGGTCAGTGCACTGAACACAATCCTGCCCTCTTGCCCTTGGCTGCCAAGCCTTGGTTGTTTGTTGCTTTTTCTTAAACTGCTCCTTTGTTGCCTTACCCTGCCTGCATTTTTGGTTCTTGCTTATCTTTCCTTGCTTTGGTCCTTAACCTGCTTCTCTTTTGCCCTACTTTATGTTCTTGTTTATCTGCCTGCAACCTTGCCTGCCCTTAGCTTATTACACATCTTAGTTAGGAAAACTTCTCATAAGCTCCTCTCTCTGTGGACAAACCCCTACTCATCACTATATTATAAATCTTGACCTTGTATACTTGCAAGTGTTTTGTGTGCATTTTAGAAATCACACCAGTCTGTTGATGAATCTGAGCTGATTAGAGAATCATTCCCAGATGAACAGCTGATGTCTATCTCAGACCTTCCTTGGTTTGCTGATATCGTTAACTACCTTGCTGCAGGTAGGATGCCCTCACATTGGTCGAGACAAGACCGCTATAAGTTTTTGGCTGAAGTTAAACATTTCCTTTGGGATGACCCATATCTGTTTAAGTACTGCCGGGACCAAATCATTAGGAGATGTGTCCCCAACACCGCACAGAAAGATGTGATATCTTTTTGTCATGACCAGGCATGTGGAGGCCATTTCAGTGCCAAGAAAACCGCTGCAAAGATCTTGCAGTGTGGATTCTATTGGCCGTCATTGTTCAAGGATTTCCATGATTATTGTGTTGCTTGTGAACGCTGTCAAAAGCTAGGAAGCATTTCGAGGAGAAACATGATGCCATTGAACCCCATTTTGATTGTGGAGATTTTTGATGTGTGGGGGATCGACTTCATGGGTCCATTCCCTATTTCTGACGGTAGAGTGTACATCCTAGTCGCAGTTGATTACGTTTCTAAGTGGGTAGAAGCCATAGCAACCAGAACAAATGACCACAAGGTGGTACTTTCATTTCTAAAGGAAAACATATTCGCACGTTTTGGTACCCCTAGAGCTATCATCAGTGACGGCGGTTCACATTTTCATAACAAGTACTTTGAGTCTTTAGTACGCAAGTATGGCATAACTCACAAGGTTGCTACTCCGTACCACCCTCAGACTAGTGGACAAGTAGAAGTTTCTAATAGGGAAATTAAGCACATTCTCGAGAAGACGGTCAACCCGTCTAGGAAAGATTGGTCATTAAGATTGAATGATGCTTTGTGGGCCTATAGAACAGCTTATAAGACACCAATTGGCATGTCCCCCTATCGTCTAGTGTATGGAAAGCCGTGCCATCTACCTGTGGAATTAGAACATCGTGCCTACTGGGCAATCAAGGAGCTGAACTTTTCTCTGGACGAAGCTGTAATTCAAAGGAAACTTCAACTCAACGAGTTGGAAGAATTGAGGAATGAGGCTTATGATAGTGCCAAGTTATATAAGCAGAAGATGAAGATGTTTCATGATAAGCGTATTCTGCGCAAATCCTTCACTCCTGGTCATAAAGTTTTGTTGTATGACTCCCGATTACATCTTTTTCCGGGAAAACTGCGGTCCAGATGGAAGGGTCCGTACCTAGTACGCACAGTTTTTCCTCATGGAGCTGTAGAGCTGGAGGATGTTTCCAACAAGAACGTTTTCAAAGTCAACGGGCAGAGATTAAAACCATTCCTTGAACCATTCCCACCCGACATTGAAACAACCAACCTGGAGGACCCGGTCTATGTGGACTAAACTAGTCCACTCTTTCCCTAAATAACCAAAAAGTTTTCCAAATTTTTTTTCTCCCATAAAAACCAAAATTTTTCTTTTTCCCATCCAAACCAAATGTCTCCCGACAAAACCAAAATTTTCCAAAAAGTCCAATCCCATTAAAAACCAAATTTTCTTGTAGATAATGTGTTAGTTAAATTTCCTTTTGTATATATTTTGTGCTCATCCATTGTGACTCCTACTATGATGGATTTTTTCCTTGCATAAAGGAGTTTTAATCGAGCTTTCGCCATACAATCGGGTATTCTCTCTCCTTTTACTCTACTCAGCATGTCCCTTTCCAGATGTTGCATTTTAATTCTTTCCATACTTTGAAACATTGAGGACAATGTTTAGTTTAGGTTTGGGGGTATAGAGTAGATGCCACGATAATATGCTATAATTGAAAACGAACTCCTTCTTTTTTTTGAAAAAATTGAAAAATTCCAAAAAAAATTGAAAAATCAAAAATTCAAAAAAATTAAAAAAATGAAAAAATTCATAAAAATGGAGCTCATTTACCTTGAAATGTTGACTCTTGTGCAAATATGTATTTTTATTAGGAGTCTTAGTCTAGATATTTAGGCACCCTGATTCTAGCACAATTCACATAGTGATAAGAAATTTGCACGCGCACGATCTACCAATACATGTATGGCCTCGATCTTCAAGGTGTTGGATAGGAAGTTACGATTGCAATCACTTTAGAATACTGAACGAAACTTGACTAGCTTGTTCTTTGGTTGGTTGGGATAGAAGGTGGAGGTTACATTAAGAAAGACAACCATCGAATTTAACTGGGTGCATCAAAAAGGGCTACCTCTTGCAAAGTGTCATGTAATCTTTTGTTTCTTTGTGTTATGTATCAAAAGTGTTTGTGTTAAAAAAAAAAAAAAAAAAAAAAAAAAAAAAAAAAAAACGATGTATATATTCAGAAAAAATATCAGAAAAATACAAAAAAAATCAAGTATTGTTCAATTCCATCCTCTCTTGTTCCAAAAATAAAAGAGAATAGTCAACGTAAATAAGAGTCATGTAAATAGTCATCTTTTGTTGTTTCTTTTGTAATAAGCAGGGAAGGGTGTATGCCATTGATGTACAACGCGAGAAATTGTGAAATACCTCCAACTCATTCACAATTCTCGTAAAGTCCGGACAGCTAGCTAGATTTCGACCTCAGTTCTTAGCCTGAGAAACTATCTCTTGGTGATTAGTAGTCATAACTTCAGATCTTTCTTTACACATGTGTAGATACACTTTACACTCTTATCACATGTCCTTATTTGTTATCAGTGCTAGGATTGTGCCTTCGATAGCTAGATTGACATCTCCATTTGGCTGTGAGCTTAACTGTTTTGCACATGTCACGTTTGATGGAATCTGAGCTCATATTTTTTCCTTAGGTTTTGTAGGCACACCTCTGGTAAACCTTCACGAGACTTCAACTCGTCCACTAGGGACACTTAGTGGTTTAAAAGGCTTAGTGCATACGCTAAATGCATTCGAGAGACCAGCGACAGTGGTATAGGTAGGATTTCCTTAGTTTTTTTTACTTGAGGACAAGTAAAATTCAGGTTTGGGGGTATTTGATGAGTGCCAAATATTGTATATATTATCCCTTTCTGTTGGCATTTAACTCATCTTTTGGCGCATTAATTCTACATTTTATCCCATATTCTGTATTTTCATTGTTTTCAAAAATAAATATTTTTCTTACTTAATTTTTGCATTTTTAGGTAACAAATAAAATCTGGATGAAGTGCGGAGCAAAAAGAGCAGAAAGTAGTGAAAAGCCGGGAGGAATTACGCAAGGAAGCCGCGAAGAATGTTGTTGCACAAGACCAAGAGGGTAGAAGTGGGCTCAAGAAGGAAGAATTGTTTCTTAAAGAAGTTATGGCCTGGCATACCCAAGGCCCAAAACCCTTTCTCAAACCCATTTCCACTACCCAAGCCCGTATCGGATTTCAGCCGTCAGATCGAAGCATTTCAGCATCCTACGGTCGCTCCATCATCGCCATCAAACTCCGAAGCTCCCGCTTTACATCAACGCCGCCCATCTCCATCTTGGGCCGTCCTTTTCGTTGCATTCCTCCATCCGACGGTCGCTACCCACAGCCTCCCATCTCATCGTTGGATCCACCTACCATCTCCACATCCTACAGCTCAGCTCGCCAAACATCGAATCAGATGCTCCCGCTTCACACCCTAGCACCGAAGCCTATACTACCACCCAAACACTCCCTTCTTCCCAAAACTTCGATCTCATCTTCTCCACCCGACCACTTCCAGAACCACCATCGCCTGCAACTCCACTGCCACCACCAGACCTCGAGCTCCACCACTACCACAAACCCCGACAACCCACCATCTCCATCAACCGACAACAAAACCCATCACCCTATTTCACCCATTTCATTAACCCTACCCTGTTAGGGTATTGACATGAGAGAACTAGGTTGATGGGAACTGAATTCATAGCAGAGGAGCAGAAGAAAGCATGGGTAATCGACAACAAGGACTAGAGGAGGCATGGGTCGAGCAAATTTTGGGAGTTGTAAGTCCAATTTTTGTAATTTAAAAAACCCTAATTTTCTGATTTGGGGATTTACAATTTGGTTTAGTATTCTGGTATAAATTGTGCACTGTGGAACATTGTGAAGAAAAGGAGAGGGAGACCCAAGTTTAATTGGAGTGAAAAATTTTCAATCAATTTGCAATTGGCTTGTGTTCTGTCACTTTTGAATTCTCCATGTACACCAACACTGTTAGTATCATGTTAGGCCTCTGCTCATGAACTAAACATCCTAACTAGGGTTTAGATGAAACCCTTAGCCTTAATACTAGAATGTGTGCCTATTGCTACTGATGTATGATAATATCACTGTGTAGGATGTATTTTTGTTGATGAACAACATATTGCTTTCACCTAGAATGTCAAGCATCCTAGGTAGTTAGAATTCCCCTATGTATGTTCACTTACTCTCATTGCTTGTTACTGTGTTTTGATTAGTTGTTTTTAAACAGACAACTAATGCTTGCCTTGATTTAGTGATTGGAGGTAATTTATCCACTTAAAGAAGCTGAGTAGTGCAATAGTTAACATGATAGTATGGGCTGAGAGGTGAATTCTCAAACCCTAGTTTCCCATTCACCAGATTCACCAACTCTTCATTGTTGTTCAGAAATTTTAACCACAATATTTGCTTATCCACCTTTAGTTATCTTTGTAACCTTGCTTCAATTTCCAGAATTGAATTAGTGTACTGCTCTGCCTACAAATCTGCTTGTTCAGTTAATGTGAATGATTAGTGTAAATGATTAATGATTAATGTAAATGATTAGTAGTCAGTGATTAATGCACCAGAAATAAATGCTGTGTTGATTTTGATGTTAGTAGAAATCCAATGCTAGCCTGAAGTTAATGCTTTGAATGTTTTGAATTCAGTTTGATTGTTAATGATTGAGAAGTTAATGCTAGTTCTGTTAATGACTGTTAGTGGAAAGTAAATGCTAGTTCTGTTTAATGATTGAGAAGTTAATAACTGTTAATGATTGAGAAGTTAATGTTAGTTCTGTTTAATGTTAGTGAAAAGAAATAAATGTTAGTTTGACTTGCCCTGGTTAGTGTAATTAGTTAGAAATTGGTTACAATAAGAAAAATAGCACTTGCACCCCCTTGTCCCTGTGGAACTGACCTGTGCTTGCCCTGTGTTGCCTGCCGACACTGTGCACTTGCAGTTAGAATTTTTAGGACCATTCCTAGTCCCAACACAATCACTTTAGAATACTGAACGAAACTTGACTAGCTTGTTCTTTGGTTGGTTGGGATAGAAGGTGGAGGTTACATTAAGAAAGACAACCATCGAATTTAACTGGGTGCATCAAAAAGGGCTACCTCTTGTAAAGTGTCATGTAATTTTTTGTTTCCTTTGTATATGTATCAAAAGTGTTTCCTTATCAAAAAAAAAAAAAAAAAAAAAAAAAAAAAAATGATGTATACATTCAGAAAAAAAAAAAAAAAAATCAACTATTTTTCAATTCCATCCTCTCTTGTTCCAAAAATAAAGAGAGTAGTCAAGTAATAAGAGTCATGTAAATAGTCATTTGTTGTTTCATTGTAATAAGCAAGGAGGGTGTATGCCATTGATGTACAACGCGAGTAATTGTGAATACCTCCAACTCATTCACAATTCTCGTAAAGTCCGACAGCTAGCTAGATTTCGACCTTGGTTCTTAGCCTGAGAAACTATCTCTTGGTGATAGTAGTCATAACATCCGATCTTTCTTTACACATGGTAGATACACTTTACACTCTTATCACATGTCTTGATTTGTTATCAGTGCTAGGATTGTGCCTTCGATAGCTAGATTGACATCTCCATTTTGCTGTGAGCTTCTACTGACTTGCGCATGTCACATTTGATGGAATCTGAGCTTATATTTTGACCTAGAACTTTGTAGGTACGTTCTAAGCAAACCTTCACGAGACTTAACTCGTCCACTAGGGACACTTAGTGGTTTAAAAGGCTTAGTGCATACGCTAAATGCATTTGAGAGACCAGCGACAGTGGTATAGGTAGGATTTCCTTAGTTTTGTTTTACTTGAGGACAATTAAAATTCAGGTTTGGGGGTATTTGATGAGTGCTAAAAAGTGCATATTTCTATATATTTTTCTTGGCATTTAACTCATCTTTTGTGCATTAATTCTACATTTTACCCCATATTCTGTATTTTGCATTTTTAGGTACTAAATAAAGCCTGGTTATCTCACGGAGCGAAAAGAGCAAAGAAACGGCAAAGACTCCCGCTAGGAGGAAGCGAAGAATGATGTTTGCAAGAGCCGGATCAACTAGAAGTGGGCTTGAAGAGGAAGAATTGTTCTTAAAGAAGATATGGTCTTGGCATACCCAAGACCCAAAACCCTCACCCAAATCCATTTCCTATATCCATACCCGTTTCCCTTTCTAGCCGTAAGATTGGATCATCTCAGCATCCTACGGTCGCAGCATCGCCGTACATCAAAGTCTGAAGCTCCTGTCTAACACTACAGCACCTAACTCCATCTGGAGCCGTCAGCTTCGTTATATCACTTAATCCAACGGTCGCTCAGAGCTTGTTTACAGCGTGCCGTTCGATTCAATTAGTAAGTGATTATCCAACGGATCTCCTCGCTGCGCATCAACTTCAGATGATTCCCCTCAAGACCTTAGCCATCGAACCCATCGACCTAAACCAAACACACCCTTCTTCCCAAACATCGAGTTCTTCTCCTCCACTCCGTCTGCAGAGAAAACTCTGCCATCTCCATCACCACCATCTCTTCCATCTCCACCTCGAACACCACCACTACCACCTTCCCCCGACAAACTCAGTATTCCATCACCACCCTTGTCTCTTCCTTTCTCGTCTATAGCATCGAGTCCTGATGCTACAAACTCGACAGTGAGAGAAGCTAGGGTTCACAGAAGTCCTAGGGCTAGGCCAACAACGCAACAAGAGCAGGAAGATCATCAGAGGACATCAAGAAGCATGGGTCAGCAATTCACACATGGGTATGTCGAATTTGATTTTCCCCAAAAGTTAGGGTTTGCAAATTTAGGGTTTTGTGAAATTAGGGATTTTGTTGTAATCTATAAAAGGGAAGCTGTAGAGAATGCAAAACTTTTTCTTAGGTCATCCGAGAAACCCCCTAATTGGGTTAATTTGATTTTTCAATCCAATGCATATCTTCTTCTTATCCACTGTTAATGTCTGTTGTGTTAGTGTTCAATGTTTTGTTAATGTTTAAGTTTCAAGTATGTTCTGTCATGTGTAGTTAACTTTCTTGTGCTATTTCATTATGTTCTAAATCACTGGTGCTAAGGTTGAGATGAAACCAATGCCACTGCTAGTGATGAGTGCCAAATATTGTATATATTTATCCCTTTTTGTTGGCATTTAACTCATCTTTTGTGCATTAATTCTACATTTTATCCCATATCCTGTATTTTCTTTGTTTTCAAGAGTAAATATTTTTATTAATTAATTTTGCATTTTTAGGTAATAAATAAAGTTTGGATGAATAGCGGAGCGGAAAAGAGCAGAAAAGTAGTGAAAAACCGGGAGGAATTACACAAGGAAGCCGCGAAGAATGTTGTGCACAAGACCAAAAGGCTAGAAGTGGGCTTGAAGAAGAAGAATTGTCCTTAAAGAAGATATGGGCTTGGCATACCCAAGGACCAAAACCCTTACTCAAACACATCTCCATTATCCAAGCCCGTCTCGGATTTCAGCCGTCAGATCGAAGCATCTCAGCATCCTACGGTCGCTCCATCATCGCACATCAAACTCCGAAGCCCCCTCTTTACATCGCAACGCCCATCTCCATCTTGGGTCGTCCGTTTTGCTACATCCCTTCATCCGACGGTCGCTCCACGCTTACCTCCGTATCGCCGTTGGATCCACCTACCATCTTCACATCCGACGGATCTCCTCGCTGCGCATCAACTTCAGATGATTCCGCTCAACACCTTAGCCATCAAACCCATCGACCCAAAACAAACACCCACCTTCTTCTTCCCCAAAACTCACTTCCCCCAAATTTCTCCTCTTCCCCCGACCATGGCAGACACTGCCATGTCTGCTCCGCCGTCTCCATCTCCACCACGACCACAAGGACACCACCACCATCACCTACCTCTTCCCTAGTCGTGTCTGTCTTGTTCTTAGCATTAATTTTTGATGCTACCAAGAAGACAAACATAGCTAGGGTTTCACAGTGGAGAGAAGAAGGAAATTGGAGCAGCGTTCGAGTAGAGGATTAGCAGAGGAGGAGAAGTACAAGCATGGGTCGAGTCTATTTGCATCAGAGGGTGAGTTAATTTTATTTTTATCGAAACCCTAATCCTGCTGATTTGGGGATTTTCAATTTAGGGTTTGTAGAAATTTAGGGTGTTGTAACAAACTATAAATTGATGTTATGGGTGTTGTAGAAATCATCTCTGGGCTAGCCAGTGAACAATATTTTCAATCAATTTTCATTTTCCAATTTCTATTTTAGCAATAGTTGATTGTGTGTAACCTGTGTGCATGTTGTATCTTCATTTAGCTTGTTTGATGAATGTTGTTGTTATACTCATGTCTAGCATGAGCTAATTCACTGCAACTAAGGCTCTGATGAAGCCTAGTGCACTGTTAGATGATGCATGGTTAGGATAGTTTTCTTGATGCCTGTTTGCTTGAGCAATGGGAAGTACTCAGTGCTCTGGCATGCCTGTGATTGATTGTGCTGTCAAAAGACAGTCAATGCTAGGGGCATATCAGTGAGCAAGCTGATTTTCATCCCATTCTAGATGTATGCATAGGATTTCCAACTCAACCTAGATTGCATTGCTTGATTAGGGCACAAGGTGGATTCAATTTCCTTAGTAACTTCACACAGTTCTGCATCTTTCTCCTTTTCTGTCACTGTTGCTCAATACCTTTGCCTTAGGCTGCTGCCTTTGTTTCACTACCACTGTTACCTTGCCTTGCTCACTGCTATAGTGCTTTGCATCCATTGATAGCTTAGGATAACTTCTTGTATGATCCCACTCCCTGTGGACAAACCCCTACTCATCCCTATACTATAAAATTTGGCCTTGTATACTTGCAAAAGTTTTGTGTGCTCCCCATTTTCACACCAGCTAGTTAGTTGAAATCATAGATATTGTTCTTGTTGTGCTAGAACTGTTTAGGATAAATTATCCTTCAGGATTGCTTACTCATCTAAGTGATTGATCTGCGGTTAGTTTGTTTTGTGAGAGGACAGCTAATACTAGGATTAGATAATTATCTTAGTGATACTAAACCATCCTCCTGAAACAACCCTTTGATGAGCAGCAGGCTTGAACCTTCACTGCCATCTAGATAGTCAGCAAGCCTAGAAGCTCACTGATATCTACACCAGGGACAAGAGTGATATTGAAATTGAGATTGCCTTAGCATAGGTTATTGGTGGATTCAAGACCTTAGTGTTTTACTTCTTTGTCACTGTTTTACTTAGAGAACTCACTGCTCATTGCTCACTGTTATTCATTGCCTTTGCTTCTTTGGCTCACTTCCACTGTCACTTACTGTCACTGCTTAGCTTAGAGAATTAGCTTAGGAAATCTTCAATCACACACCCAAGTCCCTGTGGAATGACCCTGTTCTTGCACACAAGCTACAACTGACCCTGTGCACTTGCAGGTATAACATGTAGGCTGCTTCATTGTCTTATTTTCTCACATCTTTAAATGACTACCAGTTGGCATGCCATGCCTTGGCGCGGTTTGGCGTGGCCAAATCTAGGGTTTTGGGCGAAAGGTTACCATGTGTTGTTTGGCAACCTTGGACGGCTAAGATTTGCATCTAAGATGGAAGGGTGGCCGCATAGGGAAGGCCGGCATGGTATGGCGCGGCAAGGTGGTTGGCATGCCATTGGCACATGTGGCATGGCATGCCTTGGCGCGGTTTGGCGCTGCCAAAACTAGGGTTTTGGGCCAAAGGTTACCATGCGTTGTTTGGCGGCCTTGGACGGCTAAGATTTGCATCTAAGATGGAAGGGTGTCCGTTGATCATCGCACGCCTTCGTTTTGGTAGCCGCATAGGGAAGGCCGGCATGGTATGGTGTGGCAAGGTGGTTGGCATGCCATTGGCACATGTGGTGCGGCTGGCATGGTTGGCATGCCATTGGCACATGTGGTGCGGATGGCATGGTTGGCATGCCTTGGCGCGGAGGTGCGGCTGGCATGGTTGGCATGCCTTGCCGCGGAGATGTGGCTGGCATGGTATGCCATTGGCACAGTGATGCGGCTGGCATGGTTGGAATGCCTTGGCGCGGAGATGTGGCTGGCATGGTCTACCATTGGCACAGTGGTGTGGCTGGCATGGTTGGAATGCCTTGGCGCGGTAGCATGAGAATTAGGGTTTGGCATAGATGATGTCAGTAAGTGTTAAGGGTTCTGCCGTGTGGTAGGTCCGGAAAGGGGTATAGAAATGATGATGATGGAAACGGGCCTACAGTAATACCGCAAGTGCACGGTCGTCAGTTGTAGCTCGTGCAAGTACGGGTCGATCCACAGAGATCGGGTGTGTTTCGGAAGTGTTTTAGCTAAATGGGTTCCTAGATTTGCTTTGGGCTTAGAAGCCCTTTTGGAAGTATTGGGCTTAATGTGCTATTGGGTTTGATAACAATAAAAGGAACTGAGCTTGGACTCAGTTAGTCTTTGAACGTGCAAATGGGCTTTGGGCCTTTAACTTAGGCTTTTGATTAAGCCTGAATTGGATTGGGTCTTAACCTTAACCTAAACTGGGCTTTGAGCCTTAGTGAAATGGGCCTCAGTGAACTAGACTTTGGGCTTTTGGTTCAGTCAAGAATCCGGGCCTTTGGGTTTCACTGATTTGAATTGGGCTCAGTTGGTTTGGGACTTGGGTTGGGCCTCAGTTTGTGCTCTGGGCTTTTGGAAGCGAGACTTGGGCTGCAGGAACTGTAAGACTGCACAGCAGCTGCACAAGTGAGTAGCAGCAGGCAGAAAAAAGGAAGGCAGCAGCAGGAGCAACATCAGAAAGAGGGAGCAGTAGTGGCTGGAGTAGGAATGGTTGCAGTAGAAGAAAAAGCAACAGCACAAGTGCTGCATCAGCAATTGCAGCAGAATTGGCAGCAGGGGAAGCAGAAATGCAGCAGCAGCAGCTGCATAGGGCCAAGAAAAGAAGGCAGTACTGCAACAGCAGCACAAGGCAAGGAGTGGCAGCAAATAACAAGGCAAAAACAATGCAAAACAAGAAAACAAAGCTTATGAAACTAAACAGAATGGGAAGAGATAGTAGCAGTGGCTCTAGGCATATCAATGGAATGGGAGGAGAATTAGCTTGCTATGAGCACTAATTTCCTCCCATTGCACAATCACAACAATGCAATAGAGTTAAGCAATTACATGGAGTGGGAAGAAAATTAGCTTGCTATGAGCACTAATTTCTCCCCACTGCTCAATCAAAACAATGCTTTAAAGGCTTCTAGCCTAGCATTCCATCAAAGTAATCATCACAAGACAGTGAATTGGAACAACAAATGAACATTAATCTAACAGTGACAGTCAACAGTGAGCTAACATGACAACATTGCAATACTAACAGGAATTAATAGTGAGTAAACTAACATAACTTTGCAAACTATCATATCAACAAATGCAATTAAGAGTGAAAGTGCAACTATCAGGGACAATGAAAGTTAACAGGAGCATCACATTACAAACTAACAGTGCAATTTAACAGTGCAAGAATTGAAATTGAACTAACCCAAATTGGGTGGAAGCTTGGCTAGTCCAAGAACAAGTTTTACATCTCCTACACATTGGCTTTTATAGTTTTACAAATCCCTAAAATTTCTGCAAACCCTAATGTTGATAACCCTAAATTGATTTTTGGGGGAAATCAAAATTGACATACCAATTGGATAAATTCGACCCAACCCATGCTTTGGGTATGTCCCCTCTGCTCTTCTGAAGCTTTTCTAGCCTTCAATTGTGTCTTCTCCTCGCTGTTGGTGAAACCCTAGCTTCTCACTGTTCTAGCTTGTAGCACCTAGTTAGATGCTAGAAACGAGACTAGGGAGAGACTTGGGGTGGAGTGGTGATGGTGGAACTCGAGGTGATGGTGTGGTGGTGTAGTAGGCGACAGCGGCAGAGAGTGGAGTTGCAGTTGCAGAGCTCTGCAACTGTCGGGTGGAGGGGAAGAAAGGAAGAGGAGTGGTATGGGTCGGGTCAGGGTATAGGTATAGGTTGCTACTGTGTGAGGCGGGATATCAAATTTAGATGTTGGCGAATCTGAGATGTTGGATCATTGGATCTGAGTGGAATCGAACGGACAGATGGAAGGATGTGTGAAGCGACCGTAGGATTCTGAGGTGCAGCGAAGTTAACGGCACCAGATAGAGTTAGGTGCTGTAGTGTAAGGCGGAATCATCGGGAGTTGATGCACAGGCATAGGAGCGACCGTTGGATTCAACTACCATCTAATCTGAGGGCTTGGAATTTCAGCGCTGTGGTGCTCGGCAGAGACATCAAATTTTGATGCTCTATGAAGGAGCGACCGTTGGATGCTCCCGAGAACTGATCTGATGGCTGAGAACGGAGGCGCTTTTGTATGTATAAAATGAGGTTGTGCGCACCATTCTTCGCGGCTTCCTTGCGTAATTTCTCCCGGCTTTTCACTACTTTTCTGCTCTTTTCGCTCCACGACTCATCCGAACTTTATTTATTACCTAAAAATGCAAAATTAATTAATAAAAATATTTATTCTTGAAAACAATGAAAATACAGAATATGGGATAAAACGTAGAATTAATGCGCAAAAGATGAGTTAAAATGCCAACAAAAAGGGATAAATATATACAAAATTTGGCACTCATCAAATACCCCCAAACCTGAATTTTACTTGTCCTCAAGTAAAAACAAACTAAGGAAATCCTAACTATACCACTGTCGCTGGTCTCTCGAATGCATTTAGCGTATGCACTAAGCCTTTTAAACCACTAAGTGTCCCTAGTGGACGAGTTGAAGTCTCGTGAAGGTTTACCAGAGGTGTGCCTACAAAACCTAAGGACAAAATATAAGCTCATATTCCGTCAAATGTGACATGTGCAAAACAGTTTAAGCTCACAGCAAAATGGAGATGTCAATCTAGCTATCGAAGGCACAATCCTAGCACTGATAACAAATAAAGACATGTGATAAGAGTGTAAAGTGTATCTACACATGTGTAAAGAAAGATCTGAAGTCATGACAACTAATCACCAAGAGATAGTTTCTCAGGCTAAGAACTGAGGTCGAAATCTAGCTAGCTGTCCGGACTTTACGAGAATTGTGAATGAGTTGGAGGTATTTCACAATTACTCGCGTTGTACATCAATGGCATACACCCTCCTTGCTTATTACAAAAGAAACAACAAAAGATGATTATTTACACGACTCTTATTTACATTGACAATTCTCTTTTTATTTTTGGAACAAGAGATGATGGAATTGATAAATACTTGATTTTTTTTGGTATTTTTCTGATATTTTTTCTGAATATACATCGATTTTTTTTTTTTTTTTTTTTTTTTTTTTTTCAATATAGAGATAGCACTTTTGATACATCACAAAAAGAAAAACAAAATTACATGACACTTTGCAAGAGGTAGCCCTTTTTGATGCACCCAGTTAAATTCGATGGTTGTTTTTCTTAATGTACCTCCATCTTCTATCCCAACCAACCAAAGAACAAGCTAGTCAAGTTTCGTTCAGTATTCTAAAGTGATTGGTAATCGTGACTTCCTATCCAACACCTTGAAGATCGAGGCCATACATGTATTGGTAGATCGTGCGCGTGCAAATTTCTTATCACTATGTGAATTGTGCTAGAATCAGGGTGCCTAAATATCTAGACTAAGACTCCTAATAAAAATACATATTTGCACAAGAGTCAACATTTCAAGGTAAATGAGCTCCATTTTTATGATTTTTCATTTTTTTAATTTTTTATTGAATTTTCAATTTTTTAATTTTTTTGGAATTTTTCAATTTTTTCAAAAAGAAGAAGGAGTTCGTTTTCAATTATGGCAAATTATCATGGTATCTACTCTATACCCCCAAACCTAAACTAAACATTGTCCTCAATGTTTCAAAATATGGAAAGAATTATAAAACAACATATGGAAAGGGACATGCTGAGTAGAGTAAAAGGAGAGAGAATACCCGATTTCGGCGAAAGCAGAATTAAAACTCCGTTATTCAAGGCAAACAATCCGACATATCTCAGCCGAGATGATATTGGATTAGCAAAATATATACAAAAGAAATAAAAGGGTTTTTAAAATTTTATCTACTGGATTATGTACAAAAATATTCACCATACACTAACAATCTAAAGAGTTGAGGATCAACCCAAAAGACGAAGTGTAGACATTTCAACAGCTTCACACAATAATAACAGGAAAGAAACGCAAGTGAAACTGTGAAACAGAATGAGCTACCCCCAAACCTGGATTTTACAGAAGATATGGTTTTGAAAACAAAATCGCGCAGTTTTGGGGGTTCATCATGCAAAAGGTCTAGCTCGAAATGAACTGTGCTAGGGACGGGCAAACATGCAATTTCCAACTGTGGTTCCTCAAATGTATTATATTTGGAAGCAAAATAGTCCAAGAGGACTTGGGAAGCACGCAGTTCCAAACCTAGGTTAGGAATTCTCAGAAAAATTGGTTTTACAATATTGGGACAAACCAAATCTAGGTTGGGTGGAAGGCCAATAGATTGTGACTTCGGTAGAAGAATAGGCATATCATTATTAATCAAATCAAAATCTCCTAAATCATCTACACGTGTTACATCATGCTCACAATCATCAATCAATTTAGCAAGTTCACACTCAGAATCATCAACATCATCAACAAACTCATTCTCATGCATCGGCAAATCAGGAGAAATATCACAATGTGACCTAGGTAGAGAATCAGACACATCAAATATATTTTCATGCATATTAGTGTCTACAGAAGATTCAACTATTCCTATGTCATGTTCATCTTCACAGAATAATTGTACGAATCCCATGTCGATATCAAAATCATATGAATTACAATGAGTATTAGAAAAAACAACATTCATGAAGGTCGAGGGCGAGAAGCCATATGTTATTGAACCAACAGGTTCCACAATATTTTCATGTTCTTCTAACATATCATCATAATCATCATCATGGTAGCATGCATATTGGTCCGTATTAAAAGTGGTGGTGTCATTAGTCGATTCATGTTCCTCTAAATTAGGTTCATAATCATCATTTACATGGAAGGGACTAGACACTTCATTAGGGACAACATACATTTCCTCATGAATTTCCTCCTGTAGTTGAAGCAAAATCTGATCTAAATGTGTCTGAATTCGTGTTGTAGATCTATCATAGTCTTGCTTACAGAGTCTTAAAGCTTCTGTGGTGGAGTCTAAATTCATGGGAGTACAAAATTCTTCATGTTCAAATTGTGGTGACTGGTACATGTATGCATGGTCATTAGGGTTTTCAAAATATTGATCGCAACCCTCAAAGGATTGATTATGGTCCCAATGACTACCATCCTCACAATTCATGGGCATTTCATATATTGGATTTTCTCTTGATGGCCTAAAATTATGCAAAACATGACAATGCTCAACAGGGTGGTCTAAACTACCACATGCGGGACATGCATAGATTTCAGGTTGCCTAAGAAAATTAGATGTGACAGATTCCTCATGTGATTGCATTTCTAAAGCTGTGATTCGAGCTTCTATTTGATCCATAAGTGATGATTGGGTGAGTGAGGCACTAGCAAAATGTGCATTTTCACGTTGTGGCGAATGATGCATGTATGAATAGTCATTAGGGTTCATGTATTGCGGCTCGGGACTTTGAAAATGTCCATAATAATTCCTATGACTATTGACATCATGGTCCGTGGAAGGTTCATAACGTGGCAGATGCCCATAAGCCATTTCTCTAAGAGTTTTATTTCCATCCCCAGGAGCATACCAAAATCCAGACATGATTGGCTCAAAGAGCTAAGTGACTATGTTACAAAGCTCAGAATTTGGTTTTTAAAGGGTTTGGATTTTTGGGAAAATTTTGGTTTTGGTGGGAGACACTTTGAAAATTTGGTTTAAATGGGATATTTTAGAAAAAATTTGGTTGTCAAAATGGGAGCAAGTAAAATTTGGTTTAAAATGGGAGTAAAAATTTTGGTTTAAAATGGGAGCAAGTAAAAATTTGGTTTTTTTTTTTTTTTTTTTTTTTTTAAGAAAATAAAATTAAGAAAATAAAATTTGGTTTTAAAATGGGAGCACGCCCACTGTGCAAGCCTCAAATGAAATGGAATGAAGGCTGCGGCCTACGAAAATCCAAGTTTTAATTTTGAAAGTTTAATTTGGCCCAGTTGGTTAAGGCCCGACGTATGTTTTAAAACTTTGATTTCGAGGTCCACTTACAAGTCCACAATCAGTTATAAGCTCAGCTGGGTTTAAACCCAGAGTCCAAAATGCAAGTCTAATGGAAGAATTTAAACAAGCCCACACAAAATAAATACAAGCCCACAAATTACACAAACAAGCCCAAAAATAAATTATTACAAACCCAAAATAGGAAAATAAAAAGCCCAAAAAAATTGGATTAATTATTACAAGCCCACAATAAAAAATTTGGAAGCCCACAGGTTAGGTTCTCTTAAATGGAATTGGTTTAGGCTTACCTTTGTAGCACAGCCCAGCTGCTCTGATATTGTTGCAAAAACCCAGTTGGGTTTTGGTTCTTTTCCTTGGTGGCGTCCCAGCAGAGGATAAAACAGGTTCAGAATCAGCAGGTCCAATAGCAAATGAAATGAAGCAGATGCAGATGCAAATGCTATGAAATGAAATACAAAATAGCTAAGAAAACACACAGATAAAACACAGCACCGGTCCCCGGCAGCGGCGCCAAAAACTTGGTAGGTCCGGAAAGGGGTATAGAAATGATGATGATGGAAACGGGCCTACAGTAATACCGCAAGTGCACGGTCGTCAGTTGTAGCTCGTGCAAGTACGGGTCGATCCACAGAGATCGGGTGTGTTTCGGAAGTGTTTTAGCTAAATGGGTTCCTAGATTTGCTTTGGGCTTAGAAGCCCTTTTGGAAGTATTGGGCTTAATGTGCTATTGGGTTTGATAACAATAAAAGGAACTGAGCTTGGGCTCAGTTAGTCTTTGAACGTGCAAATGGGCTTTGGGCCTTTACCTTAGGCTTTTGATTAAGCCTGAATTGGATTGGGTCTTAACCTTAACCTAAACTGGGCTTTGAGCCTTAGTGAAATGGGCCTCAGTGAACTAGACTTTGGGCTTTTGGTTCAGTCAAGAATCTGGGCCTTTGGGTTTCACTGATTTGAATTGGGCTCAGTTGGTTTGGGACTTGGGTTGGGCCTCAGTTTGTGCTCTGGGCTTTTGGAAGCGAGACTTGGGCTGCAGGAACTGTAAGACTGCACAGCAGCTGCACAAGTGAGTAGCAGCAGGCAGAAAAAAGGAAGGCAGCAGCAGGAGCAATAGCAGAAAGAGGGAGCAGTAGTGGCTGGAGTAGGAATGGTTGCAGTAGAAGAAAAAGCAACAGCACAAGTGCTGCATCAGCAATTGCAGCAGAATTGGCAGCAGGGGAAGCAGAAATGCAGCAGCAGCAGCTGCATAGGGCCAAGAAAAGAAGGCAGTACTGCAACAGCAGCACAAGGCAAGGAGTGGCAGCAAATAACAAGGCAAAAACAATGCAAAACAAGAAAACAAAGCTTATGAAACTAAACAGAATGGGAAGAGATAGTAGCAGTGGCTCTAGGCATATCAATGGAATGGGAGGAGAATTAGCTTGCTATGAGCACTAATTTCCTCCCATTGCACAATCACAACAATGCAATAGAGTTAAGCAATTACATGGAGTGGGAAGAAAATTAGCTTGCTATGAGCACTAATTTCTCCCCACTGCTCAATCAAAACAATGCTTTAAAGGCTTCTAGCCTAGCATTCCATCAAAGTAATCATCACAAGACAGTGAATTGGAACAACAAATGAACATTAATCTAACAGTGACAGTCAACAGTGAGCTAACATGACAACATTGCAATACTAACAGGAATTAATAGTGAGTAAACTAACATAACTTTGCAAACTATCATATCAACAAATGCAATTAAGAGTGAAAGTGCAACTATCAGGGACAATGAAAGTTAACAGGAGCATCACATTACAAACTAACAGTGCAATTTAACAGTGCAAGAATTGAAATTGAACTAACCCAAATTGGGTGGAAGCTTGGCTAGTCCAAGAACAAGTTTTACATCTCCTACACATTGGCTTTTATAGTTTTACAAATCCCTAAAATTTCTGCAAACCCTAATGTTGATAACCCTAAATTGATTTTTGGGGGAAATCAAAATTGACATACCAATTGGATAAATTCGACCCAACCCATGCTTTGGGTATGTCCCCTCTGCTCTTCTGAAGCTTTTCTAGCCTTCAATTGTGTCTTCTCCTCGCTGTTGGTGAAACCCTAGCTTCTCACTGTTCTAGCTTGTAGCACCTAGTTAGATGCTAGAAACGAGACTAGGGAGAGACTTGGGGTGGAGTGGTGATGGTGGAACTCGAGGTGATGGTGTGGTGGTGTAGTAGGCGACAGCGGCAGAGAGTGGAGTTGCAGTTGCAGAGCTCTGCAACTGTCGGGTGGAGGGGAAGAAAGGAAGAGGAGTGGTATGGGTCGGGTCAGGGTATAGGTATAGGCTGCTACTGTGTGAGGCGGGATATCAAATTTAGATGTTGGCGAATCTGAGATGTTGGATCATTGGATCTGAGTGGAATCGAACGGACAGATGGAAGGATGTGTGAAGCGACCGTAGGATTCTGAGGTGCAGCGAAGTTAACGGCACCAGATAGAGTTAGGTGCTGTAGTGTAAGGCGGAATCATCGGGAGTTGATGCACAGGCATAGGAGCGACCGTTGGATTCAACTACCATCTAATCTGAGGGCTTGGAATTTCAGCGCTGTGGTGCTCGGCAGAGACATCAAATTTTGATGCTCTATGAAGGAGCGACCGTTGGATGCTCCCGAGAACTGATCTGATGGCTGAGAATGGAGGCGCTTTTGTATGTATAAAATGAGGTTGTGCGCACCATTCTTCGCGGCTTCCTTGCGTAATTTCTCCCGGCTTTTCACTACTTTTCTGCTCTTTTCGCTCCACGACTCATCCGAACTTTATTTATTACCTAAAAATGCAAAATTAATTAATAAAAATATTTATTCTTGAAAACAATGAAAATACAGAATATGGGATAAAACGTAGAATTAATGCGCAAAAGATGAGTTAAAATGCCAACAAAAAGGGATAAATATATACAAAATTTGGCACTCATCACCGTGGAACATGACCCATAAAAAAAAGGGTACCCCGGTAATTCTTACGTAGGCATGCTGATTGATTCAATAAATGTGCTAATGGTCATAGTGACGTCATGTCATATGTACAATTTTACGATTTTGAACCTAAGCTAAAAACCACCATCAACATTAAGTCTCATGCTTAGCTCGGAACAGGAGCATTGTTGCGAGGTAAGCATAAGATTCTGACAGGCGAGGACAAAAATAGAAAACGACAGGTCGTGAAAATATGGTCAGGAAGGTCCGACTAACCTTTTTCGAGAGGTAAGGAGAGTTCATGATCCTCGTGTTTGGCGGCCTTGCATAGATTCTATTTGTGTGTAGACCGTGAAGCGGTGAGATGAAGATCGACGGCTTAGTCTGGCCATACATCACCTTGGCTGGGTTGGGAAACATCGAGAAGCTGGCTTGGCGAATTGTTGGTGTTGGTGCGGTTTGGAAGGGGGTAGCAGGCATTGCGTTAGCTTAAGCTTGGTACGGCGCAAGTGTGAGAATGGGCTTGGTTGATGGCTTGGCGTGGCAAGCATGACGTGGACGGTGGTGCAAGGCGTACGCGGACGGATTGGCATGGTGGGGCCAATACATGGCTGATGGGATTCCGGAAGAACCCTATATGTAATAACCGCAATCGCACGGTGTCTAACTAGTAGACAGAGGCAAGTACGGGTCGAACCCACAGGGAGCGGTGGAAACACAATAATCAATATCTCTAAAATAAAATAGCAAGAAAGAATATTTTTGGATTTTTAGAATTATAAAAACAAGAAAATAAACTAAACTAATAATATGAATCCAATGAAAAAGCCGGTAACCAGGATTTTATGTATCCACCACTATTTCTATTCGATTACTGAAATGAAACATAACTCATCAATATTTATTTATCGTTCGTACTATCAACATCACCTATTATATGTAATAGACTAGAAAATATCACTGGGACGCTCTAAGCATGGCACATCAAAATACTAAACAAAAGCATGCACCATCAAATTGCATTAGCGAGAAAGTTATACGAGACTAAATATAGGTCATAAATAATATTTGGCTATTCTAGCATACCCCATCAAAGGAATTAACCCAAGCATGAAATATCAAACAATAATACAAATATATTTGTTATCCTAACAATTATGCACAAAGGTTCTACAAAACCGGTGAAGTAACAACTTATATTTTGATAAATCGATAAACAATATTAAGAAGGATTATATGCATAAATAGGCCTGGTCTGGACCCTCACTTTCGTTTCTAGGCCTGCTTTTTTATTTATTGCTAGACTAGGCAAGTTAAACGGATTCCATCCACTTTAACTATCTCGGTCAATTTATCGCGTTGACTAGTCAAATTATCGTCAAAATCTCGTGTAGAGAGATCTCGTGGAGGTGGTTAGATTACTAAAATGTCCTTCACGTGAAAACCCATCAGAGAGAGAGGTCGATTTACATTGTTTCTTCTTCCTTATTCTCTCTAGTTCTTCTCTCTGGTTCTCTCTGGTTCATCTAAATCAAATTTTTTCTGCTAAAATCGAGAGATAACTTAGGGGTATGATAGATCTGAAGAGTTTGGCTAATGTTTTGATGCTCAAATTAGTGAAGATAGGATTTGGAATTAAATTTGGGTTTCACTGAAAAGATTTGTAGGAAGAAATTGATGATGGTTCTGAAATTGATTGAACATGGGAATTCGAGAAAAAGGGTTTGATAGAAATTGAGAAGCAAAGTAGATTAAGGTTCGGTTTGTGAAGAAAGTATTGATGGTGTTTGGATCTAATCTGAGGAGAATCAGAGACGGGTTTCTTCTACAATTGAGTATTAGATCGATGTGATTGAAGAGAGAAACCAACATGAACTGATGGAGATGCCATTGGTCGGAGATGTGGTTTGCTGTTGTGCTCGAATTATCAAGAAGAATAGGTTTTGAAGATGGGTACTGGTAGAGATTATGAGATGGTAATGGTGGTGAATTGAGCAAGGTTGAACTGTGAACAAGAGATGCGAACAGAAATAGAAGAAATGATTAAGCTGTGCTGATTCAGAGTTAGGGTTTCCGTTGGTTTTGCTGCTGCTGGGTGAGAAATCGAAGCTTTGTAATGAAGCAATCAGCAGTTGTGTTGATGAATAGAGATGGGTATGACTCATCTGGTGAATGGGTTTGAGCTCGATGGGAATTCAGGTGGGGTTCTTTTTGGATTAATTACCAGGGGGTTAGTCGTGGGAGAGTTCGAGAGATTTTAATGTATTTGGGTTTTCTCCTGTTAGTCCTGAGGGAGTTTGAGGGAGTCTCTCCAAATCCCCGTTAGTCGTGGGGGATTTTAGAGGAGTCTCCTAAACTCCCTAGAAAACACCTGTTAGTCGCTAGAGAGTTTAAAAAAATCTCTTGAACTCCCTGTTAGTCATAAAACCCTACAATACTAGGGAGTTGGTTGCTTTGGAGAGTTCGAAGGAGTTTTTAGTGTATTTTGGTCTCACAACAAATCTCTCAAAAGAGTAGAAATTTTAGTGTATTTTGGTCTCACAACCAAGTTTGGTTCAAAATCTTTCTTTTCAAATCATACGGATTTCTCAAATCTCACCAACAAAAATGTTGTTCCCAACATGATGAAATGATTGTCAGATGATGGCCATTATGATACGGTGAAACATTTCTAGGAAAATATTAGGATAGTGATCTAGAGTTATATAGATTTGTTTATATCTACACATCCCGTAAGATGCACCAGCAAAAAAAAATGTAGAAGTCTTCACAATTAGCGCTTCCCTGAGTTGAATTACATTACCACTTCTGCAACCACCGTCAAAACTATTTTCTCACCACTACCATCACCACCTATAACCAACCACTACTCCCTTAACCACCCCAAATAAGAACCCTAATTTTAGAAATAAATAAGATTCAATAAATGCTATAGCTCGGAGAAAAGATTTTGAACCAAATTTTAATTCGATCACAATACGTGACACATTTGGTCGCTCTCGGTGGACAGTTAGTAAAAACTTCAACAGGAAAATGTGGAAAAATGTTCGTGAACAAAGGGAGATAGAATTGTATGGAGACCGTTAAATTGAAGGGAAAAAAATTATCTCGTTGCACAAAATAACATACTATTGATACAGAGATATGATCATTTTCATTTATTTTTTTTCTTTTGATTAAAGATCAATGTTATTTACAAATGAGGGTTTATTGTTTCTTAAAAGAGGATGAGTTAGGAGTGAACTCAAACTCCCCGAAACTCCCTCTAATAAACTCTCTCAAACTCCATACACTCCCCCAAACTCCCTGAACTCAAAAACTCCAAACTCTCTCAAACTCCCTACACTCTCTCAAAATCTCTCAAAATTCCTGAGATTTAAAATACACTCAACTCCCCAGAAATCAATCAAGGACTAACCCCCTGTACAGCATCAGAAGAAGAAGATGGTGGTGCTACTAATTCACAGTTCGTGATGGCCTGGATGGAGAGATGGGTGCTGTGTATAATTTCACAGAAGATTGAAACCGAAAATTGCAGGAATTAAGAAGATTGGGTTGCTCCTAGATTTGATTTTGGTTTGTGTGTGACTGAGTTCTGATGGTAATTGGTGTTGGTAGTTGCATTTGAGCAAGAACAACACAGGGTATGAGTTGCTGCTGTCGAGATATGCAGGGGTTGCACTGCAAGAATGGTTGCAGTCTCAGATGGTGCTGGTACTTAGAATTACAGGTGGTATTGAGCTATTGTTGGTGGTTGTAGCTCATGACAGTGAGGCATGATGTGAGTAACAGGGCAAAATGTGCAATTGGTGTTGAATGAGCAGATGGGTTCTTGAGTTGGTAGGTGGTTTGCAGCGGAGTGATGCCGTGGTGAGATGAACTAACAAGAGCTGGGGGCAAGCTGTAATTGCAGGGTTGTAACTGAAGTTGAAGATGCGGAAATGATGAGATTACAAGGCTGTAGAAGGTAGTGAAGGATGTTGAAGGTAGTAAATTTGATGTGGTGATAGTTGGTTGAGGTGTTGCAGCTGGTAGAGATTGAAGATTGTATGTGTTGTCCATTCTAGGAGTTGCTTCTCTTGAGCTTTGTTCGGGCGCAATACAAGGATGATATGTATCCCACTTGATGTGTCCAAGGTAAAGAAATACTAAAACTGTGTTGATACTTTTTTTTCAAAGTCTGTCTTCATGACCAGTCAACTAGTGGAAAACAACGATTATATTTTATTGTAGTTGAAATTTTGTTGTTTAGACTGTATGGCTTGTGCAAGAATAGCAATACTGTTTTAGAGGAGATTTCTAAGTAAATGAGATATAACGTTTCAGACACTAAGTGTGAATTGTTGTAAATTCACATTAGACATTTGATGCCAAACTGACTAAAAAGGACACCTTTGTCTTGTGCTTGCTTAATTGGAATGTCTGGAGATCAGGCTGGTAGATTAATAAGATTTCGTTGGTGTCTTGGGCTTGCTAATGCTCGTCAGTGTTTGAGCGCATTTCTTTGTTTCATTGGGGACTGTTGATGGTTGGATGTTGTTGAAGCTGCAGTAAGGTTGCTGTTGATTTAGGTCTGTGAGTGGATTGTGCAGGCATGAAGCTACATGTGATATTGGTCTAACGGCGATGAAATGGGATTGTGCAGTAGTGCCACGTGTCAAAATGTTGACGTGTACAGTCCACAGGACATATTCGAGTCCAGGTGTACCAAGTCCATGCTGACTTAGCTGAGTTAAATCAGTAACACAGACTTGAACGAACGATTCAAAGGACTATTAGGTCTTTTTATATACAGTTAACGGGGCTAATTTTCCATCCATCACTTTTAATCAAAACTTGCCTAGTTTTGCTATAAATAAAAAAACCGGCCTAGAATTGAAAAGCACAAAAAAAAACAGGCCTATTTTTATAAAAAGCCCTAGTCTTTTTGTTCAATTTTATCCAATTCAAAATAGCCTTAAACTCCGAGTGGTTTCAATCATAAACCCTAGTTACAAATCTAACAATACATCGAAATGAATTTCTTAAAATCCATAAAAATAATAATCAATAGAGAAACGATCAAACCAAAGTCCTCCTCGTCGTCTCTTTTTCTTATGCTCCAAAACACTTGTGCAGCGCTGCTTTCTTCTCCTTTTTCTCTGGCCATCGCCTCCAGCCAAAGAACTCTCGCCGGCCTCCCCTCTTTCTTTATTTTTTTCTCGAATATATGCAGTAGAGAGAAGTCTAAAAACAAGACCTAGCAAATCTGCCAAGGCCCAGTCCATACATACACCGATCCAGAAAACTGATCCCAACTCCCACTTTCTAAATCCGACTACTACCAATTTCAGTCCGTCCGTTGCCTTGATTCTCTCATTGCCAGACTACCACATGACCAATTTCCTACAGCTTAACCACCAGCACTTTGAATTCAAACCATCTGAAACACGGACTCTGTTGCTTCCAATTCCCAAGCTCCAATCTGTCGATCAAACCATGCTTCCCATTCAACCACAGAAAACCGGTACCAACAGCTCGTACTTCACAAAAACTACACCGATTCCTCCCAACAAATCCAGAACGGTGAGTCTAGCATGCAACAGCGCCTTCATTCTCGTCTTCAAATCTGCTCAGTTCCGTGACTACCTTGTCATCCACATCACCACTGAAAATTCAAACCTAACTCCATATAAAATGGAAGACAACAGCAGCAGCACCTACAATCGATCCATGTGAAACCCCCAAACTACTTGGCTGATTCGAATATAACTTCATCTTCAGTTCTCATTACGTCTGTTGGTCTACTCAAGCATCCACCAAAACAACCCATTCAGCCAAACACATCGACTTCTTCCTTCACTGACTTCCGCCCTTAGTACCAGCTCCGGAAAACCTTCATCTTCTGCATCTTCACGGCAAACTAGTATATAGTCTTGCTACCGGAAGACAGATACATCACTGTCATTCATTTTCTTCGAGCCTCGAGCAATACCATCTCGGTCACGTCCAGGCATCATCTTCTTCATCACCGAATATCAATTCCATTATTTGGTAACAACAGCTGCTTGGATTTCTTTCCTTGCGATAAGAACATCACACCAGCTGGATAAGAAATGAAATTATGTGCTGAGAGAGCTATACACACGTTAGGCTCTGGTGGGTTCCACGTTTTGCCCTGGAGTGAACAAACAGAATGGGCTGTTTCCCTTCTTGATGTGCTGGCTGTGACATTGAGAAAGCGGGCAATTAATTTACATGCCATGACAGATCTGGCTCTCTCCTTACGGCACTGTGAGCAGCATTCGTTATTTCCTTCGTTACTGTCACTGTAGCGCCCAATTAGCCATTTAACTCTAATTTATTGGAATTCAATTGTACTTTCTACAAAAGCATTAAAATAGTGTCATTAGCCAAAATATTGAGTCCTAACTAATATAATTATGGGTAAAAATGTAGCATATACGTACTTATCAATGGCGCGGTTCTGGCAAGGCAAGCATGGCACGGACGGTGGTGCAAGGCATGACGCGGTTTGGTAAGGCAAGCATGGCGCGGACGGATTGGCACGGTGGTGGCTTGTCTTTGCGGGCATGGTTGCCTCCTTTCCTTATTTGACTCACATAGGAAGTCCTTTCCTTATTCAAAACCCAGCAAGTGTTATGCCCGTAGAAAGGGAGCGTTATTCCTTCTCTTCATGTCACCTTGTCGGTTTTGTTTTTTCAAGTCTCGGTGCTGGCGGAAGAGAAGTAACAACGTGGGAAAGCGTGTCTTAAACATGTACTTCCACGTTTTTTCACCAAACCCTAATTCACCTCACGTCCAGGCATTTCCTCATGTTCGCTGGTAGAAAACGGTTTCATTAGAATCTGATGTCACGCCTCAATCCGCGGCTAGTAGGAGGCTTTACTTTTCGGGACCTCATCGCTCTGCTGGATATAAAAGATGATCTTTAATCCTTCATTCGCACAGGTTTTCCTGAAGTCATGTTTATCCTCTATCCTTTCTCTGGTTTTGTAGCGCATAATGGGATCTTCCAGTGACAGATGTGCCTCCAACTCTTTGGGAATAAACTTTGGAATCGGCGAAAACAAGTCTTCTTCTCATGGGGAGACGTTGAATAGAATTGAATCTCTGTTCCGTGAAGCTGGCGAAATTATTCGGGACATATCTTTGGAGGAAGAACGGAAAGGCGGAGAAGCATCCCAGTGCGTTGGGAGGCTTTGGTGCAACAAAATCTCTTCACAGCCTATTGTTATGGCGGGACAGTTTGCTTCTCAGTTGAAACGGCGAAAGACCGAGTTTGTGAAATTTTTAGGGGAAAATCAACCTAGATCCCCTGTCTAGGACGGTGTCATAACCCTTGTATATGATGTAAATGAATTGGGAAATTCTCCTCGAAAGGTCACTGAGAAGACTTCCGAGGAAGATGATGATGATGCGGTCGATGAAAATGAAACAACTTTCGGAGTAGACGACGAAACTGTTGTCTGTGACATTGGGGAAGTCATGGTGGCATATGCTGGGTCGGTTGTTTAGATGGATGTCGGTAAAGAGACGGATGTTTTTGCTGCTGAGACGACTTCCGCGTGGGATGTTGAGGCTGCTATTATTGATGTGGCTTCCGGATGGAATCTTTGCTGCCCGAAAGACTGTTTGGGAAAGTGTTAGAAAGAGCTCTGACCGAGGCATTGGTGATTCGCGCATTAACTTTCAATGACTAGCTTCTCCCTTTTTATTGTTTCTATTCGTCGCTTAGTTGTCCTGATGTTTTGCAGACTTTTTTTTTTTACCTTCCTTGTATTCGTGGCGAAGTTAGGGTTTCTTCAATTAGCATCCCGCTTGCGATTTCTATCTTTGAATAAAACTTCTCATTTTGAAAAACCCAAGTCTTCCATTAGAATGGGTTGATGTTTCTGGTTGTGATTGGATGGTTAATGGCTTCTCCATGATTTGGGATTTATTTGGTGTATGTTTTTTTTCTGAGATTCGGAAAACTCATTCGGAAAGAAAGGTATGTTTTTGAATAAAAAAAAACCCTAATAAAGAATACAAACGGTGTATTCATCTCGGGGAAATACAAATATCAAGTGGAAGGAGAAATTGCTGAAGAAAATACTAAAGGGGGAGTGCTAGAAGAGAGTAGTACAGTTTTTTAAGGATTGAAGGGTTTGAGCCATCGTGAGTGAATTATCACACATCCCAGCTTGTCTGTGTTGATGAGCTTGCAGTAACCCCCCAGAAGGACGTCTTCCACCAGATATGGCTCGTCTTCTTTTTCCTTGGGTGAATCGGTCCGAACATATATCTTCACCGTCATCTTCCCGACTTGAAACGAGTTCGCTTTGACCATCATATCTCCGATTTGAAACGAGTTAGGGTGTTGTGTAACCGCTTGAATCCTGGTCTCGTCGGTTTCGATTGCAGCTTCCAAATTCTTTGCAAAGCGTTTGAATGGCCCAGCGCCTCACTCACATCTCTTGACAGCGTCCACGCCGGTAATCGTGTTGAGTCCCCATGACGGAATATGAGAAGAAATGATTGGTTGTAGAGAAGATCGTTCGACCAAACTTACTTGCGTTTGGAACCTATGAGTTAGCGCCAATGGGTCTTCTCCAGGTGACTGAGTTCCATCGGTAGCTCGTCGATGCGGTAGCAGGTGGACGGTTTGTTGGAGATTCTTTCGGGCATTGACATCGGTAGAGGGTATGTTCCCAATTTCGTTTTGTTGTCGATTCCCACAAGTGCCCCAATATCATGTCGTAACCTAGTTCTTTGACAATGTGGAATTTGCTATGCATTATAGTGTCTCCCGTCCTGATATCGAGGTTAATGTAGCCGTACGCGTTCAAGGCTTCCCCTCTCTGGCTCTCAATCACGGATGGGGAATGGGTAGCCTCTTGTTTCGTAAATCCCACAGCTTTCAGAGTCTTGAAGGTAACAATGTTGAAGTCAGGGGCCGCTTCGATTAGCGTGTTGTCGTATTCAATACCTCTTAAATAGGACGTGCTCAGCAGTCCCTAGTTGTCTTTTTCGATTCCGCTTCCTGAGAGAGCTTGGGCTCTTGGCGTGGCTTCCGTAGTGGCAAAAAGCCGTTTGCCCGACACGACACGATTGAGAGCCGTGAAGATATCTTGGAGATGTACCTTGGAAAGGTAGAGAATTTCGCATACGTGTTGCATCATGGATCGTACAATCTCGTGCACGGAGTCCCCAGAGACTCCACAATTCCTCACTGGAAGTGGTTCTCGATGTACTCCCTCGTTTCTTAGCTGAAGTTCCCCTGCCTCTATCTTTCTTAGAAAATATGTTTTAGTCTGTTGCAACCACTGGTTGGGTGATTAACAAATCTGTGGTAGTGGCAGTATTTGGGGTTTGCCATCTCGGCCTCAGTCAGTGGGCGTCTGGGAGATGGCAGTCTGATAAAATCATCTTGAATCCATGCTTCTAAGAGATCGATCACCTCCTCAATGGAAAACGGGAAATCCAGGGAATTTCCTTCAGCTTCGTGATGACGCATGGGAGCTTTAGCGGCGGCCTTCTGTGGCGGAGTTGCTCGTCGTGCTGGTGCTTCGCGTTTAGGGTGTTGGTCTACAGCTGGGGCCTTCCTATTTCCTCCCTCGCTTACTATGCTCACAGAGGAGGGACCAGCATTGTACTGCTTGTTGATGAGACATCTATTCCCGCGAGTTTCGCGCATGTCTTCGGCTCTGGTTGGTCTAGCTCTTTATAATAATGTTGGTGTTGTCGTTGCTGATTGCCTGGCAGCTTCATGGAGCTCAGAGAATGTCTGGAAATGCAGTTTCTCTAGCAAGGCGTGGTAAATGGGAGCCATACCGTTGATGCATGAATTCCCCAGTTGTTGTTCGGTCACGTTTGGGTCATGACAGTCTAGTGCTTGAACCCTGAATCTCTTGACAAAATCATTTGGATGTTCGTTGTCCCGTTGGTACATCCTTCCTAGGTCCGAGAAGGTAACTTGTTCAGACACAAAGAAGTAATTTCTGTAAAATGTGGTAACCATGCCACCCCAGTTGGGGATGCTGTTTGGCGCGATGTTGTTGTACCATGTGTATGCTCTTCCCATAAGCAATTTCGAAAACTCCCTCAGACGAAGAACATGATTGTATTCATATTCGCCTAGGGACTCCAAGAATCGAGAGACATGCTCACGTGCCTTCCCGGTGCCATCGTACATGGTGAATTGAGGAAAGGAGTATCCTCTTAGAAGAGGAATTCTTTGTATTTCAGATGGTTAAGGAGGTTGATGCTGATGCATGTCTATTTCATCATTCTTGATTCGATTCCGGAGAAGTTGCTCTAGATCCTCTCGTGTGACAAAATTGGACGGCTGATTTCTTTTCAATGGGGGTTCTGGCATGAATATCCTCGTCCGTGGAGGTCCGTTCTGTCGAGGTGCTGGCTCCATGGGTGTTGAAGGCGTCTCCCATTGGCTCTGGAGGGTGTGACTCCTGCGGCAGCCGTTCTTTCAGGTCTTTGAGAAAAACAAGTACTTCTTTCTGTGTCGAGACCATGTTCGTTTGGGCTCTAGCGAGAACTTCATGTCGTTCCATTAAATCAGCGATGGTGACATAGCGTCTGCTTCTTCTGGTTCCTCCGGTTTCTCGTCCCGTTGGTGGGGTATTTGGAGTCTTAGTGGAGGTTGGAGGCGCCATGCTTGACGAAGCGTTAGGAGTGGTAGCGGCAGCTCCGGCCCTAGTGATTGGCGGCGTAATGCCTAAAGGAGCGCTTTCAGTACTTCCAGGATTAGCAAATTGCGCAGGAACATTAGAGGCGGAAGCGGCTCTGGCCCTGGTGATTGGTGGTGTTACACCTGAAGGAGTGATTTCGGTGTTGTTGGGGTCAGTAGGCGGCGCAGTGATGCCGTTGGAAGTAACGTTAACACCAGGAAAATATTATGCGTTGGTGTTCTCGGCGTCTGATCCGGATCTGGGTTCCACCATGTTGGAGTTGGAAGTGAAAGGTGGTATCGGAAATTTGGAACTTGATATAGCAACCGAGAGATTGATCTCCCACTGTAGTCGCCAATTGTTTGAGGGTGAAAACGATTTCTGCTGATTTTGGTAATTTCGGGTGTGTGGGTGAGAAACGATTTTAATCCCTAAACAATGTACTGCAAAGGAGTACTTTAGATTCGAGAGATCAATCTATACAAATACGACATAAACCAAGAAATGGTTGTTCCATAATTGCTTCGGTCACAAAGTGAAGGAGAAGGGTTGGTTTTGGGGAGGGAAGCGAAGAGAGTGTTGATACCAGAATAGTTGATTCTGGAAGAGTAGTTGTTTCACGACTTGTATCAGAAAGTGGGAAGCTAACAGATGGAAAGCTAGCAAATATTTTCTGAGTGTTGTATCCTCCTGACGTGAACTTGTTATTCGGTGGAAATAGGTAATGCCTATTTATACCAGTCGAAGTGAAACGTACTCTGATCTCATTAAGAAATGGAAAACGGGTGAGTAAATGGGAGGAGTTAATGCCTGGAATTAATGTTCCATAAAAGAAAGCGTTTTACCATTACTCCTTGTATTTACTAACCGCCTCATCCTTATGACACTGTCTTATAACGGGCGTAGTGTACGTCGCACGCTGTAAACCTCCAAACCAATACCCAATGAGCATCCCCCAGTTTGTGACATGTGTTGATGTCTCGAGCGTTTTCGTGGAAAACATGTAACATGTTGTTGTTTTCTGGCAATTTGAGCTTGAGATACTTGTCGACTCGGTGGTGACCTTCGATGGTCGAGATTTTGCATCTTAAGAGGAAAGGTAGCCGTTGATTATTCTAACCCTTTGTTTGGTAGCCAGTGGCATGAAAGCATAATCATTATGGATTTAATATGGCCTAGTTTAGGCGCGGACAAAAGTTAGGGTTTTGGATTTGTTTCGGCGCGACTAAACTAGGGACAAAGGTTGTCATACATTAGCTGGTAACATTGGACGGCTAAGATCTAAATCTTAGATGAAAAAGTGGTTGTTTCTTAGCCATTGGCATGAAATCATGATCAATATGGCTTTAATATGGCCTAGTTTAGGAGAGCCCAAAAGTTAGGGTTTTGGCTTTGTTTAGGCGCGACCAAACTAGGGCCAAAGGTTGCCATGCGTTAGCTAATAACCTTGGACGGCTAAGATTTGCATCTTAGATGAAAAAGTGGTCGTTGATTGTTCCAGGCCTTCATTTTGGTAGCCGCATAGGGAAGGCCAGCATGGTATGGCGCGGCAAGGTGGTTGGTATGCCATTGACACATGTGGAATGGCATGCCTTGGCGCGGTTTGGCATGGCCAAAACTAGAGTTTTGGGCCAAAGGTTACCATGCGTCGTTTGGATACCTTGGACGGCTAAGATTTGCATCTAAGATGGAAGGGTGGCCATTGATCATCGCACGCCTTCGTTTTTGTAGCCGCATAGGGAAGGCCGGCATGGTATGGCGTTGAAAGGTGGTTGGCATGTCATTGTCACATGTGGCATGGCATGCCTTGGCGCGGTTTGGCGTGGCCAAAACTAGGGTTTTGGGCCAAAGGTTACCATGCATTGTTTGGAGACCTTGGACGGCTAAGATTTGCATCTAATATGGAAGGGTGGACGTTGATCATTGCACGCCTTCGTTTTGGTAGCCGCATAGGGAAGTCCGGTATGGTATGGCGCGGCAAGATGGTTGGCATGCCATTAGCACATGTGGCGTGGCATGCCTTGGCGCGGTTTGGTGTGGACAAAACCAGGGTTTTGGGCCAAAGGTTACCATGCGTTGTTTGGCGACCTTGGACGACTAAGATTTGCATCTAAGATGGAAGGGTGGACGTTGATCATCGCACGCATTCATTTGGGTAGCCGCATAGGGAAGGCCGGCATGGTATGGCGCGACAAGTGGTTGGCATGCCATTGGTACATGTGGCATGGCATGCCTTGGCGCGGTTTGGCGTGTCCAAAACTAGGATTTTGGGCCAAAGGTTACCATGTGTGTTTTGGCGACCTTGGACGGCTAAGATTTGCATCTAAGATGGAAGGGTGGCCGTTGATCATCGCATGCCTTCGTTTTGGTCGCCGCATAGGGAAGTCCGACATGGTATGGCGCGGCAAGGTGGTTGGCATGCGATTGGCACATTTGGAATGGCATTCCTTGGTGCGGTTTGGCGTGGCCAAAACTAGGGTTTTTGGCCAAAGGTTACCATGCGTTGTTTGGCGACCTTAGACGACTAAGATTTGCATCTAAGATGGAAGGGTGGTCGTTGATCATTGCACGCCTTCGTTTTGGTAGCCGCATAGGGAAGGCCGGCATGGTATGGCGTGGCAAGGTGGTTGGCATGCCATTGACACATGTGGTGCGGCTGGCATGGTTAGCATGCCTTGGCGCGGAGGCGGGGCTGGCATAGTTGGCATGACTTGGCGCGGAGGTGCAGCTGGCATGGCATGCCATTGGCACAGTGGTGCGACTGGCATGGTTAGCATGACATTGGAACATGTGGTGCGGCTAGCATGGTTGGCATGCCTTGGCGCGGAGGTGCGGCTGGCATGGTTGGCATGCCTTGGCGCGGAGATGTGGCTGGCATGGTATGTCATTGGCACAGTGGTGCGGCTGGCATGGTAGGCATGCCTTGGCGCGGAGATGTGGCTGGCATGGTCTGCCATTGGCACATTGGTGTGGCTGGCATGGTTGGAATGCCTTGGCGTGGTAGCATGAGAATTAGGGTTTGGCATAGATGATGTCAGTCAGTGTTAAGGGTTCTGTCGTGGAACATGACCCATGTAAAAAAAAAGGGTGATGAGTGCTAAAAAGTGCATATTTCTATATATTTTTATTGGCATTTAACTCATCCTTTGTGCACTAACGCTCCATTTTATCCCATAATCTGTGTTTTCGTTGTTTTCAAGAATAAATACTTTTCTTAATTAATTTTGCATTTTTAGGTACTAAATAAAGCTTGGTTATCTCACGGAGCGAAAAGAGCAAAGGAACGGCAAAGACTCCCGCTAGGAGGAAGCGAAGAATGATGTTTGCAAGAGCCGGATCAACTAGAAGTGGGATTGAAGAGGAAGAATTGTTCTTAAAGAAGATATGGGCTTGGCATACCCAAGACCCAAAACCCTTACCCAAATCCATTTCCATTATCCATACCCATTTCCATGAGAGCCGTCAGATTGGATCCATCTCATCATCCAACGCCCACCTCATCATTGTGCATCAAAATCCAAAGCTCCTGTCAAACACCATAGTACCTATCTCCATTTGTAGCCGTCGGTTTCGTTGTATCCAATCATCCAACGGTCGCTACATACCTCTTCATCTTAGCCGTTCGAGTCAATCTATATGGGATCATCCAACGAATTCTCGTCGCCGTACATCAACTCTTGATGTCTCCGCCTCACACCCTAGCATCAGAAACCTATACCCTCAACCAAACGAACCCTAATCCCATTTCCATCGACTTCTCCCCCATCTCCTCATTTCTCTGCAACTGCTCCACCCCCATACCCTGCCATCGCCACCACCTCCACTGTCTCTTCTGGCGCAACCACTTCCCCTACCACAACCATCCTATCTCACCATACCCCAAACCATCATTACCACCTAGACCCCTATCCTCCTAGCCGAGTTGTTCCATCAATCTCACACTCTTCCTCTCTAAACCCTAGAGTGTGCAGTTGATGACACAAATCAAGCTAGAAACGTAGCAGGAGCAGCAGGAAGAGAAGATAAAGCATGGGTCGAGCTGAATTCGCAAATGGGTGAGAGAAATTGAAAATCCCCAAATTTTAGGGTTTAGAAATTAGGGATTTGATGTAATCTATAAATAGAAACTGATGTAGAATGTTTAAACTGTTCTTGGGTTAGCCGAGATACCCCCTAATTGGGTTAATTTTAATTTCAATTTCATGTTTAATTTCAATTTCAATTATACTGTCAGTACTTGTTCTTCACTGTTAAACTCTGTTCTGATGTTATGTTCATGTTCTTGTGTATGTTAATGTTCATGTAAATCACCATGTTTGTTATGTTCTAATTCACCACTAGGGTGAGAAGACAACTGAACTTTGTTGGTTAGCCATTTGGGTTAGACCCTGTTGAGCTCAAAACATTTAGGTTAGTAACATTCCAAAGGTTCACTGGCTTGTGATTAGTGGTGCTTTAAACAGACCATTAATGCTAGGAGTTAGTGATAATCTAAGGGATTCACAAAGCCATATTAGTTAGAGACCTAGACCCTAAATGACATGTGATTGCCTATGCTTTAATCAGATAGGCAATGCTAGGGGTTATCCAAGGACTTTAGGTAGTTAACTAGCCACATAACAGGGATGTAACCAAGGTGAACTAGCTAGGTGAAGGAGAATTCTCATCCATCTTCATACACTTCCATCTTCAACTGTTTTGCTTGTTTTCTGTTTTCTTTCATTTATTTTACTTTCATTGCTCACTGTTTGTTTTCTCCTCATGCTCACAGTGGTGTCTTAACACCACAATCTTTACTTGTTTCACTTACTGTTTACTGCCCCCATTCAGCTCTCATACATCAGTCCATTCAGCTCCATGTTAGCTTAGGAAGCAGCTAGAGAAGCTAGAAAACAACATTTGCTCCCCCTTGTCCCTGTGGACTTTCCCTTTCTTCCCATTCTAGCTACAATTGACCATGTATACTTGCAGGTCAATTTGTAGGTTGTTTATAAAACCCACCAAGTTTTTGGCGCCGCTGCCGGGGACTCGGTTACGGCGCATATGTTGTTTTTCTTTCCTTGCTCATTTGCTTGTTGCCGCTCTTAACTTGCAGCTGCACTTGCATCATTTGTTGTTTACAGGGCATTCTTGCTGTTTACATCTTCATCTAGTTGTTGGCTTGCTGTTCTTGCACAACATCAGAGCATCTTCTTTCCTGTTGCTTTAGTGCACTGCTGTGAACTGCTTAGCCCATTTGCACTGCCTTTGATGTTGCTGGTGAACTGGTGGAACTGAGGCTGTTACTCTCCGTGTTGCTGCCTGCTGCTGCCTTCTGCACCTGTTGCTGTTGATCTGCTCCTGCTGCAAAGCCCTGAGCTGGTGAGCCTGCTGAAGACCAAGCCCAACCGGACTGTGCTGCTGAGGAGAAAATCACAAGCCCAACTGGGCCTGCTGAAGTTGCTGCCAAGCTTAACAACTTGAGCCAAGCCCAATTGGGCCTCAACAAAGACAAAAGCTTAGGATGATCCAAAGCCCAACTGGGCTTTTGCAACCAAACTGAGCAGCTGGGCTGTGCTTAAGAAAGTAAGCCTAAACTCATTAAGAGAACCCAACCTGTGGGCTTCCATTTTAAATTTGTGGGCTTGTAATAATTTTTTCCATTTTTCTGTTGGGTTTGTAATTAATTTCTTGTGGGCTTGTTTGTTTAATTGCTTGTGGGCTTGTGGTGTTAGATTGATTTGGGCCTGTAGTTTTAAATTAGAAAAACTGAACTTTTAAAAGCCCAACTGGGCCGCAGACCAAACAAGCAACAATTGGGCTATCTCAAAAGCTACATTGGGCTTCAGTTTGCATACACATTGTGGGCTTGTTCACCTTCCCTTGGCAAAGCAATTTCTCCCACCAATGTGGGCTTGCTCCTAATACTAAAACCAAGATTTTTGCTCCCAATTAAAAAAAAAAAAAAAAAAAAAAAAAAAAACAAAATTTTTCCCAAAAATCCAAACCCATTAAAAACCAAATTTTGGGCTTTGTAACATAGTTACTTAGCTTTTGAGCCAAATCATGTCTAGATCTTGGTCCACAGTTGGGGAATACAACAAATCCCTTAGAGAACTTGCGTATGGACATACTCCACGTTATGAACCTCCCATAGACCATGATGTCAATAGTTATAGGAATTATTATGGACATTTTCAAAGTCCCGAGCCTCAATACATGAACCCTAATAACTATTCACACATGCATCATTCATCACAACGTGAAAATGAACATTTTGCTAGTGCCTCACTCACACAATCATCACTGATCGATCAATTAGAAGCTCGAATCGCAGCTTTAGAAATGCAATCACATGAGGAATCTGTCACATCTAATTTTCTTAGGCAACCTGAAATCTATGCATGTCCCGCATGTGGTAGTTTAGACCACCCTGTTGAGAATTGTCATATTTTGCATAATTTTAGGCAATCTAGAGAAAATCCAAGGTATGAAATGCCCATAAATTGTGAGAATGGTAGTCATTGGGACCATAATCAATCCTTTGAGGGTTGCGATCAATATTTTGTAAACCCTAATGACCATGCACACATGTACCATTCACCACAATTTGAACATGAAGAATTTTGTACTCCCATGAATTTAGACTCCACCACAGAAGCTTTCAGACTCAGTGAGCAAAACTTTGATAGATCTACATCACGAATTCAGACATGTGTAGATCAGATTTTGCTTCACCTACAAAAGGAGGAAATTCATGATGAAATGTATGTTGTCCCTAATGAAGTGTCTAGTCCCATTCTTGTAAATGATGTTGAATATGAACCTAATTTAGAGGAACATGAATCGACTAATGACACCACCACTGTTAATGAGGACCAATATGCATGCTACCATGATGATGATTATGATGATATGTTAGAAGAACATGAAAATATTGTGGAACCTGTTGGTTCAAAAACATATGGCTTCTCGCCCTCGACCTTCATGAATGTTGTTTTTTGTAATACTCATTGTAATTCATATGATTTTGATATTGACATGGGATTCGTACAATTATTCTGTGAAGATGAGCATGACATAGGAATAGTTGAATCTTCTGTAGACAGTAATGTTATTATGCATGAAAATATAATTGATGTGTCTGATTCTCTACCTAGGTCACATTGTGATATTTCTCCTGATTTGCCGATGCATGAGAATAATTCTTCTAATGATGATGATTCTGATTGTGGACTTGATAATTTGTTTGATGATTGTGAGCATGTTGTGACACGTGTAGAAGACTTAGGAGATGTTGATGTGATTAATAATGATGTGCATATCTTCCTACATAAGTCACAATCTGATGGCCTTCCACCCAACCTAGATTTGGTTTGTACCCATATTGTCAAACCGACTTTTCTGAGAGTCCCTAATATAGGTTTGGAACTGTGTGCTTCCCAAGTCCTCTTGGACTATTTTGCTTCTAAGTATAATACATTTGAGGAACCACAGTTGGAATTAGCATGTTTGCCCGTCCCTAGCACAGTTCACTTTGAGTTAGACCTTGTACATGATGAACCCCCAAAACTGCGAGATTCTGTTTCCAAAATTTTATCCGTTGAAAAATCCAGGTTTGGGGGTGGCTCATTTTGTTTCACAGTTTCACTTGCGTTTATTTCCTGTTATATTTGTGTGAAGCTGTTGAAACCTCTACACTTTGTCTTTTGGGTTGATCCTCAACTCTTTAGATTGTTAGTGTATGGTGAATTTTTTGTATATAATCCAGTAGATAAAATTTCTTAAAACCCTTTTGTTCCTTTTGTATATATTTTGCTAATCCAATATGATCTCGGATGACATATGTTGGATTCTTGCCTTGAATAACGGAGTTCTAATATTGCTTTCGCCGAAATCGGGTATTCTCTTTCCTTTTTCACTTTCCTCAATGTTTCAAAATATGAACAAAATTATAATATAACATATGAAGAGGATCATGTTGAGTAGAGAAAAAGGAAAGAGAATACCCGATTTCGGCGAAAGCAATATTAGAACTCCGTTATTCAAGGCAAGAATCCAACATATGTCAGCCGAGATCATATTGGATTAGCAAAATATATACAAAAGGAACAAAAGGGTTAGTATGAACTCCTGGCCGAATAGTTAAACAAAGTATTTTGTGTATCAATTACGGTTCAACACCCAACCGTAATGCAATAAACGTCTAGGATACCCATCCGTTTATAGGCCTGAACTATCTCAACCAATGCATTTAATGCATTGCTTGACTTCTATTTTTAAACTAAACGGCTAGTTTTCAAAAAACATAACCGGTATGTTATTAAACCTTATAAAAGGTGACCATTATATCATCTCTTGCTCACCCAAATCCTAGTTATAATCTCCCATATGGATTCTCATCTATTTCTCATCCAAAAAAATAAGAAAAAAACACTATGGTGACTCCCTACACCAATGAATTTTTTTTTTGCGTTTGTTAGAGCATGGGCGACGGTCAGACAACATGATGAAGATCTAGACATTGACATAGATCAAACATCCTTGTCTTTTTGGAGCCATGTTTTCATAGTTTTTGTTGCACTAAACAGAAATCGTAATGGAAGAATTTTGGCAAGCGTTAAGGAGAGATTGGAAAAAATCTTTGAAGAATGCGAAAATATCAAAAAGAAAATGAAAGCACAAAAGGAAGCCAATCCCACAATGCCAAGTGCGATAAGAGTAAGTTTTTTAATAAGTTCATTAGAAATCATTTTGAGTAACATTATCTAACATATCGTATTAGTTTCTATAGTGGTCGAGGGCTCGCCGCCAATATGAGGCAGTTCATGGGAAAGAGTTTCAACAAAATTATAGCCATCGCATCTTCTAAAATACTACCTATGATTTTGACCGATACGAATAAGGGTTTTAATTGTTATGATCTATCTTATCAATGTAATGAAATATGTATGCTTTTCGATTCAATGAATGAAACACCATTTTGTTTTATGTTTTTTTAAGTATTTTCGGCCAAGTTTTAATGCAGACCGACCTAGCCGTTTTGACCATAAAAACTGAAAAATCATATTTACGGTTTGAATAACGAACCACGACCTAACCGTAACCGACATATCGGCTAGGTTTCCATTGTTACCAGACCGTAATTGATATATCGATTTGGAAGCTGGTTTTTCGGTTGGGATTTAAAAATTTACGGAAGGATATTCTGGCCGTTAATTAAGATTCCCATATTTACAGATACTTACGGCTGGTAAACCCAGCCGTAACTTTGGTTGACTTTGTAAATTTTGTAGACGTATTCGATCAAATTTTTCACTTTCCATTCATCAATAATGTTACCATTACATAAAACATGGAGTAATACACTTAAATAGTTAAGGTTGGTTGTAAATATCAATAAACTTTCTCGTTATCCAATAGCATTTCCCATGCTCAAATTCTTTGCGACGAATAACTTGGTAACGACCAGCATCCCATGCGACCTAAAAAAAAATCAAAGTAAAGTTAGTATTTTATTCAAAACTTACTTGATTAGAAGACATTTGCACATACTCACTCTATTGAAAAGGGACATTTCGGGACTCATCTCCTTCACCCGTGCTAATTGCACCCTAAAACCTCCATTTCTTGGTAAATCTCCTTGAACATATCCTTTATTTGGTTCATCGATCTTCCATTTTGATTACCATCTATGGCCATAAAGACCAGAAATATGCGGTTTAGTTGAGAATCATCACTTTCACCCGCGTTAATGCCTTGATTTTCGTCATGCTTTCTCACCGTGACGTCGCTCTAACGATTGTCATATCTTCTTCGGTGGTGTAGGGAGTCACCATGTTTCTTCCTTTTTTTGATACAATTGAGAGAGAGAGAGAGAGGGAGTGTGTTTTGTGTGAAAATTTTATTGGAGAAGGGTCATTTTCTAGCAAAAAAATGACCTAATGGATACTTTTTTCAAAAACTAGTCGTTCCTCAAAAAACGCAACGCATTAACTCAATGAAGTTGGAGCATTACGGCCAGGAAATATATAAACTTGTGACCGATATTAGCTATTTACGGCTTGGTATTTCTTCACTTCCCGACCGTTTAAGCAGGTTACGGCTTGGGTTTTTCATGGATCCAAGCCGTAATTATGAACTTTCCCAGAACTTCCCAGCCGTTTTTAATGCGTCCCAGCCGTAATGCAGTTATGGTCTGGATTTTTGATGTTTCCAGGCCGTAAATCTGAACTTTCCCAGAACATCTCAGTCGTTTTCAATGCGTCCCACCCGCAAACTCTTCTGTGACACTGATGTTCAGAGTTTCGGCTAGGAAACATCAAAAACATATAGAAATTTTATTATGGAGTATCTTCTAATGTACTTAGAACCAGTAATCTATTGAAATAGAAAATAATATATTGAACTTAGAGACGCAAATTCTAGTTGTAGAAAAAAAAACATACATGTTTATGTTTCCTATCTTATTGCTTCGAGCTCATTTTAAATGAGTTATTTTTTCGCTCGTTTGTAAGTATGAGCAGTACTTGCACTTAGTCCAGATATAGAATTTCTCTATAAGGTGGGGAGTTTTGAAGACTAGAAGGTGGTTCGGTTTTCAAGGACGAAAATGAATAAGATAGGGAGAACGTAAGGATTCTCAAGCCCGTCAACGCTATTAGACCAGTCAAGAGACCACTAAGACGCTAATGACTCGATTAGTTTGACATGAACGCTAATTAATAGAAATTAATCTAACAACGATCTAGATACGAAACTAGTGTCTCTAGATATATCTCGAAATATTATACCGAATGGACTGCTCGAACGTGTCATTCGGATACCAGACGAAGAAGTAAACATCAGATATGTTTGAAGGATAAATTAGTCATTCTGATTTAAACCGCTTGGATGCCCTTATCATTTGAATGAGCGCCTTTAAAAATTTTGCTCGGCCTTATCAAGACCAAGTCGAGAAGATTTTCTTCTTATCTTTTATTTCTTCTTCTTCTCTGTTTCTCCTCTTCTCCTCCCTGTTGATTTCAATTTCGAAGTTTTGAGCGTGATTTTGTCTGAACAATCCATCTGAAGCTTAGTATCTTGACGAATCAAATGAGAAGGTGATAGTTCTGTTATTGATAGAGTTCTGGAAAATCAGGGAAAAGGTTAGTCTATATTAATAACGATCGATTTCAAATGATTAACAAGTGGATCGTGGATCTCGAGGTAGGCATGGACTGTTATCAAATCAGGTGGGAACTCTTGTAACCTTCTTGTAATCATTAAGTTTATATTTAAACTGTGAGTATGATGTGTCTTTACTATTTGTGAGCATGTTTGTTGTATAATTGGATGAGTATGAGATGTGATATGCGTTGTTTAATTTCCCCGCGAGGATTTCTTGTGTATCCCCACAGATCCTTGCTAAGTTGAGTAGTGCGAGATGTGCAATACTATTAGTAGCGCGAGATGTGCAGTATTCATTTACGTATTTTATATTACCCTAAGCAGCTGATAGACACATTTTTGTGTCTTATTTGATCTCAATTCTATGTATTTATAATGCTCGATTTTATACTTATTTGGTTATTTTATTGTTTTGTAGGTGTTTTTGGAGAAATAAGCTTTCGCGGCGAAATTGGTTCGAAAAGTGGTCCTAAAAGAATACTACAGGCACCCCGGAAGTATGTTGGAGGCGCCCCAGAAAAGTTATATTGACATCCCAAAAGAATTGCTAAAGGGACCCCAGCAGTGGATAAGGGGTAACCAAATTACTAAGGGGAGACCACCTTCTATTCACACCCATGGTCTGGATAAGGGGCACTCATCCCCCAGCTTTTGAAAATTCAATTTGGTGGGAAACTTTCTTTCACACTGCCAGATTTAGGGTTCGGAAGTTGGATGTGATTTGACGAGATTCAATCGCTGATTCTCATGGATTGGACGTGTTATGGATATACGAAAATGGTTTGGGTGTTTTATTGGACTGGATTTGGTTAGAAACTCGAGTTGAAGTAAAACAGGGTATCGGGTTTTTGGGTGAGTTCCTGGAAAGATTTTGGGAGAAATATAATCGGATTTTCTCGATCAGTTGGATTGGATTGGGCTCGTTTGGGTGAAACAGGGAAGGTAGTTGAACGAGTCACGTAAAAGAAGAAATCAGCATTGATTTCTTGTAAAAGAGGGGCCACGGAAAAGTATATCGGAGTTGGGTTTATTTGGAAATTACGTGAGAGGGACGAGAGTATATTCTGTTATGACTCATATTTATCAAGTTTGGATGAGTTTAGGAAAGTGAGAAAACACGTAAAGAAGTTGCAGAGAGAGTTATTCTCGTGACTTGGTCGAGGGAGAAAAAGGAGTTATTTTTGGGATTAACTTGAGTTTTACGGGACCTGTTGGTTATATATAGAGTTGTAGAGACCCCAGAGAAGGAATCGGGAGTTTGGGGTAAATTCAGAACGTCTCTAGTTCAAAGATAGAAAGTTACAGACGAGTTCTGCACTTTCAAGGAAGAAGACGAAGGTGAAGAACATGAGACCCAGTTAGACAGTCACATAAACCGTGATATATATACTTTCAAACTCAATAACTTTGTAACAATTTTTCCAACAATTATTTTGAGTTCGCAACAGTTCTGTTAGTGTTCTCTGTAACAGTGGGTTCTGTAACAATTATAATTGTTACAAACACATTGCTTTATACCTTTTCTTCGATAAAACACCTTTTTGAGCCATGTTTCTATCTTTTGAGAGTGTTTTCACCATGAAGAGCTAAACCCCATCACTGGGACGATGGAGGAAGCCTTATTTCACATTGGTTTGGTAACTATATTTGATTCCTTATGACTTTTTTCACTTATTTTAATTGATTTATGATTTTTACTAATTAGTTGTGATTTCGTTTGATGGTGTATGCTTAGACGTAAGAGATTTTGATACACCATGCTTGTGATTTACATCTAATGTTTTAGAAATCTAATTTGGCAAAGAAAAAAGTCAACAAAAGGGCTATAATTGTTATTAGTCATTATATGAGCCAATCGATTTTGATTAATGGTGAAATCCTTAGTCTCAGTACCTCTCGATATTTGTGACAACCTGGTAAATATATTTTCTTTATTTTATTTTTAAGTCTTAAATCAAACCTCAACGAGTCCGAGCGAACGATACTCTACTTACCACTTGTAAAAACCACATCAGTTTTTGGCGCCGCCGACGCGGATTTGTATTAGGTTTTAGGTTTTAGATTTATTTTATTATTTATATTTTTTTTGTTCTCTTCTAAGCCTTCGGTATTTGTTGATTCTTTTCAGATTTGGAGTGAAGCTACAAGGAAATAAAAAGTGCTATAAAAGGAAAGCATCGCTAAAGAAGGAAAGAAAAGAGGAATCTGAAAGGAGTGAAGAAGAAGATTTTGTACATAATTATTTTATTTCTTTTTATTTTTGGAAACTGTATTAGGGTTTGGTTTGTTGTAAATTTTCTTTTTATTTTTGGACATCTTTTTGGACTTTATTTTTGGACTTTATTTTGGACTTGGACATTATTATTAAACCTTAAGGAAGGGTTAAAAAAATTAAATAAAACTGTTTGCAGGAAAGGCCGACAGTTACAATACTGTCTCGGCCCCTCTGGTCCGTACACTGACATAGGAGTCGGTGGTCTGAGTCTACTTCAATGGTTCATCGCCCGTCTGGTACGGGAGGTAAGAGTCTATCCACCCACGAATCCCCTGTCGGTGGGTTACATTTTGTGATACAAACACGTGCACAGAATATTGTGGTTTAGTATGGTGAATCCTCTGGGCGTTATCATCCTAAACACCATAAGCCTCAGCCTTGTACCTTTGACCAGTCTTTGACTGTAGGTATATGTTGCTGTGGTAACCTGATGAGTGCCAAATATTGTATATATTTATCCCTTTTTGTTGGCATTTAACTCATCTTTTGTGCATTAATTCTACATTTTATCCCATATTCTGTATTTTCATTGTTTTCAAGAATAAATATTTTTCTTACTTAATTTTGCATTTTTAGGTAATAAATAAAGTCTGGATGACTTGCGGAGCGGAAAAGAGCTGAAGAGTAGTGAAAGGCCGGAAGAAATTACGCAAGGAAGCCGCAAAGAATGGAGCGCACGTCCAAAAAGCTAGGAATGGGCTCAAGAAGGAAGAATTGTTCTTAAAGAAGATATGGGCTTGGCATACCCAAGGCCCAAAACCCTTACCCAAACCCATTTTCTATATCCATACCCGCCTCCATTCTCAGCCGTTAGATCGGATCCATCTCATCATCCAATGGTCGCTTCTTCATCGTTCATCAAAATCTGAAGTCCCTGCAAAACACCATAGTACCTAAATTCCAAGCCTTCAGATTAGATCACATTTAGATCCTACGGTTGCTTCTTTGCCTGCTCATCAAATCTCGATACTTCCGCTTAACACTACAGCACCTAACCTCGATCTTCGCCGTTAACTTTGTTGTATTTCACAATCCAACGGTCGAAGTGATTCATCTTTCATACCACCGTTAGATCTACCAACCATCTTCACACCCAACGCGTCTCATCGCTAGACATCAAAGTTTGATGAACCCGCTCAACACCTTAACCATCGAACCCATCGACCTCAAGCCAAACACCCTCTTCTTCCCAAATCATTTTCTTTCCCCAAAACCTCTTCTCCACCACCATACCGCCTGCAACTCCACTGCCACAACCATCTCTTCCATCACCACCTCGAGCTTCACCATCTCCATTCTCTCGACCAAATCAGAGCCTTCACCATCATCCAGCTCCCTAGTATTTCCCTTTCTTGTTCTTAGCATAAACCCTAGGTGCTACAAATAAGAAAGAGAAAAGCTAGGGCATCAGTAGACGCAATTGGGAGCTGTAGAGCTGAGGAGGAGCAGAGGGAACATCAACAGGGCATGGGTCGAGCGTAGGGGAGACCAATTCAGAAATCAGTGAGTTTAATTTGGAATTTAAAAATTAGGGTTTTCAAATTTGGGAATTTTCAATTTAGGGTTTGTAGAAATTCAGGGTGTTGTAACAAACTATAAATGGATGTTATGGGTGTGGTAGAAAAGCTCTCTGGGCTAGCCAGTGAACAATATTTTGAATCAATTCTCATTTTTCCAATTTCTGTTTTAGCAACAGTTGATTGTGTGTATCCTGTATGTATGTTGCATTTTAATTTAGTTTGTTGGATGAATGTTGTTGTTATGCTCATGTCTAGCATGAGCTAATTCACTGCAACTAAGGCTCTGATGAAGCCTAGTGCACTGTTAGATGATGCATGGTTAGGGTAGTCTTCTTAATGCCTGTTTGCTTGAGCAATGGGAAGTACTCAGTGCTCTGGCATGCCTGTGATTGATTGTGCTGTCAAAAGACAGTCAATGCTAGGGGCATATCAGTGAGCAAGCTGATTTTTCATCTCATTCTAGATGTATGCATAGGATTTCCAACCCAAACTAGATTGCATTGCTTGATTAGGGCACAAGGTGGACTCAATTGCCTTAGTAACTTCACACAATTCTGCATCTTTCTCTTTGTCTGTCACTATTGCTCAATACCCTTGCCTTAGGCTGCTGCCTTTGTTTCACTACCACTCTAGAAACTTGTCATTGTCACCATAGTCACTGCCCTTAGCTCACTGTAAACTTTAGCTAGGAAGACTTCTTGTATGCTCCCACTCCCTGTGGACAAACCCCTACTCATCCCTATACTATAAAATTTAGCCTTCTATACTTGCAAGTGTTTTGTGTGCTCCCCATTTTCACACCAAGTTTTTGGCGCCGCTGCCGGGGAGCTGGCTGCCATATTTTTTTGAAGTTTTCATAGCTTTTGTGGCCTTGCTGTGCTTGCGGAGTTGTTTGAGCTAATTGCTATCTTGTTCACTCACCTGTTGCTGCTGCCAAGCTGCTGGAACTGCAGTGAAGCTGAAGTTCCTGAACTGGTGCCACTGAGTTGCTGCTGCTGCTGCTGTTGCTGCTGCTGGTGAACCAAAGCAACTGCTGCTGCCAAGTGAAGCTGCTGGGCTGCCAACTGAAGCTGCTGGTCTACTGGTGGGCTTGTACTTCTCTGAATTGGGCTTCACCAACTTCAACTGAACTGGGCTTGCCAAGTGCTGCTGGGCTCTGCCTCCTTTTGTTGCTGGGCTCGTGGTCTTCTGTGAGCTGGGCTTCTTTGTTGCTGCTGCTGGGCTTGAGCGAGAGCTGCTTAGGACGATCCTAAAGCCCAACTGGGCTGTGCAACTAAAAGGGAACAAAAGCCTAACTGGGCTTCCCTCCTTGACCAAGTAAGCCTAAAACCATGAGTAACCCACTTGGGCCTCATTAAATATTCAATTTGGGATGTAATAATTAATTTATTTTTAATTTGGGCTTGTAATAATTATTTTTATTTTTATTTTTATTTTCTTTTTCTTTTATTTTCTTTTATTTTATGGGCTTGTAATTATTATTATTGTTTTTATTTTCTTTTATGGGTTGTGCTAATTTATGCTAGGTTTAGTTCAAAAACTTTTCCAAAGCCCAATTTTAAACCAAAAACAAAATCCCTTATTAAAACCAAAATTCCACTCCTTAAAACCAAATTCCACTTAACCCTTTCAAAACCAAATCCTTATGGGCCCTGTTTTCTCCCTTATCTGTGGGCTTGTTATTTCATGAGTGGGATATGATTGTAACCTTTAGAGACCAATCAAATAGACTAGTTAGAGTAAATCAAATAGACCCAATTGACATACCCACAACTTCTGAGGAAAACACACCGGACCAATCTGAAACATTGGGAGAACCCCGTACCCTCAAGGATTATATGTACCCAACTAGAGCCAGTCAACCTTCTTGTATTGTGCTACCCGAGGCTAATGGCCATTATGAGCTGAAATCAAGCACAATACAGATGCTTCCTATTTTTAGAGGTGTTGAGAATGAAAACCCGTACCACCACGTGAGAGAATTCGAGGAAATTTGTGGAACTCTACGTTTCACTCAAATGTCCGACGAAACCCTAAAGTTAAGGCTTTTTCCTTTCTCCCTGAAAGATAAGGCAAAGGCCTGGCTTTATGCTTTACAACCTCAATCCATCATGACATGGGATGACCTCATAAAGGAGTTTTTCAAAAAGTTTTTCCCGAATCACAAGACTGCGACAATTCGTCAAAGTCTGAATAGCTTTGTGCAATTAGAAGGTGAGACCTTAGCTAGATACCTGGAGAGATTCAATGAATTATTGCTCCAATGTCCCCATCATGGTTTTGAAAAATGGAGACTTGTGCAAATTTTGTATGAAGGTATAGATGTGTCCACCCGAACAACGGTTGAGTCAATGTGTAATGGTCTATTCGTAGACAAAACTGCTGATGCGTCTTGGGACTTCTTAATTGAAGTAGCTGAAAAGACACAACAGTGGGAATCCATCCGTCAACCCAGAAAGACTACATCCGAAGCTAAGGCTTTTAGGATTGAAGCAGATTTCGAGGGAAGAGCAAACATGGCATCAATAGTTAGGAGATTAGAAGAGTTAGAACTACATAAAAATTCAAAACCTTCCACCACTACTCTCCGAGAACATGTCGCTTCGTCTGTATGTGCCGCTTGTAACGATCCCAACCATCAATTCCAAAATTGCCCCGATTTGCTTGCAGTCCAGGAATCTAGGCTTGAACAGGCACATGCCATGTTTCAAAAACAAGAGCATAACCCCTATTCACAGACCTACAATCCAGGATGGAGAAACCACCCTAACTTTTCATGGTCAAAAGGACCCACTCAGGGAGGACCATCTCAACCCAATCAGAGCTATCAAAACAATCAGGGATATCAGAACAATCAAGGTTATCAACACCCGAGAAACCCTCAACAACAATCAAACTCTCAACAACAATCATATCCTCAACACAATACCGACAAGAGATTATCCACCCTAGAGGAAATGTTCCAGAGTTTGATGCAAAGTCAGAAAAATCTAGATCAAAAGATGGATCAAATGTGTGAGAGAGAAAAGGGTAAACTTCCTAGCCAACCCCAACAAAATCCAAAGAGGATATTTCAAACAGGCACAACATCCTGCACTGAAACCTCACCCGATCAAGTCCAAGCCATTACCACCCTCCGAAGTGGTAAAGTCATCGAGAACAACGTGGGCGAACCTAATAAATCTGATACAAATTCCACGCTGTCTCCACAACCCCATAAAACCAAAGACTCTGAGCAAGTTGGAAAGCCTGACAATTCTACTGCTGTGAATGTCCCTTTGCCAACTCATTCTCCTGTTGCCCCATTTCCTCAAAGATTGATCTATCAACAGAAAAGTACCCATTATAATGAGATGTTAGATCTGTTCAAGAGAGTCAACATCAACATTCCTTTTCTTGAAGCAATTAGGCAAATCCCTGCTTATGCTAAATTCCTCAAAGACTTGTGTACTCAAAAGCGCAAGCTTAATGTGCAAAAACGTGCTTTCTTAGCTGAACAGGTGAGTTCCATCATTCTGAACAAAACTCCACCCAAGTTTAGGGATCCAGGATGTCCAACAATTTCTTGCACTATAGGAGAACACACGGTCAATAAAGCGTTATTAGACCTAGGTGCAAGTGTTAACCTACTGCCATATTCTGTTTATGAGCAGTTAGGTCTTGGGGAGTTGAAGCCAACATCTATCACTCTACAACTGGCAGACCGATCTGTCAAGATTCCTCGTGGAGTGGTCGAAGACGTTTTGATCAAGGTTGACAAATTCTATTTTCCCGTAGACTTCATTGTCTTAGACACTCAACCTGTACAAAACCCAGACTGTCACATTCCTGTCATCTTAGGACGTCCTTTCTTAGCTACGTCCAATGCGATTACTAATTGTCGTAATGGAGTGTTGAAACTTTCTTTTGGCAACATGACGGTAGAATTGAATGTGTTCGATATTAGTCAACAACCTGTGAATCTTGATGATGATGATGTGCATGAAGTTAATATGATTGAAGGATTAATGCAAGATTCGTTGACGAACATTTTATCCGTTGACCCCTTTCAAGCATGTATGGAGAACTTTAACCCAGATTCCTATGATGATGCATACTGTAGTGACGTCCTATCTCTGCTCGAATCTGTACCTCAAATGGACGTCACTGAAAGAAGATATGAAGTGGAACCACCCTTACTCTCTGATTCCAAGCTTATTCCATCCATTGTTGAGCCACCCAAGCTTGAATTGAAAACATTGCCTAGTACGTTGAAGTACGCATTCCTAGGTTCTTCTGATACTTACCTGTCATTATTTCATCATGTTTAGACACGGAACAGGAAAGTAAGCTTTAGAAGTACTTAAGGAACACAAAGAGGCCTTAGGATGGACCATCTCAGATCTCAAAGGAATAGTCCCACCATTTGCATGCACCACATTAACCTTGAAGAGAATGCCAAACCATCTAGGGAAATGCAAAGGAGACTTAATCCTAACATGAGAGATGTAGTCAAAGGAGAAATCCTGAAACTACTTGATGCGGGTATCATATACCCAATTCCCGATAGCAAATGGGTTAGTCCCATTCAAGTTGTGCCTAAGAAGTCAGGCATTACTGTAGTTCAGAACGACAAGAATGAATTAGTCCCACGTACAACCACAGGATGGCGAGTATGCATCGACTACAGAAAGTTGAACACAGTAACAGGAAGGATCACTTCCCGCTCCCTTTCATAGACCAAATGCTAGAACGTGTGTCTGGACACAGTCACTACTGTTTTCTAGATGGCTTTTCCGGTTATAACCAAATCACATTGCACCAGAAGATCAGGAAAAAACTACGTTCACGTGTCCCTTTGGGACATTTGCTTATAGACGCATGCCCTTTGGGTTGTGTAATGCACCTGCTACTTTTCAGCGATGCATGATGAGCATTTTTTCTGACATGATAGATAGTTTTCTCGAGATCTTTATGGATGATTTCTCTGTTTTGGTTCTCGTTTGATAATGTTTGAAGCATCTTACCCTTGTGATATCCAGATGTAAGAAAAGAACCTTGTTCTAAATTGGGAAAAATGCCATTTTATGGTGAATTCAGGAATAGTTCTAGGACACATCATCTCAAAAAGGATTGAAGTGATAAAGCTAAAGTTGACCTCATCACATTACCAAACCGCTCTGTGAGGAAATCGATCATTTAGGTCATGCTGGTTTTTACCGGCGATTCATCAAAGATTTAGCAAAATCTCAACCTCTGTGTAGTCTACTCTCCAAAGATGTTGCCTTCAATTTCGATGCTGCTTGTGTGAAGCTGGGAGGAATTAAAAACCTTCTCACCACCGCTCCTATAGTCCGACCACCCGATGGAAGCTACCGTTTGAACTCATGTGTGATGCCTCTGATTATGCTGTTGGTGCTGTTTTAGGACAGCGAGTTGATAGACTACCATATGATATACTATGCTAGCAAAACCCTTAATGATGCCAACTCAATTACAACTACCGAGAAGGAATTGCTTGCCGTCGTTTTCGCATTAGACAAGTTTAGATCTTATCTGATAGGGTCTAAGATCATCATATACACAGACCATGCGGCTTTGAAGTATCTTCTTTCCAAGAAGGATGCTAAAGCTCGCCTTATTCGATGGATACTCTTATTACAGGAATTCGATCTCGAAATCCGTGATAAGAAAGGTTGTGAGAATGTGGTTGCTGATCATTTGTCTAGATTAACCATTGAGTCTATTGATGAGTCCATGCTGATTAGAGAATCATTCCCAGATGAACAGCTGATGTCTATCTCAGACCTTCCTTGGTTTGATGATATTGTTTACTACCTCGCTGCAGGTAGGATGCCCTCACATTGGTCGAGACAAGACCGCTATAAGTTTTTGTCTGAAGTTAAACATTTCCTTTGGGATGACCCATATTTGTTTAAGTACTGCCGAGACCAAATCATTAGGAGATGCGTACCCAACACTGAACAGAAAGATGTGATATCTTTCTGTCATGACCAAGCATGTGGAGGCCATTTCAGTGCCAAGAAAACCGCTGCAAAGATCTTGCAGTGTGGATTCTATTGGCCATCATTGTTCAAGGATTGCCATGATTATTGTGTTGCTTGTGAACGCTGTCAAAAGCTAGGAAGCATTTCGAGGAGAAACATGATGCCATTGAACCCCATTTTGATTGTGGAGATTTTTGATGTTTGGGGGATCGACTTCATGGGTCCATTCCCTATTTCTGACGGTAGATTGTACATCCTAGTCGCAGTTGATTACGTTTCTAAGTGGGTAGAAGCCATAGCAACCAGAACAAATGACCACAAGGTGGTACTTTCATTTCTAAAGGAAAACATATTTGCACGTTTTGGTACCCCTAGAGCTATCATCAGTGACGGCGGTTCACATTTTCGTAACAAGTACTTTGAGTCTTTAGTACGCAAGTATGGCATAACTCACAAGGTTGCTACTCCGTACCACCCTCAGACTAGTGGACAAGTAGAAGTTTCTAATAGGGAAATTAAGCACATTCTGGAGAAGACGGTCAACCCGTCCAGGAAAGATTGGTCATTGAGATTGAATGATGCTTTGTGGGCCTATAGAACAGCTTATAAGACACCAATTGGCATGTCCCCCTATCGTCTAGTGTATGGAAAGCCGTGCCATCTACCTGTGGAATTAGAACATCGTGCCTACTGGGCAATCAAAGAGCTGAACTTCTCTCTGGACGAAGCTGGAATTCAAAGGAAACTTCAACTCAACGAGTTGGAAGAATTGAGAAATGAGGCTTATGATAGTGCCAAGTTATATAAGCAGAAGATGAAGATGTTTCATGATAAGCGTATTCTGCGCAAATCCTTCACTCCTGGTCAGAAAGTTTGCTGTATGACTCCCGATTACATCTTTTTCCGGGAAAACTGCGTTCCAGATGGAAGGGTCCGTACCTAGTACGCACAGTTTTTCCTCATGGAGCTGTAGAGCTGGAGGATGTTCCAACAAGAACGTTTTCAAAGTCAACGGGCAGAGATTAAACCATTCCTTGAACCATTCCCACCCGACATTGAAACAACCAACCTGGAGGACCCGGTCTATGTGGACTAAACTGGTCCACTCTTTCCCTAAATAACCAAAAAGTTTTCCAAATGTTTCCCTAAAAACCAAAATTTTTCTTTTTCCCATCAAAACCAAATGTCTCCCGACAAAACCAAATTTTTCCAAAAAGTCCAATCCCATTAAAAACCAAATTTTCTTGTAGATAATGTGTTAGTTAAATTTCCTTTTGTATATATTTTTGCTCATCCATTGTGACTCCTAATATGATGGATTTTTGCCTTGAATAACGGAGTTTTAATCGAGCTTTCGCCGTACAATCGGGTATTCTCTCTCCTTTTACTCTACTCAGCATGTTCCTCTTCATATATTGTTTTATAATTCTTTCCATATTTTGAACATTGAGGACAATGTTTAGTTTAGGTTTGGGGGTATAGAGTAGATACCATGATAATATGCCATAATTGAAAACAAAACTCCATCTTTTTGAAAAAATTGAAAAATTCCAAAAAAATTAAAAATCAAAATTAAAAAAAAATAAAAAAAATCAAAAATGGAGCTCATTTACCTTGAAATGTTGACTCTTGTGCAAATATGTATTATTAGGAGTCTTAGTCTAGATATTTAGGCACCCTGATTCTAGCACAATTCACATAGTGATAAGAAATTTGCACGCGCACGATCTACCAATACATGTATGGCCTCGATCTTCAAGGTGTTTGATAGGAAGTTACGATTGCCAATCACTTTAGAATACTGAACGAAACTTGACTAGCTTGTTCTTTGGTTGGTTGGGATAGAAGGTGGAGGTTACATTAAGAAAGACAACCATCGAATTTAACTGGGTGCATCAAAAAGGGCTACCTCTTGCAAAGTGTCATGTAATTTTTGTTTCCTTTTGTATGTATCAAAAGTGTTTCCTTATTCAAAAAAAAAAAAAAAAAAAAAAAAAAAAAAAAAAAAAATCAAGTATTTATCAATTCCATCATCTCTTGTTCCAAAAATAAAAAGAGAATAGTCAATGTAAATAAGAGTCATGTAAATAGTCATCTTTTGTTGTTTCATTGTAATAAGCAAGGAGGGTGTATGCCATTGATGTACAACGCGAGTAATTGTGAAATACCTCCAACTCATTCACAATTCTCGTAAAGTCCGGACAGCTAGCTAGATTTCGACCTTTCTTAGCCTGAGAAACTATCTCTTGGTGATTAGTAGTCATAACTTCAGATCTTTCTTTACACATGTGTAGATACACTTTACACTCTTATCACATGTCTTTTTTTGTTATCAGTGCTAGGATTGTGCCTTCGATAGCTAGATTGACATCTCCATTTTGCTGTGAGCTTAAACTGTTTTGCACATGTCACATTTGATGGAATCTGAGCTTATATTTTGACCTAGAACTTTGTAGGTACGTTCTAAGCAAACCTTCACGAGACTTCAACTCGTCCACTAGGGACACTTAGTGGTTTAAAAGGCTTAGTGCATACGCTAAATGCATTCGAGAGACCAGCGACAGTGGTATAGGTAGGATTTCCTTAGTTTTGTTTTACTTGAGGACAAGTAAAATTCAGGTTTGGGGGTATTTGATGAGTGCCAAATATTGTATATATTTATCCCTTTTTGTTGGCATTTAACTCATCTTTTGTGCATTAATTCTACATTTTATCCCATATTCTGTATTTTCATTGTTTTCAAGAATAAATATTTTTCTTACTTAATTTTGCATTTTTAGGTAATAAATAAAGTCTGGATGACTTGCGGAGCGGAAAAGAGCTGAAGAGTAGTGAAAGGCCGGAAGAAATTATGCAAGGAAGCCGCAAAGAATGGAGCGCACGTCCAAAAATCTAGGAATGGGCTCAAGAAGGAAGAATTGTTCTTAAAGAAGATATGGCTTGGCATACCCAAGGCCCAAAATCCTTACCCAAACCCATTTTCTATATCCATACCCGCCTCCATTCTCAGCCGTTAGATCGGATCCATCTCATCATCCAATGGTCGCTTCTTCATCGTTCATCAAAATATGAAGTCCCTGCAAAACACCATAGTACCTAAATTCCAAGCCTTCAGATTAGATCACATTTAGATCCTACGGTCGCTTCTTTGCCTGCTCATCAAATCTCGATACTTCCGCTTAACACTACAGCACCTAACCTCGATCTTCGCCGTTAACTTTGTTGTATTTCAAAATCCAACGGTCGAAGTGATTCATCTCTCATACCACCGTTAGATCTACCAACCATCTTCACACCCAACGCGTCTCCTCGCTAGACATCAAAGTTTGATGAACCCGCTCAACACCTTAACCATCGAACCCATCGACCTCAAGCCAAACACCCTCTTCTTCCCAAATCATTTTCTTTCCCCAAAACCTCTTCTCCACCACCATACCGCCTGCAACTCCACTGCCACAACCATCTCTTCCATCACCACCTCGAGCTTCACCATCTCCATTCTCTCGACCAAATCAGAGCCTTCACCATCATCCAGCTCCCTAGTATTTCCCTTTCTTGTTCTTAGCATCAACCCTAGGTGCTACAAATAAGAAAGAGAAAAGCTAGGGCATCAGTAGACGCAATTGGGAGCTGTAGAGCTGAGGAGGAGCAGAGGGAACATCAACAGGGCATGGGTCGAGCGTAGGGGAGACCAATTCAGAAATCAGTGAGTTTAATTTGGAATTTAAAAATTAGGGTTTTCAAATTTGGGAATTTTCAATTTAGGGTTTGTAGAAATTCAGGGTGTTGTAACAAACTATAAATGGATGTTATGGGTGTGGTAGAAAAGGTCTCTGGGCTAGCCAGTGAACAATATTTTGAATCAATTCTCATTTTTCCAATTTCTGTTTTAGCAACAGTTGATTGTGTGTATCCTGTATGTATGTTGCATTTTAATTTAGTTTGTTGGATGAATGTTGTTGTTATGCTCATGTCTAGCATGAGCTAATTCACTGCAACTAAGGCTCTGATGAAGCCTAGTGCACTGTTAGATGATGCATGGTTAGGGTAGTCTTCTTAATGCCTGTTTGCTTGAGCAATGGGAAGTACTCAGTGCTCTGGCATGCCTGTGATTGATTGTGCTGTCAAAAGACAGTCAATGCTAGGGGCATATCAGTGAGCAAGATGATTTTCATCTCATTCTAGATGTATGCATAGGATTTCCAACCCAAACTAGATTGCATTGCTTGATTAGGGCACAAGGTGGACTCAATTGCCTTAGTAACTTCACACAATTCTGCATCTTTCTCTTTGTCTGTCACTATTGCTCAATACCCTTGCCTTAGGCTGCTGCCTTTGTTTCACTACCACTCTAGAAACTTGTCACTGTCACCATAGTCACTGCCCTTAGCTCACTGTAAACTTTAGCTAGGAAGACTTCTTGTATGCTCCCACTCCCTGTGGACAAACCCCTACTCATCCCTATACTATAAAATTTGGCCTTGTATACTTGCAAGTGTTTTGTGTGCTCCCCATTTTCACACCTAACCTGAGCTTATCCATTTTAGTCGACCCTGCATTTGCACGTATACAAAAGTATGTTGAACTGGTATTACAATAGCCAATACAATGAATATCCTACTGATTTTCATAATGGACATTACTTCGAACATAGTGTGAATAGTGATTGGGAGCACTGACCTATTCAAGGTTATGGCCCATACTATGGTGAGCCCAATTACTAGACGCACGCGTACCGGTCTTACTAGCTCCTCGTCTTTGGACGACTTAATTAAACATTTAAAGACTAGTCCTTATGATCATTATGTTCCTATTCTTCCTCTAGAAGAGTCTCTCAAGATAATAGCTGATCATTTTGGTCATATCCTTCAGCTAGAAGAGTCTCTCAAGATACTAGCTGAAAATACAGATAGGTTTGCGATAGAGAGGAACGAAAGAATTGCTCGAAATAAGCTTAATTTCCAATATGATGTTTCCAATATTACCCTTGAGAATGAAGATAGTTATTCACATAATCAAGATGATAAGGTTAGAATTGGAAACACTACATGTTTAAATGAGGTTCAACCATTTTCATCCTATTATAATGATGATTATGATGAGTAGAGTGTTGATGAAGAATTTGAAATATGTAGGCATAGTGATAAGGAATTTGTTACTCCAATTAAGCATCATAACGATAATGTTATTTCTAGTTCAAATCCAAATAATTTGAATGATTATTCACTTATTCAAAAGGACGGGGATTTGACTAGAGATACCCCCGTTTTAGACGATGTAGTATTTCCTTTTGATTACGAAGCCGATGATCATTTAGAGGAACGAGTTTATTATGAGAATACTGTTTTAGAGTCCAATGATTTAAAAACTATAGTCTTAGACAAAGAAGATGAACTCGTAGAGCTTTTAAATTTGCGTGAGGATGCATCAAATGAGTATATCCTAGAAGAAGCAATTGACTATTTTCAGGATTCTGACGATCTAGAAATTAGGAAAATTGTAGCTAGTCTATCTAGAGACACCCAAAACTCTAAGTTTGGGGGTGATTATCATTCTCCATGTGCCTTACCTTTATCTCATACTGACATATGTACCTCTACCATTTTAAAAGATCATCTTCAGACACATTTTCCTGAACCTAGTGATGTCCATAAGGAAGTTCAGTTGTTAGAAACCCATCCTCTGGTTGATGTGGTTTTCCAGGATATGATACCCAGTTTGATTTTGTTTTCCCACCAAAAACTTTTTTTCCAATTGTTGGAACGTTTGAATTTGAAATGTTCAGTTATTAAGTTCTGAGATTAAACCTACACACTTTAGGAAAATAGAACGACACATTTTCTTAAGAATGACCACCACTTTCATTGCGGTCAACTGTTTGAGTCAAATATGATTGACTTTGAGGATCCTCAATTATTCAGGTTATTATTATGTGCTTCTAAATTTTTGCAGACTTTACTACCTGAATCAGATCTTAGCTACGCGGAAATGCAACCGATGAAAATATTTTATTTGGACCCAGTTATAGAACCTGAACCTGAACCACAGCTAGGTGTAGTTGTTTTAAACAGGAAACTAGGCAAGGGTGTGCTATGTTTATTCACTTTCTTGGTTTGTTGCAGTTTCCTTTTATCTGTGGTAACATTTTTTGATGCAGATGATGCACAATTGTTTCGATTATTGCTTTATGATTCGAGGTGATTAATTCTTTCTTAGCCTGGCTGAAGACATTAAATTTAACACTTCTTGGGAGGTAACCCATGCTCATGAAACACGGTAATATCTTTCCTTTACTGTTTTGCTTCAAATAACAGTTTCTCCTTGTTCATGCTTTTAATTTTATCTTTAGAACATTGAGGAAAAAGTTAGATTTAAGTTTGGGGATATGGGAGAAACCTTTTAGTTGCGTAATCAAACTTCAGAGCCTATAAATTTATGCTTATTAAGGATGGCACTAACCAATCTAAGTGGATGGAAGCATCTTGGTTGTAGGAGTTGAGGAACCAATCTGATTAGATGGAATCATCTAAAAAGTCTATTCATAAAAGCACAGAGCTCAGGTGTTAGAAGTAAAAAAAACATGGTAGTTTCTCCATATCTCGTTGAATCCTTTTCACCTTCTGTTTTTATTTTCTTTTCTTTTAAATATGTTTCTAAGTGATTTGGTGGGGCACACGAATCAAGTTGTTACCACTGCTAGGATGAAGTAGAGTGACTGAGATACAAAAAACAATAAAAAAAAAATAAAAAAAAAAGAAAAAAGAAAAGAAATTGAGATCAGACCATCAGACCAACCGGAATAAATTCAATAAATCGACCACTGATACCCTTGTATATGCCAGTTGTGTTTACCTAGAGTTAGGATTATCGCCCACTGGTTCCCTTGTATATGCCAGTGTGTTGATATTAGTCCAGACCAGTATCTCAGTTCATTAGGATAGGTTCGTTTTGGCAGTGGCCTTCAGACATATATGGGAAACACCGTTCACCTTAGTCAACATCAAAACCATCTACGTTTTTCTCTACGTCCATCTTCTTAATATATCCATGTGACTGGTTGACTCCGGTTATGATGTTCAGAAACTATATGAGTAGAGCTCTGTCACTTATATATGAATTTTAGTATGCTTGAGTGCAAACTCGTGTACAACAATTGGAATTTCGCATCAGGGTACTTCCTCCTGTAATCAATAAGTATGCCAACCAAGGAGATTCTTTAGTGCCTTCCAAGGTTCCGCGTAGATAGATAAGGTCTAGAGTAAAGGTTTTGTGGGTATATCTCTGGTAAGCCCTCCCGAGACTATAACTCGGCCACTAGGGCCACCTAGGGGTTTAAAGGCTTATTGCATACGCTAAACGCAATCGACGATGCCTGCGTCAGTGAGTTGGGATTTTTATTTTCTAGATTGAATTTACTCGAGGACGAGCAAATAATAAGTTTGGGGGTATTTGATAGACACATTTTTGTGTCTGATTTGATCTCAATTCTATGTATTTATAATGCTCGATTTTATACTTATTTGGTTATTTTATTGTTTTGTAGGTGTTTTTGGAAAAATAAGCTTTCGCGGCAAAATTGGTTCGAAATGTGATCCTAAAAGAATACTACAGGCACCCACGAAATATGTTTGAGACGCCCCAGAAAAGTTATATTGACATCCCAAAAGAATTACTAAAAGGACTCCATCAGTGGATAAGGGGTAACCAAATTACTAAGGGGAGACCACCTTCTATTCGCAGCCATAGTATGGATAAGGGGCACTCATCCCCCATCTTTTGAAAATTCAATTTGGCGGAAAAATTTCTTTCACACTGCCAGATTTAGGGTTCGGAAGTTGGACGTGATTTGACGAGATTTAATTGTTGATTCTCATGGATTGGACGTGTTATGGATATACGACAATGGTTTGGGTGTTTTATTGGGCTGGATTTGGTTAGAAACTCGAGTTGAAGGAAAACAGGGTATCGGGTTTTCGGGTGAGTTCCTGGAAATATTTTGGGAGAAATATAATCGGATTTTCTCGATCAGTTGGATTGGATTTGGCTCGGTTTGGTGAAACAGGGAAGGTAGTTGAACGAGTCACGTAAAAGAAGAAATTAACATCGAGTTTTTGTAAAAGAGGGGCACGGGAAAGTATATCGGAGTTGGGTTTATTTGGAAATTCCGTAAGATAGACGAGAGTATATTATGTTATGACTCATATTTATCAAGTTTGGACGAGTTTAGGAAAGTGAGAAAACACGTAAAGAAGTTGCAGAGAGAGTTATTCTCGTGACTTGGTCGAGGGAGAAAAAGGAGTTATTTTTGGGATTAACTTGAGTTTTACGGGACCTGTTGGTTATATATAGAGTTGTAGAGACCCCAGAGAAGGAATCGGGAGTTTGGGGTAAATTCAGAACGTCTCTAGTTCAAAGATAGAAAGTTACAGACGAGTTCTGCACTTTCAAGGAAGAAGACGAAGGTGAAGAACATGAGACCCAGTTAGACAGTCACATAAACCGTGATATATATACTTTCAAACTCAATAACTTTGTAACAATTTTTCCAACAATTATTTTGAGTTCGCAACAGTTCTGTTAGTGTTCTCTGTAACAGTGGGTTCTGTAACAATTATAATTGTTACAAACACATTGCTTTATACCTTTTCTTCGATAAAACACCTTTTTGAGCCATGTTTCTATCTTTTGAGAGTATTTTCACCATGAAGAGCTAAACCCCATCACTGGGACGATGGAGGAAGCCTTATTTCACATTAGTTTGGTAAATATATTTGATTCCTTATGACTTTTTGCACTTATTTTAATTGATTTATGATTTTTACTAATTAGTTGTGATTTCGTTTGACGGTGTATGCTTAGACATGAGATCTTTTGATACACCATGCTTGTGATTTACATTTAATGTTTTAGAAATCTACTTTTGGCAAAGAAAATAGTCAACAAAAGGGCTATAATTGTTATGAGACATTATATGAACCAATCGATTTTGATTAATGGTGAAATACTTAGTCTCAGTACCTCTCGATATTTGTGACAACCTTGTAAATATATTTTCTTTATTTTATTTTTAAGTCTTAAATCAAACCTCAACGAGTCCGAGCGAACGATACTCTACTTACCACTTGTAAAACCACATCAGCAACGCGAGATGTGTGATATTATTAGTAGTGCGAGATGATGGTTTTTTGAAAGTGGTAGTAAAGTTCGTTCAACTCGGATTGTGTAAAGGTTTGTTTAAGAACTAAGAATAAAAATACTAAAAATATATTCACAAGGTTGTCATGAATATCGAGAGAGACTGAGACTCAGGATTCCACCAAATTCCATTCATGTGATTCAAATAATAATTCCAATCAATTATAGATCAAATATTAAAAATATGGACTCTTATTCTTTGCCAAAAAGTAGATTTTTGAAAAGTAATGATTGTAAATCAAAAGCATGATGTATCAAAAATACATAGACCAATCATACACCATCAAACAAAATCAAACCCATTCAATAAAAATCATAAATCGATTAAAAATCAATGCAAATAGTCATAAAAGAATTATTAGAATTACCACATGCGTGAAATAGGGATTCCTCCGTCATCCCAGTGTTGGGGTTTAGCTCCTCATATTAATCACTTGCTCAAAATACATGTTTATAGCCCAAAAGTTGATTAAAAGAGTGAAAAGAATAAAATCAGTGAATCTGCGACCCACAGAAGGCGTCCAGAAAAGAATGATAAAACTGAAGTGTTGTTTATGTTGTTTTAAGACTGCCAAGCGTCTGTTCTTTTCACTGTAGAAGAACGACTGTCTTTGGAAGTATGTTCTTCGTGCTCTTCAATGGCAGCAGCAGCAGAGACGTAACTTCCTGCAACTCTGATTCTCGCCTCCTGAGCTCTCCTCTCGACCCCAAACCTCTCCCTTCATTCTTCTAGGGGACCTAAGCATCCTATTTATACATAAAAGGGTCATTGAATCTTTCCCAAATCGCATCAAAATCTCTTCTTTCCTTCCTTGGCAGTCACGGTAATAATTCCTTCCAGAAATTGTTTTACGCGTTTCTGAGCTCTCCCACTTATATCAAACTCTTCCTTAGATAGAATATGTACCTTTGGAACGAATTTTAGGTCTTTATTCTCTCTGAATTTCCTAAAACAAATCCACATAGCCGTATTTCCTTATTCACCTCTGTTTCCCTTTTCCGGCTATTCCAGCCCAATTCGATCGATCCAATTGCTTCTAGTAAACTTGTATAGCCATGATAAGTCCATCCCAATCAATTTCCGGTGTTGAATCTCCCTGAAACAGCTCCAAAAATCGAGACCAAAATCTGTAGACGCTGCAGATAGTTTCCCGCTAATTTTTTTGCATTTGAATTTTGAAGAAGAAGACCTCCCCCTATCCAGTTCTGGTGTCCCTTTAGCAGCTTCCTGGAAATAGGTCACCCCTAAGTAATTAGGTTACCCATTATCCAAAATGAGAGTCAGTATAGTAATTTTCTCCCACGAGCACAAAAACCGCTTTTCGAGCCAATTTCGCCGCAAAAGCTTATTTCTCCAAAATACCTATAGGGACATAAAAGCCATAATAAATATAAAATCGAGCACTAATAATATGTACAATTGAGATTATATAAGACACAAAAATGTGCCTATCAAATAGCCCCAAACTTATTATTTGCTAGTCCTCGAGCAAATTAAATAGAAAATAAAATCGTAACTCACTGTCGCAGGCATCGTCGATTGCATTTAGCGTATGCAATAAGCCTTTAAACCCCTAAGTGTCCCTAGTGGCGGAGTGTTGTCTCCAGAGGTCTTACAAGAGATATACCCACAAAACCTTTACTCCAGACCTTAGCTATCTACGCAGAACCTTGGAAGGCACTAAAGAATCTCCTTGGTTGGCATACTTATTGACTACAGGAAGAAGTACCCTGATGCGAAATTCCAATTGTTGTACACGAGTTTGCACTCAAGCATACTAAAATTCATATAAAGTGACAGAGCTCTACTCAAATAGTTGCACTATGGACATCAATATCCGGAGTCAAAACTAATCACATGGATAGATCAAGAAGATGAATATAGAAAAACATAGATGGTTTTGATGTTTACTAAGTGAACGACGTTTCCCATATCTGTCTGAAGGCCTCCGCCAAAATGAACCTATCCTAATGGATTGAGATATTAGTCTGACTAATATCAACACACTGGCATATACAAGGGAACCAGTGGTCGATAACCTAATTCTAGGTCAACACAACTGGCATATACAAGGGTACCAGTGGTTGACTTTATTGAATTTATTCCTTTTGGTCAAATGGTCTGGTCTCAATTTTTTTTTTTCAACTTTTTGGTAACTACCATTTTTTTTTCATGGTATCTCAATCACTCTAATTCACCCTAGTATTGGTAACAACTTGAATCATGGGACCCACCTATCACTTAGAGAAACATAGTTTAAAAACAAAATAAAATAAAAATAGAAGTGAAAGGACTCAACGAGATATGGTGAAACTACCATGTTATTTCTAACACCTGAGCTCCGTGCTTTTATGAATAGACTCTTTAGATGTTTCCATCTAATCAGATTGGTTCCTCAACTCCTACAACCAAAATGCTTCCATCCACTTAGATTAGTTAGTGCAATCCTCAATAGGCATAAATTTCTAGGTTCTGGAGTTTATTTATTCATACTGCAACTAAAAAGTTTCTCCCATATCCCCAAACTTAAATCTAACATTGTCCTCAATGTTCTAAAGATGAAATTAAAAGCATGAACAAGGAGAAACTGTTACCATTTGAAGCAAAAGAGATAAGGAAAGATATTACCGTGTCGCATGAATGTTGGGTTACCTCCCAAGAAGTGCTAAGTTTAAAGTTTTCAGCCAGACTACGAAAGGATTAGTCACCTCATGGAATCATAAACTAATAGCCGAAATAACTGCGGGTCTTTAAAACCAAAAAGAGCTGACCAAAAGAAACTGCAATGAACCAAGAAAGTGAACAAGACTAGAAAGCCCTTACCTAGTTTCCTGATTAAGAAATTTATATCTAATTGTGGTTCAGGTTCAGGTTCTATGAAAGAATCTACATAGAAAATTTTCATTGGTTGTGTTTCTTCATAGGTGGGATCTGAATCATTAGGTCCTAGAGTCTGGAAAAACTCAAATATGATCTTAAAAGCGCACAATAATAACCTAAATAACTGAGGATCCTCTAAGTCAATAAGATTTGACTTACGTAATTGACCACAATGAGAGTAGTGGTCATTCTTAAGCAAATATGTCGATTCTAATTTCCTAAAGCATTTAGGTTTAGTCTCACAACTTAATATTCGACACATTTGGAATATAAACGTTCCCACAGTTGGAAGAAAACTATTTGGTGGGAAAACAAAGTCAATCTGGGTATCATAGCCTGGTTCAACCACATCAACCAGAGGATGGGTTTCTAATAACTGAACTTCGTTATGGACATCACTAGGTTCAGGAAAACGTGTATGAAGATAATCTTGTAAAATGGTTGAGGCAGATATGTCAAGAACCAAGTGAGGGACCTTTCTAAGAGTTAAATCACATGGAGAATGATAATCACCCCCAAACTTGGAGTTTTGGGTGTCTCTAGATAGACTAGCTACAATTTCCCTAATTTCTAGATCATCAGAATCATGAAAATGGTCAATTGCTTCTTCTAGGTTATACTCAGGTGATGACTCCTCACACATGTTTAAATGCTCTACGAGTTCATCTTCTTCGTCTAAGACTATTGTTTCTAAATCGCTAGACTTTACAATATTTTTCTCAGAATAAACTCGTTCCTCTAAACCATTATCGGCTTCGTAATCAAAAGGAAATACTACATCGTCTAAAACGGGGGTATATCTAGTCAAATCCTCGTCCTTTTGAATAGGTGAATAATTATTAAAATTATTTGGATTTGAACTATAAATAGTAGTATCATTGTAAAGCTCAATTGGAGTAACAGATTCCTGATCACTATGCCTATATGTGTCAAATTATTCATCAGCACTATCCTCATCATAATCATCATAATAACATGAAAATGGTTGAACCTCATTTAAAAAAAATAGTGTTACCAATTCTAACCTCGGCATCTTGATTATGCAAATAACTATATATCCTCATTTTCAGGGGTACTATTGGAAACACTATATTGGAAATTAAGACTATCTTGAGCAGTTCTGTTCTGGGCCTCTAACAACATTTTCTGAGTCGACTCACATGACTTCCTTATGGTATCGTGTATAGAAGGTGCATTTTGTTTATTCATTTCTAACATAAACCTATTTGTATTCTCAGTTAATTGTTTGAGAGACTCTTCTAGAGGAAGAACAGGTTCAGAAGGATCATAATAGGGACTAGTTTTCTGCGATACTATATATATACAGTATTCTATTTGGGGAAATTACGCAAGTGCATGTTATGTTTGATTGTTTGTAGCATGAGATTTCATTATGTCTTATCTTCTTGATTCCATATTCTCGATGTTATGATCAGTGTTTTGTGTATGTTATGTTCATCGTTTTCCTACATTGTTGTAATTAAATTGTTTATCGCTTTAGAGTTTGTTAGTGATTACTTGAGAGTTACATGTTTTCACTGGGCACCTTTTTGGGATGATGTGCTCACCCGTCCCCACTCCAGTTTTAGTAATCAGAAGAAATGGTGTGCATGAAGATATCCGTTTTCGTAGCTTAAAGCTTTTAGCGATGTTAGAGATGTTGTGAATCTTTTATATATATGTATTCTTTATTTATTATGTAAAATAACACATTAATATATTCATATCACCTGAGAGATTTGTCATTTGTATAATATCAGAGAGTTTGGGTTTTGTTTTTAGCACTTTATGTATTTATGATTCTTAAAATCGGTAATCTAGGTTTGATGCTTTAATTAGGTTGTAATCCTATTGGCTAAGCACGTTTAATATTTGGGGCGTCACATGAAGTACGACGTATAACTTCTGTCTTTTAAACTTCGTAATTACCACATAAACATTATCTTTGTAACTTGTTACTAGATTGTGTAATGAACTTTAGGTTGATTACCTAGAAAACTATATTTAACTACATCAGTCTAAGGAGTAGACACGCGAAACTTGTTTCGTAGTTGAATGAAAAGGGAACATAGTTTTGTTTGCATATGAGATAATGTTAGCGTAATATAAGCAATTGAATTAAGAAATGCCCCAAATATTATTATGAAAAGCATACAAAAAAATTATTGATGTTGTTTAACATTCGCACCCTGTAATGACCCATCCATCCACCGATATTGTCCGCACTTAGCCATTGCGGTTGTCCGGAAGCGTGGGGTTTTAAACGAGCATCGATCCGGTTATCCGACAACAGCTTCCAGGGAAGTCACCCAACCCTGGATTACTCCTTCCCGAGCACGCTTAACTGCAGATTTTTCAGCCAACTCTGAAGCCAACTTTGCTGAAAAGGCCTCGGTGTTAGGAAATGACAAATCATTACTTATATTCCATTCGGCCAACCACTACGAATATCGTGGTATTACAAAATTACCACCACCTTAAATTGGAGCCGTCCTCGGCTGCAGAATATATTCTCAAGCCCAGATCTCTGACGTTCACTGCCCCTCATGAGAAGCACCCGGACCAACCCCGTCCAGCGTACCATCCCACCCTTGGCAGGTGACTCGTCGTCGTCTCTAATATCACTTTTAACGACCCGTCCCTTCCAGCGATATTGTCCCCACTGCAGTTATCCGGAAGTGTGGGGTTTTTAACGGGCATTGCTGCGGTTATCCGGAAGCAGCTTCCCGGGAGGTCACATATCCCCGGACTACTCCCGCCCGAGTACGTTTAACTGCAGAGTTTCCATCCAACTCTGGAACCTATGCTGAAAAGGCCTCGGTGTTAGATAAAGAAGAATCATTACTTATATTCCATTCGGTCAACCACTTCCGAATATCAGGATATTACACGCCCACTACTCATTGGTTTATGATACATTTTTCATCAACACTTGCATTAATTTTGTTGTTCATGTCAAAATCATCCCAATTTGATTTAAAAAACCCTACCATCTATTATTATTATAAAACTTGTATCAAAATATCATTATTTAATGTTGAAGGTTTACAATTCCAAATACAAATTACAATTTCAAAGAAAAATGAAAATTATAAATGTTTCATTAAGGTGCATAGGTTAACATTTGCCAAACATCAGAAGAAGTTTATATTAAAGTAAAGAGATTCATTAAATATGAATGTAATTTTGTGGCTAATACTAAAATTGAAATGAGATGGTATTAAACTAATCATATATTTGGCCTTGGGCAGTAGAGATCGAAGGTAGAAAGTGATTCATTGAACCCATCTTTGACTCTACCAATCCTAGTTATCTGCATAATTTCCTAACTTAAGCAAACTCCTAATCGTTCACTATGTATATTCCTAACTTTAAAGGAAAAAGGGTGTCACATCTAGAGACAAATAGAGGATGAGATTCTCACGATATTGGACTCACAAATTTTCCGATGGACAATGGATGGAATAAATATGGTTTTTCAAGTTTAGCGAAATTCATTTGGACGTTGTTTGCTGGTATCTTGGGTTGAGAGAAATAAAATGACTTTGAGGGGAAGAAAAAGTTTGCAAAAAATCTAAATACTGAAATCAATCATATGATTGTTGCTTGGGCGAATGTTACTTCTAAAGAGAAGTAAACTTACGGTGTGTTTGATTGTAGTATTTACAATTTTGACGAATTTATAATTTTACGGGATTTATATGAATTCCTTGTGTGTTTGGTAATTAAGTGAAAATTCCTAGGATTTTTAAAATTTCCGTATTTTAAATCTCATTTATTGTTTGGAAGGGTGTTTAATTGAAATACATTACTTGTGGCGTTTAAAAAAGACGGGTCCATAAATCCCTCATAAATTTTCGAGAAAATCTTAGGGGGAGATGGAATTGAAAATGGAGGATTTGATGGAATTATAAATTCCAAAGGAAACGTAAATCCAAAAATTTTGGACAACCAAACGTACCAAATAAATCGTAATTCCACCAAATCCCCTGCACCCATAACTCTCGCCTTTAATATTCGGCATCGAAACGCACCATCAGTTAATGATGAAAAGAAAAACACGGCTGAGAATGTATTGGCCCAGCCAACCCTGACTCTAACACGTAGTGGCCTAACCCTGACTTCGCCAGTTTTCTCTGACTATGTAGTTTCCTAAACATGTCAATCCTCAAAATTATATAGTTTCTTGATTTAAACATATTCATATCACTGACTTTATAGTTTCCTAAAAAAAAAATTCTAGAAAAGAAAAAATATATTGATACGGAGAAAGATAATTAACATCATATTCAGGCCAAATGGAGGATTATTGTCCAACCACTCATCTGATACATTGAATCTTCTACTATATTTGTCATTGCGATTTCTACTGGCAAACTCGAATTTAACCAAACTAAGATAGAATTGTTTAACCAACTAATCTGATCCATAATTATTCATAAAGGAGATATATTTTTGGCATCACTTCTAAAGAAAACTTTTTTGAAGCCTCTTACTTTAACCCACTTCGAAGCTTTAAGTAAAGCTAAGCATTTGGCCTCTTCAGAACTCATGGATTTTTCTATGATTGTCTTGCACCCTTTATATTCACCTGCTTGATTGAAAATGACAATACCAACACCCGATTTATTAGTGTCTTTATCATAACATGCATCACAATAAATAATATAACTGTCCCGTGAAAGATGAACATTACATGGTGTCGCAGGTACTTGACTAGCAGAAGAATGATTATTAGAGCCAGTAGTAATAAGAAATTCATTAGCGTCACGAATTTGTCTAGATGCAAGTCTAGCAATACTTAGAGCATTAAGTTGTTTTTGTTGGAAGATGTGAAAACATCTATTCCTCCACACGCACCACGCTGTAGTTAAAATAGAAAAAAACAAGTCATTGTTGGATAAAGGGAATTTGTTAATCCAAACTCGAATATCAGCTATAGATATAGAATCGTGAAGAACCAAGTTTCCAAATGGCAACGAAGCCCAAATAGATCTAGAGAAGGAACAATATAATATAAGATGCTCAACAGTTTCAGGAGTGTTAGATCCACACATATTATGATTAAAAACATACAACATATCTTTAGTTGACAAAATGCCTTCTATGCATTTCCACAAGAACAGTTGAACTTTAAACAGAAGAGAAGCCTTCCAAAGATTCTTATATAAAGGATTTACCTGAGTATTACTATCAGCAATAGGGAAATCACCCGCCAACAACCATTTTCTGTGAAGGGTTATTTGATTTTTGGTACTTACTTTTTGACCTAAAATTGGGTTTGATCTAATATTTGTCCAGACTTTGCGTTTGGTCTAAAGACCAACATTGACTCGTGTTGACTCAGTTATATGCTGACGTGTCTAACTTTTGACTTAATTATTATTTCTTTCCTGTGGCCCCTTAAATTATTAATATTCACAACCAGGGACCCTAAAAATGATAGATCTTTTCCAGCCCCGGTGTCTTTCCTTCTTCTCCTTCTTCTTCTCCTCTTTCCTGCTGCGTAGATGAAATACATCAAACTGTAACAGATGAAACGAAGGAGATGAAAGTGGAGTTAATTTGAGCGAATAAACTAGTGAAGCTGCGTAGACGAAAGAAAAACTAGGCGATACAAACTTGTTCTTCCCCTATTCCTATCATTTTCTTTCTGCTGCTGTCGAGTTTTTAGAGGTGATTAAGTTGTTGATAAGAAATTTTAAGGGGTTGTTACGAAATGGCAGAGAGAATAGCTGAAAAGGATTCGAGTTTTGAATCGATGGTTGAGGTTTGAATCGATGGTAGAGAAACGTAGAAGATTCAGTTGAGAAATTAGGGTTTTTGGTTGTCAATTGGGGGTTTTAGTTGAAGAGTTACTGAAGAACGAAACTAGGGTTTGATTTGCAGAAGGACTGATGGAATTGGGTGAAGATTAGATGAAGAAGAAATTAGATACAATCAAGTGAGTAAATAGCTAGATTTGATGTCAGTTGCGATAAGAAATTGAGGTAGCAGAGAATAGTAGTTGAAGGATCAATGCCTTCACGGGTTTACGCTGGATGAAGTGGTCTTTGATTAAGTGGTGGATGTACTGATTTTGGAGTTGAATGAAATCAATGGTCTGAAGTTCGATTTGAATTGAATTGCTCAATTAAGAAATGATTAACAACATCATCGGATTTCAGGTTTTTGATAGTGGGTCTTGATTTGTTGCCGCCATGGCGGTGAACAATAAAGGGCTCCAAGAAATGGTAGAAGAGAAGGAAAAGAAGATTATTGATGTTGCTACTATAGTTAATCGGTTGATTAACGGGGGGATTATGAGCTTGTCTTGAGTTGGAATAGAACAAGGAAGGATGGGTACAAGTCGTGAAAGATGGGGTTACCGTGAAGTTCAAAATCAAGTGAACATCAATGTAGCTACAAAACAGCCATGAGGTGGTGACTTTGCTGCTGTTCTGTATGGTGTTGAGCGGCCAAGATTTGGTAACTTTTAGAAATGGTGTATGTGAATGAATGTGGGATTTGCAGGTCAAGAAAGTTTTAGGAGGAGCTCAGAAATCAGCAAGGATATACCTCCTCATACACGAAAAATTGCCCAGAATTTGAAAAATTGCCTGAAAGAAGAATTATTATGGGTCGTAATAGAAAGGGATGATTGAGGAAGTGATTCTCTGGAGGAGTTATCGGAAATGGTTGCAATCGGTGGAGTTGGTTTCCGGAAGGACAAAGACACAGAGAGTAGAAGTTGGTGCTATAGAAGTCTGTATGACAGAGAAGACGTGATTGAATAAGGTGTTAGCTCAAGTGTCAAGTACAGAGCTTTACAATTGAAGAAGAACTGGTCGTGTTGGCCATGGCCGTGAACAGAAGGAGTTAAGAGATTTTGAAGACATGGGTGGCGGAGCTGTTGACAACTTGACATGGCGCTAACAGATTAGTGGTCGTTTGATCTGTTAATGGTCACATGAACTTCATCGTGTTAATTGTCAATCTGTTACAGTTGAAGAGTGATTTGGGGGTGGGGTGGAATAAGAAAATAAGTTATAATTCGAGGGGCCACGGTAAAAACAATTAAGTCAAAAGTTAGACACGTCACCATATAACACGGGTCAACGTTGGTCTTTAAACCAAACGCAAAGCCTGAACAAATGTTAGATCAAAACCAGTTTTAGGTCAAAAAATAAATACCAAAAACCAAATAACCCTTATATAAAAGGCCATATCAATCTGTCTTGGCCTGTCAAAGGAATCCTAACATTCTTGATTTTCTGACCGTTTCCTAACTTAAACAGCACTATCTGTGTGGGATCCTAACTTCGAATAAGAAAACACCGACTAAACTAACTCTGGGAATTTGAATTTGGCCAACCTTGACTTGGACTTTAATTTAAACAAGTTGGAGAGATCATCCAAGCCGAAGGGGTAAACAAAGAAAAAAGACAACCAATAAGGGCCGTATCAGCAAAATACCAAAACCTAAAGGGATGATAAAAGAAGAAACCTAAACCTATTTGGACACGTGTTAGTTTTTCACAAGTTTATAAGAAACCATCCTAGTTCTCAATTCACTCTCTGTTTCGGCCGATTTTTTCTTCTTCTCCAGAAACCCTAAAAGATTCGCAGAACCTCCTTTCTAGGGTTTTAGATTTTGAATCTGTTCATGTATAAATCTGTTCTTCACATTATCTTTGTCTTATAATTCTGATTTTCTTTCAGGTTTCTCTTATTTCAGAGGATTTTAACATGCCAAAATCTCTCAACCATGAGGTATTTGATTTTCTTTCGGATTTTTCTTTTTTTTGAATTTTTGTATATGTTCAGCTTTATGATCAGCTAGAAGTCAATTCGCTGTTATTACTTTCTGTAATGTTGATTTTGTTGGGTGCAATAATCAAAAACAAGGAAAAATCAAATAAGCAAAAGTTATTGATACTTAGCTCCTTTATAATAGAAGTGATCGAACGGACGAGCTCCCCATATCTCCGCAACAGCAACAAGGCAAAACTTTGGAAAAACAGAGTGAGTCACGTGTTCAACACGTTGCCCTTAAGACATTAGCGCCCGGCTACACTCAAGAGTGATGCTATAGCCCTCACAGGACGTATATCTCCAGGATAAAACACCCTACTACACCTATTACTAGCATATGTAGTAGATGATCAACTTGAGCTTGGCAACTCCGAAAAAACCATAAAGGAAAATATCGAACACTTGAGAAAACAATATGAAATGTTTTTTCCCTTAGGGGTCCCTCCAAATATAGAGCAACCCCTTTCCCATAGATTTTATAAAAGTAGTGAATTTCTTTATATAATGGAATAAAACAATTTAAGAAGTGGAAACTCCACAATGTGGGACTAATAAGTTTATATAGTTTCTTAAAAACTACTAAAAATTGGAAACTCCACAATGTGGGACTAAAAAGTTTCATTCACAAAAGAAAACAATAAATTATAATTTTTTATTAAAACTTTAAAAAATTATTTTTTTATTAATCGTTTTCCAACAATCCCCTACATGAATGAAAACTCAGTAAAACATGAAAACACAGATAGATCTTGGTAAATCAACATCCCAACCTCACGATCCAAACAGACTGATCGTGCAAGTGTTGAAATCATACTAGTCATTTTCGACGTCCTCTCCCTCACACAAAAGTGTGTTGACCCCAGAGTTATACTATGGATTGCATAAATCATAATAATATTGAGATCTTTCATCTTTAGTTCACATGGTGAGACTATAGGTATATTTCACCAAAGTGAAAAGGCATGAACTAGTGAACCCTTAGTGACCTTTAGGTCCTAAGTTCCAGTAATACCAAAAACCATCAAAACGAAAATCACATAAAAAGCGCAGGAAATACCATTTTAGGCAGAGGTGTCCATGAGGTCTTAAACCTTTGCTTAGTGAGATATTACCGGAATTACTTGCCTGAGACAGTGAATTATGTCTTGAACTGCTAGCATTTGATGTAATTCGCGATAACAACCACGGGTGATATCTCCAAGATTGCTGCCAAGCTCGTGCTATTTTGTCCAATTTGGCCCTGGACATATCCTATTTCTCAGAATCCTCTAGAGAATCAAAGCTCATATTCTCATAGGAAGCGGCCCACTTCCTCATTCAGATAGGTGAGTTTCCATAAAGAGTGTTACTGCTACACCCCACTTCAATCTTAAATTGAAACTATAGAACTCATTAAGACTTCTTAAAAGTCATCCTTCACATGCAGTCACACTATCACGTCTACACCATAGGGAAGGGACAGAGAATAAAATTCTCTGATAGTGTTTAGCTTTACCCACCGCAAATTAGTTGTCTCATTCGAAACCTTGATCTTGGGATCTCCAGTCAGCAAGGTTGAGTATCCTTCATGGCAAGTTTAATTTATGAGCTTAATCCCCATCCCCTTCGATGTGTTTCTAACAATCTCTTTGGATGAACCTTTCGTCAAAGGTTGCGCGATATTCTCCTTGGACTTTATCCAATCAATGGAAATAACGCCAATTGAGATTAGTTATTTTTAGCTTTAGCTATTATAGCTTGGCTAACACAGTATATAGATATAGCTGGCACAGGCCTATGCCAGAGAGGAATGTCTTCTAAAAAGCATCTTAGGCACTCAGCCCCCTCTCGTGCTTTATCTATCGCAATACTCTCAGATTCCATAATGAATTGAGCAATATATGTATGTTTGGAAATCTTCCAAAACAAACCTTCCTGCTAGAGTGAAAACATATCCACTCGTAGACTTAAGACTCCTCTGAGTCAACTATCCAGTTTGCATCACAAAGTCTCAAGGACAGCAAGATACCTTTCATAAACCAAACAAAAGGTAATAGAGTATTTTAGGTACCGTAATACTCTACTAAGTGCATCCCAATGCTATTGCTCTGGACAACAAGTATATCTACTTAACTTACTCACACTATAGGCAATGTCTGGACACTTACAGTTCATTAAATTCATCAGACATCCTATAACTCTTGAGTATTCAAGTTAAGATACTCCACTATCCTTAATTTTCTTGAGTCTACAAGAATAATCGTACGGAGTACAAGCAGGCTTACAATCACACTGATTGTATCTCTTAAGCACAAAATTCAACATAATGAGAACGACTAAGACTATATGTAGATTATCTTCTAATCCTCATCCCTAAGATTACATCAACAGGGCCTAAGTCTTTCAAGTCAACGTTCTCATTCAGCATGTTTTTTTAGTGGAATTAATCACATCTAAGTTTGTATCAAGTATAAGCATATCATCAACATACAAGCATACAATCACACAGGCATCCTTAACAAGTTACTTGTAAATATACTTGTCAGATTCATTAACTTAAATCCACTACATTATCACATGATCAAATTTTCCATGTCACTGTTTACGTGCTTATTTTTAAACCATACAAAATTTTGTTCAACTTACAAACTTTGTCATCATAACCTTTCACTACAAAGTCCTCAGGTTGGTCTATGTAAATTTCTTTATCTAATTCACGATTTTAGAAAAGCGTCTTAACATCCATCTGATGTATCTCTAATTTGTTTATGACAACAATAACAATTAGCATCTCAACGTAAGTAAATCTCGTCAATGTGAATAAGAATCAAGGAAATATACACCTTCTTTTAGTTTATAGCCTTTAGCTACCAACTTAGCCTAATATTTTTCTACAGTTCCATATACCTAATGTTTCCTCTTAAAGACTCATTTACATCTCATGGTCTTACTCTCTGGAGGTAAACTATAAACCTCCCAAGTCAGGTTCCGACGGACTGAGTCCATTTCACTAAATGAAGCTTCTTACCAGAATGGGGTTTCAGTAGATATCAAGGCTTCTTACAAGTCCGGGGCTTAGACTAAGCTAGGCATGTTATGAAGTCGGCTTCATAAGAATCTAGGGATCAACAACACATCTCTAATGAGGTACAGTTTAAAAAACATCTTCAAAGAACTCAGCATCCCTAGATTATGTAATCGTAATCACACCAAAGTCAGAAAAAATCACACCAAAGTCTGAAAAATCAGAACACACAACCAAAATCTATATGTAGAAGTATACTCAGCATACCTTATATGAAGACACAATCAACATTTTTGGTTTCTATCTACTTCTTTTAGGAAGACGAATGGCAAACTTAGTCAAACACCCCCACACTTCGACGCATTCATAAGAAGGTCATCTACCTATCCATAAATCATATGGAGTTTTATCTGATCCTTAAGGGTACTCTATTCAGGATATACTAGTTAACATGACTGCCTCCCCCCACAAGGCAGGTAATCCTGAACTAATCAACATGACAATTATCATCTTCTTAAGGATACATTGTTATGTTCAAGGCTTCTAATTGGTTTTGAACTTCAAGTTTATACATCTTAAGGCTTCTAAGGCATCATCCTTATCCCTAAGCAAGTATACAAGACAGTACCTCGTACAATCATCTACGGAAGTTATAAACCATCTTTTACCACAGTGATTTTAGGTTGAACTCATGTCATCTAGGCCTAACTGAATTAATTCTAAAGGCTTAGAATTACTCTGAACATTTGTGCTAAAAGGTTTTAAAGCAAATTTGATTCTTCACAGATTTCACTTTTGTGTTCAAAGTCCAAACTAAATTTGGGTACGCAGCCTATGCTATCCATTTAAGCATTGACTTATAAGTTTACGGTTACAAGCTTACCACATAAAACAATCAATCACATAAAGAAAGCACAAGAATCAACTATGTTCACATCATCAGTTTTTTTCCGTTAAGCTTATATAGACCCAAAGTCCTATAACTCTTGCTTAAAAAAAATAACTGCCTTGTTACAACAAGTTTTCCAGAAAAAATTAAGATCTTAAATCTTTTTCCATCTACAATAGAACAAGATACAAGATTCTAGCATATGCTTGGAACATGAAAACTTCATTCAATGTGAGAGTATTACAAATATGAGCTTCTGCTCGACCTTTTCCTTTTATGCAACCTCAATTGCAGATGAGTTACTCAAAAAGAGTTTCTCGACATCCCCTATCCTCTGATAGGAGGTGAACAGGTCTCTGTTTCAACAAACATTCTTGGTGGCTCCAGAGTCCACCTTCTGGTCTCTCACATTGGTTGTTAAAATAACTTCCGACATCATGTCAATGAATTCGTTCTAATTTGTTTCAACTAAATTAGCATTAATTTTCTACTTATTAAGGTTTTATGATGTCTACACTTTACTACCGTATGTCCCGGAATTTTACAAGCATAACAATCACCCTTAATTAAAGTAACGCCGGATTCAGTTTTACGAAACATACCTTTCTTATGAAGACTACGGTTAGAGTTGTGTTTGATATTCCCGCCTTTGTCAGCTTTGGAAGACTTGTGTTCATCCACATGCGCCTGGTAGCCATGTTCCTTTTCAATTTCATGTCACAATCTTCGTTTATACTCTGACCACGGACACAGTAATTTCCCAATCACCTAATACACCACATCTCACAAACCTTAGTTCCGAAATGGAAGATAAAATATGAGTTTTGAATATAATATCTAGATTTACAAACTTCGTTTGAACCACCATATCAAAAAACTCATGATTACCCCATAAAAAATACTTTAGTTAACAACAAAAGTTTGCCAGTCAGAATTTTTCAGGAACATTTGTCTGTTTTGTAAAATATCAAAAAAATACTTTTACAACTCAAAAAATTCTGAAATTTTACGTGGGTAACTATCAGGATGTCTACTACGTTGTGTCAAAAGGGTTCATCGAAATTCCTTCTAGGTTAAGAGATAATCTCGAAAATCTACAGATGACCAAAAAATTGTTTTTGTTTTTCACTCCACAATTAACATCCATGATTCACAAACCAACCAACCATTTTCGATTATTACAAATTCTAATGTCTTAAGATTGTTGGGTGCAATAATCAAAAACAAGGAAAAATCAAATAAGCAAAAGTTATTGATACTTAGCTCCTTTATAATGGAAGTGATCGATTTGATGAAACGGACGAGCTCCCCATATCTCCGCAACAGCAACAAGGCAAAACTTTGGAAAAACATAGTGAGTCACGTGTTCAACACGTTGCCCTTAAGACATTAGCGCCCGGTTACACTCAAGAGTGATGCTATAGCCCTCACAGGACGGATATCTCCAGGATAAAACACCCTACTACACCTACTACTAGCATATGTAGTAGATGCTCAACTTGAGCTTGACAACTCCGAAAAAACCATAAAAAAAAATATCGAACACTTGAAAACAATATAAAATGTTTTTTCCCTTAGGGGTCCCTCCAAATATAGAGCAACCCTTTCCCATAGATTTTACAAAAGTAGTGAATTTCTTTATATAATGGAATAAAACAATTTAAGAAGTGGAAACTCCACAATGTGGGACTAATAAGTTTATATAGTTTCTTAAAAACTACTAAAAATTGGAAACTACACAACGTGGGACTAAAAAGTTTCATTCACAAAAGAAAACAATAAATTATAATTTTTTATTAAAACTTTAAAAAATTATTTTTTTATTAATTGTTTTCCAACAGATTTTTGATTAGATTATATGGTAGATTTCGGTAATAATCATGTAATTGTTATAGATTACAAAGCTCATAATCGTATTCCATATGATTGTAACTTTGATGGTAATTGAGTTTCGAAGTTCATGTTAAGTTCGTAAACTATTTGATTTAGTTATTGTTGTTTTCTAAATCATGGATTTTATTTGGGGATTTTGTAGTAAGTTAGCGGCTGATGTTGTGAAGGAAGCAATTGCTCAGATTGTTGCCGAGTCTAAAGAGAAGAATCGTAATTTTACTGAGACTATTGAGCTTCAAATTGGTTTGAAGAATTATGATCCACAAAAGGACAAGCGTTTTCAGTGGTTCTGTGAGGCTACCACATATCCCTCGTCCTAAGATGAAGGTTTGCATGCTTGGGGATGCTCAGCATGTTGAAGAGGTAATGTAACTTCCAAAACTCAACTTTTAAAGAGTTGCAATATTTGCATAACCAACCTTTTTTGATTATTTTAAGCGTATGGGTTCATCCTTGAGACCAGAATTCTGCACATATTTGAATACATACACATGTTGCCGATACTTGAGTTTTTGCTGGCTGGCGCTGCCTGTGCCAACCCTGGACTTTATTTTAAGCATGTGGTTCATCTTTGAGCTGACATATTTGAATACATTCACATGTTGTCGAAATTTGAAGTTTGCTGGCTTGGTGCTGCTTGTGCCTACTTGCTTAAAACCCTGAACTTTCTTTTTGATCGTCAATTCAGACTGCACCAGTGAGATTGTCTCTAAGGTTTAACATTGAGTGAACTTTTTATTGATGTTAACTGTAGGCTCAGAGTATAGGTTTAGACCATATGGATGTGGAGGGTTTGAAGAGGCTTAACAAGAACAAGAAATTGGTCAAGAAGCTTGCTAAGAAATACCATGCTTTCTGTAAATACCATAATCTACACCACCCACGTGGCGACCATCAATGACTAAAATATGTTAATATGAGGCGACACAGTGTATCGTATCATCCCAAGACTGCTTAAAAATAACGCCAAGATCACTTTAGTAAAGGACCAAAGGTTTTTCCCCATATATAGAACGGGATTAGGTTAGAGGAAAGCGGGCTTTTTTCCTCTCTTTCGCTGGATCCGGCTGAGATTCATGAACTCTAGAGGAGAGTTCTTCTTACCAAATGTACAGACAAAAAACAGATAATGGATTTGCAGATCTTCCTCCCGTAGACGTAGGCACTAGCCGAACCACGTTAAACCATTTGTGTTCATGTTTCTTTACATTTCTGCATCATATCTTTTCCTCATGATTTTAGATTACATCTAATTTGTCTATTGCTCTTCCGTTTCGATTAATTGTTTGTGATACTAGATTTTTAGTAGTCACAATTTGGCGCTAGAAACCCGGCAAGTGAACCTTTGTTTTTATTACAAACAACAAAGATGAAATTGAAATTATTTCGCAACTTACTTCATGTTTCTATCGGGATCGACCTCTGTATCTAATCCATTTTGTTTCCCTTCAATTTTTGTTTTATCCATTATCTTCGACTGCAAGCTCGAGATGTTCGACAAAATGCCAAGCTAGAAGAACAGTGGAATACGACTAAAAGACGTGTAATCATCCCAGGCATTTTTCATTGGGTTTTTTCATTTCAGTTCTTTTTTGCAGTCACTGGACGTGCTACCTTTCGTAAAAGCTAAAGGAGCCACAAAGTTTCCCGACGTACAAGCTACGCGATGACGACGATACAAACTCATTCCGATGGAGATGATCTCGAAGCGCAAACTCAACGGCGACTGGACAAATTTGATGCCGATGGCCAGTCCAATGTTGCAGGACAGCCGCTATGTAACCGCAGCGTAGGCCGGCTCAAGTCTAGAGACGATAATGCAAAGCCGACGAAGAGGGTACAAAGCCTTACAACGAAGGATCAAAGTAGACGACGACGGTCCAGTCCTGATGCCGATGACCCAGCTGACATGAAGTATATGATGTCCCGAAGATGATGCAAAATCATACCACGATGGTCCATGCCTACGTTGAAGATACAAAGTAGAGCCTAAGAGGAGGCGCAGTTCATGTTTGGGAATGATCTCCCATGAGAATTTCAATCGATTCCTTGTCCCTTTTTTATGCAGGTTCGTGACTAATGGCCAAATGGGTTACCTTCCTAAGAAATTTAGCACGCTGTTGTTGTGGCTGCGATGTGGGAAGACCAACTGACATATGCCGGCATGATTCAAAGAGGATAACAACGAAGGTTCCACCAACGCACGCTCTGCTGACGAGGAACCAACAACGAAGGTTCTTCAACGGTGACATACACCCTCAATTCTTCGACCATACTTCATGAAGAAACGAAGATGCTCTACACCAAAGAACAAAGTTAACCCGCACACTACGACAACCCCGATGACAAGGAAGATTCTAGCCTTCCCACAACAATCCGAAGCCTCAATCCGAAGACTCAACATCGAAGCCTCATTTCCGAAGAATCAACTCCGAAGCCTCAATCCGAAGCCTCAACATCGAAGCCTCATTTCCGAAGATTCAATTCCGTAGCTCAATTCCGAGGACCAAATACCGTTCCAAAAACTTCGATTCCGCAGCTCAATTCAACTCCGAAGCTTCATCTCAGGTTCAACTCCCCAGATTCAATTTCGTAGCTCCAGCTCCATAGGATATCACCCAGCTCGCAACAGATAAGTTTCATTTCCTTTTTCGTTTCATCTGATATAATTTAACATGGTTTGTTCAATTCATGTCTCTACTCTATATGGTTTATCCGCTCATGTGTGAAATGATCCACTCTTCTTATACATGTTCTGTACCCAAAGACTGCACGTATGATTTTCCTTTTGTGTGGCCTAAATAACAAATTGTTTAGTCACACCTGAACTTGTATGCTTAACATGTTTGGTAAAATGCCTAGCTGAGCCACTAATATGGTTTTAAGTTTCACGTCTTCTGCTTAGGTCTAATTCATGTTCAAATAACAACTAGGCTTTCGCACTTCAATTTCATTTAAGTTTAAGTTTGACTGACCATTTCGATCTTATTCTAGTTTAATGACTGAAATTTAGGTTCTTAAATAAACGAATAGTTTCTATTTGAATCTTGTTTGGTGAGGCATTTAATTCAGTAAAGCAATAAGAGAAGCTCCGCATTGTCACCACGGCTACAAAAAGAAGTTGATCTTTAGAATCACAATGGATGATCGTTATTTTACTGCATTCTGGAAAGTCGAAGACAAGAGTTTGCTAAATGACATTTCGCACTGTACGTCACAAGTGTTTTCCTCACTCATTAATCTCTAATATATTACACTGTTTTGTTTCATGAAAGTGCAGGGGAAGAAATTGAATATTACCAAATTATTTCTCAACTGATGATAGTTCTTACTTTTATGCAATAAATCATTTTCACTAACATTAAATTGTTTGATATAACAAAGGAATTCAATAACGCGTGGTTGGATCAAGCTTTGGTTTAATTTCTAAGTGTCCTAGTTGCATGACTTCCTTGTCGGTTCACTTTATACTGATACAAAATTGTATTTTGAAGCAGTGTTACTGATCAATTTAGGATTATAAAATATTTCACCCAAAAGTGACAGGGCATCATAACTAAGGAAGGAGCAGCAACACTTTTCGCGCGAACAAGAATGAGCACAACCCGACACACAGTCTTATATTGCTACACTCTCAGCTGGGAGGACTTTGGCTTATATGCTACTCTTATCATTACTAACAGTGCATTTGATTGTTATATTATTACTATTACCACTACCCTTACTACTATTGTCGGCGCTTGACTATTGAGTTCCACCTTCCAGTTCCTAATGCCACATGGTGCAGGCCTCAACGTCATCAAAAATAAAGAATACCATAGAGAGAAAAGATAAGTGTTTAGTTATATGGTTAGTCTTTAAGTTGATTATATGGCACTTTCTATGGATCTTCTTCTTGACAGGGTAGGGGCAAAAGGTGAGCTATTAGCAGGGGCAAGGGCCAGCTATCAGCAGATATTTTGAAGGGAACTGTCATCCAGTTCGCAAAGCAAAGAGAAACCATGCGCACCAAAGCATGACGCTAGGAAAACTAGTGGATCTAATTTAAAGAATTTTTTACCTCATTTCCTCGTCTTTTAGTATATCACCACCACTTAATGATCATTTTATTTTATTTTTATTTTTCATTCAGTTTTCACCCATCTGAAATATGCTTTTTAAGATTTTCACCCAGGTCTATCTCCTCGTCTTACGGTGGGGCACGGATTCTTTTCCTCTCGAAAGCTTCGGACACCCAGCTTCCAAAAGCAAAAGAGGGGCAAACATACATTGAACAACATAAGAGCTTAATTAGGTAGGGGACAAAAATCCCATGGTGCATCCCGCAATGCCACAAAAAAAGAAGACCATAGAGAAAAAAGATAAGTGTTTGATTCTCTGGCTAACCTTTATAGTATGATAAAATGGCATTTGTTGTTGCTCTTCTTCTTGACGGTGCAGGGGGGATATGCAAACTTCAGATAGGTTGTTTCTCAACTACATTTGCCTATTAACCATCTTGTCTTCTAATCTTTTGTGCAAATGTTTTCTAATCCTTTGTTGATATTTTATGTGAATGTTTCTCAACTGAATTTTCTTTTGATCATCTTGCTTGCCTTCTAACCCTTTCTGCGAATCACTAACACTTGATACCATTTACGTGTTTACCACTCTCTTTAATCCTCAACATTGCATTTCTATGGTCCATTTTCTTGAAAACACAGGTGCAAAAATGCGTTAATGGAATGTTGTTTCTCAACTGTTGTACTCTCTTGACAACCTGTATTGTTACCTATTCATTATTACTCTCTTATTAATCTTTATTTTCGAATCTCCTATTGTGTTTTTCTTGAAAGCGCAGGTTCAAGAATGAGTTGAGTCAATAGCAGGTTTCTTCTCAACTATCTGTGCCCTCTTGGAAATCTTTATTGTTACATCATACTGGGGAAAGCACTTGCATGCAATCTCTCAGGACTCCCCCGTAAGTGTCTATGAGTGTATGACCGGGGGGAAGGCTTCCAGAAGAAAGAGATACCCAACATGACACGCCTTTGGCAGCTCGGCGGAACGGGTGTTTGTTTATATTGCATACGCCACGTTACCGAGAGTTTCGGATCCCCACCGCTTGGTAATCCCCTGGCCAGGGTTTAGCCAGCGGGGTGACAGGTCCACACGTAACGCAAGGTAAAACCCCCTTGTGAGTTTACGAGATCAAACACTCATCCCACACTTACAAAACATGGACTTCAGCACCAATCGATGGTTTGATCCGCAACAGAAAAGACATAAAGATGCCATGTACATATGTTGCTACTGCTGAGTGCTGGACATAGCTGTTAATACCCGTCAGTCACCAGCCATTTTTGTTGTTGCACACAACAATGACGAGAAAGCATGTACCAATGAGAAAGGGTAAGACACATTTGAGCTCTTTGTTTGAAGGGATGTTTCAGAACTATGGTAAAGAATAGGGGAAGGTTTTAATACTTCGGTGTATCATATTCTTTACCGAAATTCTTCTACAAAGATCCCAAGCCATTAAACAAGGGGCAATACTTCTTATTACTCCCTATAAACGGTAAAGAGTGGTATTTCTCTCTTATACTTCATATTTCTAATTGGTTATACTTCGTGTACTTCATATTGGGTATACTTCATACTTCTTATTTAAGAATACTTCATGCTCATTATTGGTAGTGCTTCAGACTACTCCAAGGATTGATAATTCTTATTTCGGAACTTTATACTTCTTACGCGAAGTATACTTCTTCAACAATTTATACTTCTTGCTTCTAGTACTTCATATACTTCTTATATGAGAAGAGTACTCCAGGTACTTCAAGTACTTCTTATACTTCATGCTTCTTGTCGAAGAGTACTTACTGCGGAGTCTTATGTTTATCATACTTCTATTCGTTAGTGATCATTGTTACTTCGTATACTTCTATAATCACTCCACATACTTCTTATATGTTTCTCAAAAATACTTGTTTCATTACCTCTACACTCATAAAGCGCTATCAATCGGTGCAGGCGCCATTCTCTCCAGTCAGGACAAGGTGCTAGTACATACGAAGGAGAACTGAACTCGTTCGGCTTGTACAACTGTAACAGAATGATGCAGGCAACTTAACCCAACTCACATGTGTATGCATCCTGCAAATGTTAATAGATCAGTTTCAAGGTTTCTTTGGTTTTGCAGGTATGTAAGCCTAGAGTAGTACATCCAGTCTACCCCAAATGGCCTTCAACACGATACTCCGTACCATCATCACTACGCGCATGTGTACTACGGACGATGCAACTACAAACCTTCTCAGATTCAATCCTTGAGTCGACATTGATCAAGGATACCTCGGAATCCCACAAAGAATGGTAGCAAGTATATATACTCCATGCATTCTTATCAATGAATGCATCGGAATCCTCATGCATCCTTATCGAAGAATGCTTGCTGCGGAATTCCTCATACTTCATGCATTCTTGTCGATGGATGCTTCGGAATTCTTCTTACCTCATGATAATGGTGTCCAATGATAATGATGATAAATGAAAGAGCATAACCAAGGTGTTTAATCATAGTGTATGGCCCAGAGTTCAGTAAGTACAGAAGAGTACTCGCTGCTACTGTGCATTTACCGCAGAGCCCAGCAAGTACCGAGCAGTTTTATTACTGTTATGGAAGCACGCCAAGGACCCAAAGCATGATCGTAATGATGAATTCCAAAGCATGTAGAGCCAACTGATGCAGAAAAGAGCTCAGTTTATTAAAACTTGCAAGCTGAGGACGATAATGATGATAATTCATACCGATGACAATGGCGAAGCATGGTCCGTCCGCTGCCCAGCTCAACTACGAAGATTCAAGCAACCCGAAGATCTAAGCTTCGCAGTCCAGGTGAGGGGATTACGACAAGTTCTTCCCATTCATTTATTTGCAGGTATACGACCAACAACCAAATATCTTCGTGGGAGCAGCGAAAATAAAAATCTGTTCATCCAACCCTACGATAAAAAGGTCTACAAAGATGTTGTCCAGTTCAAGCAAAAAATCAATCCACGGTCTTTTACAAAGACTCCCAGTTAAAAATTGGCAGTATCAGAAGTACACTACCAAGTGAAAGGGCAAAGGGAGGACGTGGAAAGAGTAAGAGACCTGTTATCTCTAAAAAGAGGAATATAGCTGGGTTGTTTTACTTTCTCCCTTCGTTGTTTGAAGACCTTTGTTGCTACTCACCTGCTGACGATGACGCATACAAAGTATGAACTACAATGGTCATTGACAAGTCATGTTACGATGTACATAGAGATAATCTTCAGGAATAATTCCAACCTAAATCGAGCAAGGGGCATGGCGGATGATGTCACGAAGCCATGTCACGAAGGGGCATGGCCGACGATGTCACGAAGCCATGTCACGAAGGTGCATGATTGACGACGATACGAAGACATGTCACGAAGCCATGTCACGAAGGTGCATGGCCAACTGCGGTGATAATCCTTGCAGATTCCATGGGCCTTAAGAGTTACGCAGAGGCTGCAGTTCGAGCAAGGGCGGTAATAATTCAAGTGAATACTACACATTGTGCGTGCGAAGAACACAAAAGCTTTTCGACAAAGATTAGATGAAGGAAACGACAAACGAAGCATGAAAGATTATGGAAAGAGTGATTTTTCTTAAGGACCGCTCATTATCAACCCTCAAGAAAAGGGGCAAATTGTAAATACCATAATCGCTCACAATCACTTTTTAACATCTAAGGAGATTATGATGATGGTTCCCCGGTGTTGATTCATTGGCTCAAAACCTTCGGGTTTATCATGGCCTCCTCCAAAGCCATGTCACGAAGGTGCATGATTGACGACGATACGAAGACATGTCACGAAGCCATGTCGCGAAGCCATGTCACGAAGGTGCATGGCCAACTGCGGTGATAATCCTTGCAGATTCCATGGGCCTTAAGAGTTACGCAGAGGCTGCAGTTCGAGCAAGGGCGGTAATAATTCAAGTGAATACTACACATGTGTGCGTGCGAAGAACACAAAAGCTTTTCGACAAAGATTAGATGAAGGAAACAACAAACGAAGCATGAAAGATTATGGAAAGAGTGATTTTTCTTAAGGACCGCTCATTATCAACCCTCAAGAAAAGGGGCAAATTGTAAATACCATAATCTACACCACCCACGTGGCGACCATCAATGACTAAAGTATGTTAATATGAGGCGACACAGTGTATCGTATCATCCCAAGACTGCTTAAAAATAACGCCAAGGTCACTTTAGTAAAGGACCAAAGGTTTTTCCCCATATATAGAACGGGATTAGGTTAGAGGAAAGGGGGCTTTTTTCCTCTCTTTCGCTGGATCCGGCTGAGATTCATGAACTCTAGAGGAGAGTTCTTCTTACCAAATGTACAGACAAAAAACAGATAATGGATTTGCAGATCTTCCTCCCGTGGACGTAGGCACTAGCCGAACCACGTTAAACCATTTGTGTTCATGTTTCTTTACATTTCTGCATTATATCTTTTCCTCATGATTTTAGATTACATCTAATTTGTCTATTGCTCTTCCGTTTCGATTAATTGTTTGTGATACTAGATTTTTAGTAGTCACACTTTCCTTGCATCTGAAGCCGTAATTAAGCAAATTCCTCGTCTTCTTGGACCTGGTCTCAATAAGGCAGGCAAGTGTATTTCTTTTAAGCACACATCTCTCTCCGTCCTCCTCATATTTTTGCCTAACTTGCAAATTGTCTATGTACAGGAAAATTCCCAACTCTTGTTACCCATCAGGAGTTCTGGAGTCGAAGGTTAATGAAACCAAGGCCATGGTCAAGTTTCAATTAAAAAAGGTACTCTGCATGGGTGTTGCAGTAGGGAACCTTGGAATGGAGGAGAGACAAATCTTCCAGAATGTGCAACTGAGTGTTAACTTCCTCGTATCACTATTGAAAAAGAATTGGCAAAACGTAAGTTTGTTTCCACCATGCTTAATATTGCTATGCTTTCACTTAAAAGTTCAAGCTCAGGGAGAGAGAGGCATTTTGTTTCGAACTTTTAAGTTGGTTTTCATGTAGAATTTTTTCGTGACTTGTTTGACTGTTTGCTTTTTCCCGTTTTACTCCTTGGCGACCACAACCATGTATGTGGCTGGGTTGTTGTCTCCTATCTTTGTAGGATCATCTGACACGCATGGAATGTCCTAGATAAGAATGATTGCTTTTCAATCATCGCATGAGTTAATGAAAGTCCTCTGCAATATCTCCTGTATTAGGAGGGTTGTTACGTAATGATTGTTTTTTTTTAATTATTATTTCAAGTTTTTGTAATACTAAGTACTTTGTTTTGCAATGAAAATACAGGTAAGGTGCTTGTACCTGAAGAGCACGATGGGAAAGGTGAACGTGTCTTTTAGGGAAGAAGCAAGAACTCCGTCACATTTATCAGCAATATTATCATGTTTTCTCTTTTGAGATAACCGTTGAATTTAGTTTTGGTTAAATACTGGCAGAAATTTAATTTTTAAAGATCAGGATATGTTTTGGTACAGTAATTTTTCAAGTAAATTAATTTTGGACCATTCAGTGTTCCAGTTTTTGCAAGTCGTACTACTGCTTTCAGTGGAATTGTAGGTTATGTAGGATCAGATGCAGCACAGAGTTATAGGTTGTTAGCTGTCTGATAAACAAAGATCAAAATTGTTTCATTAATCAACGAAGCAATCACCAAAAATTTACAAAAGAAACAAAGACTCCAACACCACCTGAACTCTCGGTATACATGATCAAAAATTCTAATTCTAAACAGACCGTGCCCCAAACAGTTTAGCCTTAGTGTGAACCCATCTGGCAACAAAGAACCAAGGCATGTTTTGAATTTCAAATGCTTCAATACAAATTCAAAAACCCATTCTGAACATCCCATTCACATCTGTGACCTCTGCCATGTAATCTGTTGCAACTCCAATCCCACAAGAACAAGCAATAACAAAGAAGAAAAAAGAAGAATGTACAGAGCTACTAGTTGTACATTGGTTTTATGATCTCTTTGCTAATAATATTTCTCTCTTCTTTGTAATTGCTACAACTAGTAGCTCTGAACTATCCCATAAGAAACCATATCTTGCAAGTCCTAGATTTCCCCTTGAAGCACCATACAACATACTAAAGTTGCCGAGGTCTTGGATTTTCAGAGAAACATTCAACAATTTGAGGCATATGAACTGGTCTGCTTTTCACACCAACACATTTTAACACTTCAAGCCACATTCCACATATCGCCTGACCTAATCTCACTCGGTCTCTACTAAATTGAAGTATTCTTCTCTTCATACCAGCTTTCTTGGGACTTCCATTGTCAAATAGAACTCTATTTCTTAAAACAACAATTCCACCATATAACAAAAGCAGCAAAAATCCACACTTCCTTAACATCCCTGCTTTTGTGTTTAGCAAAAGCTAAAACATCTTCAAAGAAATGGGGATTAAGAAAAGAAAACATACCTCCTAACCATTTCCACATAAGCTCGCTGAAGTTGCAGTACCAAAGCAAATGATCTGATTCTTCAGAATTACCACACAACCAACATCTGGAAGCAAGATTGAATTTCCTCTTCTTCACATTCTCATCAGAAGCACACATGCCTCCCATTATCTTCCAGACATTACTTGAAGTAGTTGGATGAGCACAAGATTACCAAACTTTTAAAGCCCAAGGAATTACTGGATACTTCTCTTTAATTCTTTGGTAAGCAGCAGCAACTGAAAATTCTCCAGAAAGAGATCCTCTCCGAATTCTTTTGTCCTCACTAGACATAATAACTGGAAAATCAGAAGTACCAAAGAAACTAAGCATCTGACTTGGAATAACCCACTCACCATTGTATATCAGATCTGACACTTTCATACCCAAATTTTGAGCAATACAGTCATCGTCAGGAAATGTATCTATCAAAGCACCATTAAGAATCCAGTTATGGTGAAATACTTGATCAATCCCAACTAACCATCTTCTGTCAGAACTAAGCTCTTCCATCACCCATTTAAGACCTGGCGAAATTGATGACTGCTTATAGTATTTTATCCACTCTCCATTTCTATCTTTAAACTTGGCAGAGGTAAATCTACACCATTCTGCTTCTCCAGTTTGCACTTTCCACAACAACTTCATAAGCAGAGATTTGTTAATAGCTTCAAGCCTTTTTCAATCCAAGACCACCTTCTTCTAAACGAGCACACACCAAATCCAACTTCAATGTTATAACTTTCCTCACAGTTATCTTCAGACCCACAAGAAATTTCTTATTATCTTTCAACACACTTTTAGGCCACCTATATACTGACGTAGTACATAGGCATACTACACAAAACATGTTGAAGAACTATTCTTGCCTTAAAACGCCAACAATCTTCCTTTCCACCCAGCTAGATTACTCTGAATCATTCCAACTATTCCCCATACATGACAAGACTTCACAACTCCGTGCTTGTAAACCAGACCCGAATATTTATCAGGAAAACCAGCCAACGCCATTTGCAAATCACCAGCAATTTGCTGCTTCCAAGCATAAGTAGTGCCATTTCAATTGAAAAAAAAAGAAAAAATAATACCCTACTCTGTTGAAGACCTTCACCAAAACTCTCAAGAGTAGAATCAGATCAAAATGTATCATTTTATCCCTCCAGTCACTGGACTTGTTATTTTTTTTGGTCTACTTTGATAAGTTTTGACAGCACCTCAACTTTTTGGAACTCCCACAGCATAATCTTTTACAAACTTCATTGAAAAAACAAACTAAGAAAGACTTGCCATCCATTTTTAGAAGTGAATAAATGGTGAATGAATGGTTCATCAGACAGAGCTTAGATCCACTCTATATACATATCAAAATGTATAAATTTTATTCTTGTAGTCATATAACTAACAATAGGAAAGGATAAATCTTGATTAAGGAAAAGAAATACCTCTAAATTGAAACAAGCTACACCATAATTATCTCTGAACATCCTTCAGAAGTACTACTAGGTAGCTCTAGATTTAACTGCACTTGGGTATAGCTTCAAGCCTTCAACAGTTCCGGAGCTTCTACCTCAAACTTGATCACAAACTTCTTCAAAAAAGACTCATCACTCAAACATAGAAATGTAATTAAGGTAATTTTATCCTTAACCAGACCTTTGAGGTTAACATTTTGTAGACAGAACACCTAGGCATAATCCTCTTCTCCAAGCTATAACAAAAAAAAGATGGGTATTTGGCTATAGTGGACGAACTATAACCCATTTGATTCACAAGGTAATCGATTATCGAAGTTATCTTTTTCTCAGAAGTCCTCATACACTGAGGATGCAACATAAATGCATTATGAATTTCTTCATCAGACCAACCCAATCTCCTGTAAACATCCACCCTTGACTCCCTATTCGATTTGCTCAACCCAGCAACTACTTGGATAGCTTTAACAAATATAACCTTATAAGGATCGAATCCCATACCCTTGATCTCTACCACAATCTCCTTGAATCTACCAGTACTTTTGGTAAACATCCTTGGTTAGTAGATCAAAAACCTAGAGATATTGGATTGAGGGACACCTTCATCTCTCAAAAGATCAATGTTAACTATCATCTTATTCTCAACCATTTTGCATGTAAGAATATGTGAATTACGTCTAATGATGGTAATTACATTCTTATCACAATGAACAATGCTCTTGAGCTTATCGTAAGCAGGGATTATTTTTCTTTGTAGGCTCCCAGAAAGTACCCTAGTGTTACCAGAGAGGAACTTGGCAAGGTCAAGTCCAGAAAGCCCTTTAGAGTTAAAATAATCAAATTTGGGTTGAAGGGTTTTCTCAGGATTGTATAAAAGGATTATGGGATTCTTTTTAATGAGATTAGAGATATAGGGTTTAGTAAATCCATGGTTTTCAAGTAGGTTTAAGACTGAATCTGGTCTTGATGAAGTTTTGAATTGAGCTTTTTAGAAGCAGAGATAGCTTCATCAGCTGATAATCAACATGAATTGATTAAGTAATTGACTACAAATGAAGAAGAGTTGTGATTTGGGGAAGAACTAAAAGAGGAGGAAACGAATCTAAACCTAATAAGAGAAAGAGATGGATTTTGAGTATAAAGAAAACAGTAAAAAGGGTATGTAATTGAGTTACCTCCATTGAAGTTTATTAGTTGTTGAGATACTGCCCGGCGCAGAGATGACAACATGGTAGTTGATGAAAGAGACCGGAGGAGTTGGGTTCTCCAGAGAGCTCGCCGGTTTGGATTCGAATTCAGGATATTATGGGACTTGTTTGCTTTCGAGTCTTTGACTAGTGCGTTTCACTTTCTGGTATCAAGCAATTTTGACTCTTTTAATCTTTTTGTAACACGGCTGAATTGGTGGCCATGGAAACTAATCGGGGGCCATGACACATTTTATACCCACACTCAAAAATATATGAGGCTTTTAGAAATGAGGGTGAAATACCTATTTTATCCTTCTCTAATAACTATACCTAAAATCCTAATACTAATCGAGTGAGTCCCCCATTCTCTTTCCAATACAAAACTCTTTTTCTTCTCCTCCCCTCTCTGCACCTCCATATTCTCCATTAACGACTCGGAGGAGAATTTTTTTTTCTCAACCGATTCTTCGCGTAATCGTCGATTAATTTTAATCGACCATTAACGATTAACTTCTTCTACAAACATGGATCGTACAAAGAAGACCGCTAGAAAGGCAAATCAAATACCTAATCTGGTAGATGCAGTTAATGCAGCGAAGGAGCATCAGAGACTGAGCAAAAAGTCAAATCAGCCGGTGAAGGAAATGGCTCCGATCAGAAGGTATGTTCACTAAAACCCCCAACTGTAACTTGGGTTTGTGTTTAATTTGATGTTCTACTGAAAAATTAGGGTTTGAATCGGGAAAATAGGATTCTCAGAAATTGAGTCGTTAATCACTAGGTTTTATTTCTTAACGATTTTGCGGATGCATGTAAATTTCATCAAAAATCGTTAACCATTAGGGTGGCGGAGAAAATGATCCTTGCTGTAATTTTTTTAGAGGTTAAAATCGTTAACAAATTTTTTTTTTCTTAACGATTTTTGATCTGCATGTTAAGTTAATAAAAAATCGTTAACCATTAGTAATATGTGAAAACGACTCTAGTTAGATTGTGTGCTAGTTTCTATAGACGACCCTTTTTATTCATCAACGACTCTATGATATGCCTAAACACATCTCTGTCCCAAATAATGAAAGGGTCGTTTATTTTTAAAAAAAAATCTGACGACCCTATGGTATGCCTAAACACATCTCTGTCCCAAATAATGAAAGGGTCGTTTATTTTTAAAAAAAATTCTGACGACCCTTTGACATTTCTTGTTTTGTTGTCTTTGACCTATAGTAGCAAGAATAAAAAAGATAAGCTTGCACTGGTAACTCCTCCATCCAGACCTCCTGCAACACAAAATACCTAAATGTCGGTATATTACGAAGAAAAACACCGAGTGAGGTAGTCTTACTTATCCGTGAACCCAGAGACCCATGTGATGATTCGTCTGAATTGTCCTCTTCATCCTCTCCTGTTATATATGCAACTGGAAGCATAGAAGAAGAAGTCGCAGAACATGACGAAATTTCTTTAGGAGGTATGTTGCTTATGATGATGATGATGATGATGGTAATGGTGGTGATGGTGGGGATGGTGGTAATCATGGAAATGAGGAGGAGGAGATTCAGGAGGAGGATGAGGATGAGGATGGAAATGGTGGTGCTAGCGGTGATGAAGAGGGGGATGAGGATGATGGTAATGATGAAAATGATAAGGAAAGAAATGATGGTAGTATTGGTGAGGATGATGATGATGATGAGGAGGAGGAGATTCAGGAGGATGAGGAGGATGCGGCGCAAACACATCCACAGTCACAGCCACAGCCGAAGAAGAAAGTTCTAAATGCACCGAGTGCGCTGATAGACGCATTTATGTGTCTATTTTCATCTCTTTTGTGTATTTTGTTAGTACTCGTTTTCTTCCTTATTATGGTGTTTTGTGTGTTTGTAGGTATTTTTTTGGAAATAAATAATTTTGGAAAAATCGGCTCGAAAAATTATGCGGAGCATCCCCGGAGGACATTTGTTATTCGGACTCTCTGCTTTGGATAAGGGGCACCCACTTGATAAGGGGTGACCACTTTCTATTCGCACCCCTGAACTGGATAGGGGGAGGTCATCTTCTTTGTTTGAATTTGGTTTTGGCGGGAATACTTAATGCAGACGCTGCAGATTTTGGAGTTGAATTCTCGGGTTGTTTTAACGAGATTCAATCGCTGTAAATGATTGGGCTGGACTTGTATTGATCAAACAAAGTTAGTTTGGGAAGTTTAACTAATCAAAATGGGCTGGATAATCTGTTGGAGGAAGACAGCGTCAACAGCAGGAGTGTGAACATATTTCGAAGATATGGTGATTAATCAGCACAAGATATCATAAGATTTGCTTCTATCCTATCTTAACAAAGTTTGGAAAGTTATTAAAAACCAAATATATGCTATTAACGAGAAATCAGAGTCCACAGGGAAAGAAATAACGGACGAGGCCGTGAAGAATAATAGAAGATATTCATGATTAAACAAAGGGATTTTTGGGCCTGTCGAGTATAAAAAGTCATGTGGGAGTTCAGAGAAGCTTTATCAAGAGTTTGGGGAAGGTTTGGGACGCAGAGGAGCGAAGAAGAAGGATTAGCAGCAATTCCCGCCTGCTGCTGCTGCTGCTGCCATTAGAGGACCTTGAAGATCACGAAGAACAGACTGCACAGAGCAGTCTTATTTTCCACAGCATCAACAGCAGCAGCGGAGTATCGTTACTTTACTGCAGTTCCCTGGTATCGTTCTTCTCTGGACGCTTATAGAGGGTCGTAGTTTCACTGTTTTATATTTTTCACTCTTTTAATCATATTTTGAGCATCAAGTATGTATTTTGAGAACACGATTATTATGAGTAGCTAAACCCCAATACTGGGATGATGGAGGAAGCTGTTTTTCAGCCATGTGGTTATTTAAATAATTCTTAATTCACTTTTTGCACCGATTTTAATTGATTTATGATTTCTATTAATTACTTGTGATTTTGTTTGATGGAACATGCTTAGTCCTAGGGATTCCTGATGTGCCATGCTTATAATATACAAGTAATATTTTCTGGAATCTAATTTGGCAAAGATAGAGTTAATATTTGTTTTATTTTGAGCTATAATCGCCTAGGATTATTTTCCGAGCCACTTGAATATGAAACACATTGGAATCCTGAGTCCTGGTTCCTCTTGATCTTGTGACATATTTTCTGTATATATCTTAATCTTTACAAGTCCGAGCAACGAACTCTTATTTACCGCATTAAAACTACTAAAACAAAATGGCGCCACCGACGCGGACTTGTTTATAGATTTATTTTTATTTATTTTTTTAGGTTTTTTTTTTATTATTTGTTCCTTTTTACTTTGTTTTTTTTTTCTTTGATTTACAGGTTCGAAGTGGAGCACTAAGGACTTGGAGAGGAAAAAGCTTAAAGCGAAAAGCGAAAAGAGAAGAAAAAAAGACAATTTTAGGATTTTATTTTTAATTTTTAATTTTTTTAGAGTGTGTGAGGAAAACTGTAATTTTTTTTATTTATTTATTTTGGACTTTGGACTTTAAACAATTGGACTTTATTCTTTTTTTAACCCTACGGAAGGGTATTATTAAAAAAAATAAAATTATATAAACTGTGTGCAGGGAAGGACGACGATTACTATATCGTCTCGGCCCCTCGGGTTCGTACATGACATAGGAGTCGTGGCCCGAGTCGACTTCAACGGTTCATCCCCCGTCTAGTACGGGAGGTAAGTCCATCGAAACACTCGTGAATCTCCTGTAAGCGAGTTACTGTATTCCTTAAGGTGATTCATTGATTGAGGACGAATTTGGACTGTTTTTAAATTCCTAGTAAAGGGCAAGGCCTGGCCAATACAAGATAAGGGTTCGGATTTCATCACCGCTCCCTTCTTGCCCGCCTTAGGAAAACAAAACCTAACGCGAACCCAAGCTTTAAAATTTGGAATAGAACGAAACAGATAGGGTAACGCGCTTATTAGGAAAAAATTTCGAAGGATATTGGTTACTTTCTTAAGCACACCTTGAAGTTCATAATGGTTTCTGTGAGTTGAATGCGTGACTGCGCCGCCTTGTGATAGCGGTGAGGCCTTGGGTATCAAAGCTCCACTGAGCTTCCCTCGCCTCAATTCAACTTACTTTCACTCGGATTGATTCCAGAGGGGTTTGCTTAAATTGTAACGAATTCCCCTTCGAGAGATAGAAGCAAGTCTAGAAACAATCTAAGTGGAGCCATCATGCTTGTTGTTTGCTAGATTTTATAGGTTTGATTTGGTCGAGTCAGCCTTGTTTGTGATTGTGTAGAATTCCCTTGAAAATAAGAATGTCGAACTGGTATGATAGAATCTAATACAATGAGTATCGACCTGAATTTGAATATGGACATCATCCTTTTTATGACCATGTTGGGAATAGTGGTTGGGAACGCCATCCTTTGGAAGGATATGGGTCATACCCTGGTGAGCCCAATTACTATCCACACATGCATCAGTCTTACGAGCAAGAATATTATAGTACTAGTTCCTCGTCTCTAGAGGATACAATCAAACTATTGAAAATTAGTCCTTTTTATGATCCCTATGTTCCTATTCCTCCTTTAGAAGAGTCCCTCAGGGAGTTAGCTGAGTCGACGCGTAAGTTAGATGAGATGAATAGTGTAATTATAGACGAAAGAACTACAATTATGAGTGAACTTTCTATAGAGGAATCCCTCAAGCTGATGGCTGAGCCGAACGAAAGACTTGCTCGAAATAATCTTACTTTCCAATATAGTGTTTCCAATAATACCTTTAAAAATAAGGATAGTTATTTGCATAATCAAGATGACGAGGTTAGAATTGGTAACACTACTTGTTTTGATGAGGTTCGATATTTTTCATGTTATTATGATGAGGATAGTGTTGATAGAGAATCATACTTATGTAGGAATAGTAATCAGGAAATGGTTACTCCAATTGAGCTTTACAATGATAATATTATTTCTAGTTCAAATCCAAATAATTTTAATAATTATTCACCTATTCAAAAGGACGAGGATTTGACTAGAGATACCCTCGTTTTAGACGATGTAGTATTTCCTGTGTACAAAGCCGATAATGATTTAGAGGAACGAGTTTATTCTGAGAATAATGTTTTAGAGTCTAGCGATTTAGAAACAATAGTCTTAGACGAAGAAGATGAACTCGTAGAGATGAGTGAGGATGAATCTGACTTAGAAGAATCAATTGACCATTTCCAGGAATCTGATGACCTAGAAATTAGGGAAGTTGTGACTAGTCTTTCTAGAGACACTGAAAACTCTAAGTTTGAGGGTGATTATCATTCTCCATGTGCTTTAACTCTTAGAAAGTTCCCTCGTGTAGGACTTGACATTTATGCCTCAACCATATTACAAGATTATCTTCATACATGTTTTCCCGAACCTAATGATGTCCATAGAGAAGCTCAGTTGTTAGAAACCCATCCTCTGGTTGATGTGGTTAACCCAGGCTATGATACCAAGATTGACTTTGTTTTCCCACCAAAAAATTTTCAACCAATTGTGGGAACTTTTGATTTTAAGATGTGTCGGTTATTAAGTTTTGAGACTAAACCTAATCACTTTAGGATATTAGGGTCGACACATTTTCTTAAGGAAGACCACCTCTTTCATTGTGGTCAGCTGTGTGAGTCAAATATGATTGACTTAGAGGATCCCCAGTTATTCAGGTTGTTGTTATGTGCTTCTAACTTCTTAGTTGAGTTTTTCCAGACTCTAATACCTGAACCGTATCTTAGCTTTGAGGAAATCCAACCGATGAAAACCTTCTATTTAGACCCTTTCATAGAACCTGAACCACAATTAGCGATAGTTTTCAGGAAACTAGGTAAGGGCATGCTATCCTTGTCCATTTTCTTGGTTCACTGCAGTTTCCTATGGTCAGCTCTATTTGGTTTTGAAGACCCACAGTTATTTCGACTGTCACTTTATGGTTCGAGTTGACCAATCCTTTTCTAAGTCTGGCTGAAGACTTTAAACTTAGCACTTCTTAGGAGGTATCCCATGCTCATGCAACACGGTAATATCTTTCCTTAACTCTTTCGCTTCAAATGGTAACAGTTTCTCCTTGTTCATGCTTTTAGTTTCATCTTTAGAACATTGAGGACAATGTTAGATTTAAGTTTGGGGGTATGGGAGAAACTTTTTAGTTGCAATAAATAAACTCCAGAGCTTAGTTATTTATGGCTATTTAGGATTGCACTAACTAATCTAAGTGGATGGAAGCATTTTGATCGTAGTAGTTGAGGAACCAATCTGAATAGATGGAAACATCTAAAGAGTCTATTCATAAAAGCACAGAGCTCAGGTGTTAGAAATAACATGATAGTTTCACCATATTTCGTTGAGTCCTTTTCACTTCTATTTTTATTTTTTATTTTTCATTTTAAACTATGTTTCTCTAAGTGATTAGGTGGGGCACACGATTCAAGTTGTTACCACTGCTAGGGTGAATTAGAGTGATTGAGTTACTATATATATATAAAAAAAAATAAAAAAAAAAGTTGAGACCGGACCAATTAGACCAATAGGAATAAATATTAACACTTGGTAGCAATATGCGTGTGTTCTCCCTGCTTTTGTCGCCTAAGCAAGCGTGGAATGCAGGACCCGTGGGAACTATCGTGTAATATGCTGACAAGAAGCATGCGCTTGGATCCAAAAGATCTATTCATGCCGTTAAAAAAAAATTGTTATTGTTCTGTGTAGTCAACTGCTGGTTCCCTTGTATTTGCCAGTTTGTTGATCTAGATTTAAGTTATTGACCACTGGTTCCCTTGTATATGCCAGTTGTGTTGATATTAGTCAGACCGGTATCTCAGTCCATTAGGATAGGTTCATTCTGGCAGTGGACTTCAGACAGATATGTGAAACATCGATCATTTGGTTAACATCAAAACCATCTACATTTTTCTTTTTCCATCTTCTTAATCTTTTCATGTGATTAGTCTGACTCCGAGTGTGATGTCCATCGTGAAACTATCTTAGTAGAGCTCTGTCACTTATATGAATTTTAGTATGCTTGAGTGAAAACTCGTGTACAGTAATTGGAATTTCGCATCAGGGTACTTCCTCCTATAATTTATAAGTATGCCAACCAAGGAGGTTCTTTAGTCCTTTCCAAGATTTTGCGTAGATAGTTAGGGTCTGGAGTAAAGGTTTTGTGGGTACACCTCTGGTAAACCCTCCGGAGACAACACTCCGCCACTAGGGCCACCTAGGGGTTCAAATGATTTTCCTTTCTAGAATAAATTTGCTCGAGGACTAGAAAATAATAAGTTTGGGGGTATTTGATAGACGCATTTATGTGTCTATTTTCATCTCTTTTGTGTATTTTGTTAGTACTCGTTTTCGTCCTTATTATGGTGTTTTGTGTGTTTGTAGGTATTTTTTTGGAAATAAATAATTTTGGAAAAATCGGCTCGAAAAATTATGCGGAGCATCCCCGGAGGACATTTGTTATTCGGTTCTTCTGCTTTGGATAAGGGGCACCCACTTGATAAGGGGTGACCACTTTCTATTCACACCCCTGAACTGGATAGGGGGAGGTCATCTTCTTTGTTTGAATTTGGTTTTGGCGGGAATACTTAATGCAGACGCTGCAGATTTTGGAGTTGAATTCTCGGGCTGTTTTAACGAGATTCAATCGCTGTAAATGATTGGGCTGGACTTGTATTGATCAAACAAAGTTAGTTTGGGAAGTTTAACTAATCAAAATGGGCTGGATAATCTGTTGGAGGAAGACAGCGTCAACAGCAGGAGCGTGAACATATTTCGAAGATATGGTGATTAATCAGCACAAGATATCATAAGATTTGCTTCTATCCTATCTTAACAAAGTTTGGAAAGTTATTAAAAACCAAATATCTGCTATTAACGAGAAATCAGAGTCCACAGGGAAAGAAATAACGGACGAGGCCGTGAAGAATAATAGAAGATATTCATGATTAAACAAAGGGATTTTTGGGCCTGTCGAGTATAAAAAGTCATGTGGGAGTTCAGAGAAGCTTTATCAAGAGTTTGGGGAAGGTTTGGGACGCAGAGGAGCGAAGAAGAAGGATTAGCAGCAATTCCCGCCTGCTGCTGCTGCTGCCATTAGAGGACCTTGAAGATCACGAAGAACAGACTGCACAGAGCAGTCTTATTTTCCACAGCATCAACAGCAGCAGCGGAGTATCGTTACTTTACTGCAGTTCCCTGGTATCGTTCTTCTCTGGACGCTTATAGAGGGTCGTAGTTTCACTGTTTTATATTTTTCACTCTTTTAATCATATTTTGAGCATCAAGTATGTATTTTGAGAACACGATTATTATGAGTAGCTAAACCCCAATACTGGGATGATGGAGGAAGCTGTTTTTCAGCCATGTGGTTATTTAAATAATTCTTAATTCACTTTTTGCACCGAGTTTAATTGATTTATGATTTCTATTAATTACTTGTGATTTTGTTTGATGGAACATGCTTAGTCCTAGGTATTCTTGATGTGCCATGCTTATAATATACAAGTAATATTTTCTGGAATCTAATTTGGCAAAGATAGAGTTAATATTTGTTTTATTTTGAGCTATAATCGCCTAGGATTATTTTCTGAGCCACTTGAATGTGAAACACATTGGAATCCTGAGTCTTGGTTCCTCTTGATCTTGTGACATATTTTCTGTATATATCTTTATTTTTAAATCTTTACAAATCCGAGCAACGAACTCTTATTTACCGCATTAAAACTACTAAAACATGCGCGACACATTCCACCCACGCGTTTGCAGCTTACTCGTCTACCCTGTGGGAAAGCCAGAGGTGAACCTAAAGATAGCGGCAAAGTTCTATTTGGATATGATAGCTCGTGGGCCCGTACCATCAATGAGACAATGGTAACGATCTCAACTTTGCTTTTCATATGATTCGTTGATATTTAATTTCTTATGTTTTAATTCTATTTGTTTGTCTTTCGTAGGATCATAAGAATTCCACGCGTCTTTTTAGACACCAATCTTCTTATGCAAAAATGAAAAAATGGCCCCTAGAAGGTGAATGTGCAAGAGTGCGAGACATTGTTGAAAACTCAGGTTTGTATGTTGCCGTTCAAAACTCCGTGATTGCATATGACAAGGCTGCAGTATCATGTTTTACTGAGAGGTTTTATGGCGAAGTCGATGCTTTCCAATTCCCTTTTGGCGAGATGGCATTGATACCCGAAGACGCAGAAAAGATTCTAGGATTGCAGGTTGAGGGGAAATCTACGGGTGACAAGTTCAAGAAAAACCTAGATTGGAAAAAAATATATGAATTGACGGAGAAGTTGTTTGGATGGGATGAAAAGATGACGTATGGTCTTTTTGTGAAGGGAAAGAAGTACCCAAAGAAAGAGTTTAAACTTAAGGAAATTAGGAAGATGTATGCGGGGTCACTTGAGAAAGACGGAGACAATGAACTACTCTCTGAGAAGGAAGTTCATGCAACGGCAGCCGCATACTTGTTGTATGTCCTTGCTTCGGTTATATTTCCCGATAGCAAAGGAAACAGAGTCAGCGTCAACCTTCTCCAACTTTTGGATCCCTTGGAGGAGGTGAGTAAGTATTCGTGGGAGACTGCCATAGTAGCACATTTGAACGCTCAGCTGGCAAAGGCTTCCCGGGAGCGAACTTCTCAAATGAACGGGAATTTGGCTTTACTTCAGGTAATTTGAGTTATAAAATTTGTTCATTGTTTGTAATATTTGTTGTTCTATATTTTTAGATTTAACTTTCTTTTATTGTTTTAATGCTGTTTCAAGTGTGGATTTACAAGCATTTCCTCTCATTGATCAAAGATGATGGAGACATCCAATTGGAGCCAACATGGAACAACACTAAACCAAGAGGAACTCGATACAAGTACACTGGAAGTCAGGACAAAGAGGAAACTCAGAATTTGAAGTTGTTAGCCATGCGCCAAAAATTGGACAACATGACAGGAAAAGAGGTAAACTTTGATCCCCAAAAGGAAGATAGAGTAGGAGGACTCCTAGATCTTGCATATTACCATGGCCCTCTGGTTTACCCTTATGGATAATCAATGAACAATCCGAATAGAGTAATGCGTCAGCTTGGGTATATTCAAGATTCACCTGATGAGGATTATGTACCACCGTTCAAATATAAGTTAAAGAAATGCAAGGTGGACAGAAAGGCGTTGGCTGTTGTTTACGAACCTGATCCTAAGACTGAGCATTGGAATAATAGGCATTTGGCTACTAGTAGGATAAACATCTCTTGGTGGGAGCATGTTAACGAAGGTCACGAGGTAAGCGATGATTACATGCCATGGTATGAAGGCTTCTCCGACGGTCGGGTGATAAGGATTGATCAGACTACGGGTAGGAGGAGCAACAAAGCATCTTCCTATGCTTCTACGGCCGACACTAGAGATGACTCTTCCATTCTTAAGCTTGTGGTAAGTACTTATTTTTCGAATTGTGTTAATCATTTACATACAATTTTAATTATGTTAATCTTAATTGGTATTTGAATGCAAACAGAGGGAACGGGTGAAGATTTTTATGAAGTCATTTTGTTGCAAAGCGGACAAAGGAGAAGTGATAGAACCTGAGCAAAGTCGTATGTACGCTGAGTACTGCCAACACATTGAATGCAACGTTGATTACCCTTCTTAGTATGGATCTTTTGGATTTGATTCTTGCAATTAGAAAAAAGATTGGTTTGGATGTGCCACGTACAAAGAAATTGTTGAGCAAGTGGAAAGACTTGACGAACGGCGCTCATAATTGCAAAATCTCTATCCGTAAATATAACCTGTGGCGTCTCTTCTCCACGATAAATCAACCTCACTTGTTCCAACGCCCAAACATAGTCCTCTATTTCTTCTTTTTCCATAAAACACCATGCAACGGTGAATGAATTTTTATCCGAAGTATGGCTTACCACGTTCAACATCGGCATGTTATACTTGTTTGTCTTGTAGGTGCAATCTATGAATAGAACCTGGTAAAAACACTGAGACAAATCCATCATCCTTGGATGTGCAAGAAAAATATGAGTCACTTTCTCAACCGGACCCACCTTAGTTTGCATGGCGTAGTTAAGAGTTTCTGCTAACTACTCTGATTGTTGCATAATGAACCTACCATCCCATTCAGTTCTCTTAATCGTTGCTTTGGCGGCGTTGATTGTAGGAATGGTGGACAAGTTATCCTTATCTTCCGCCCTTATTGCATTTAGGATCTTAAGTGGTCTAAATCCCTTCATCTTCCTAACTTTATCCATCTGATGTGGTTTCAACCGGGCATATGCAGGGTGTCCATATAAACTTGTGGGTGGAGGATGGTTGTGACGACCGTCCGGAATACTATACAATCGGAATAGATCGGCTTCATGACGTCTTTTGAAAACAATCCTGAACGGGGCATTCACACTTATTGGAATTTGTTCTATAGACCCAAGTCGTCTTCTTCTCATACTTGTAATTCTTTCCTTTGTGACTTTCTCCATTCTTACCCACTCTCTCGCATATACCATTTCCATCTTGTTACCATCGACGTGTCTACTTTGAACAACCACACACATCTTCTCTTTTGCCTTAGGGATAAGTCATTCCTTGATGTCATCCTTGGTTTCCCATGTCTACATTGAGCAAACAATTAAATTAGACAACCATGAGATCACTAATAAAATTATTTGAATATATAAATATATCGACTCGGTTAAGGTAAACGTACCAAATCAGTCATATAGTATTAGGAGGTATCCGGACCCAATGTAGATACGGGTTCTGGCTGGGAGCATTGTCGAACTACCAACTAAAAAACAAAACACAAAACCATTAAATCAGAGGGTCGTCAAGATATTATATGCAGATCAACGACACCACATAAAGTCGTCAACAAATGTTTTGCAGATTAACGACTTTGATTCATCTTACATTAGAGTCGTCAATCTGCTAAAATGACAATTGTCGACACTTTAACAAAGGTTGACGACTCTCCGTGTACACTAACGACTCCTGATAAATATATATACACCATTCTGGTCGGTTTTCTTCTAGAGTCGTACGGTAATATATGTCCAACCTGACAACGAAATATACTGAGTCTAAGAGTCATTTAGTTGTAAACGAATTTTAGTAACGACTCATGATAGTATTTGCATTTATTGGAGAATTTAACTCAACCAAATGTGGTTGAGGCAGTTGGGTCGCTCAATTTTATAAATAGAGACCCATATCTCACCTCTTCCTTATCAAAACCCTAATTATCAACCTTCTCTTCTCCTTCTCAAAAAAAGAGCAAACACCATGACTACTCCCTACACTTCCGAAGAGAATTGCGCCATTGCAAGATCTTGGTTGACAGTCACAAACCACTTTGAAAGTCTAGACAAAGAAATTGATGAAACATCGGATGCTTGGTGGAACCGCGTATTCATCGTTTTTGTGGCATTGGACGGAAATCGCAACTCAAGGTCTTTGAAACAAGTCAAGGAACGCTTCAAGGAGATAAAATTCGAGTGTGATGTTTTGAAAAGAGAATTTATGGCCGTAAGGGAATCCTTTCCGGATATGCTGAGTGCTATAAGAGTAAGTATTTAAACAAGAGATAAAACTTATCCAAAGCTTTGGTCGATACTAACTAAGTATGTTTGCGTTTGCGTTTTCAGATGAAGAAGGTGTATGGATACTACGAGGTGTTTCGTGGGAAAAAGTTTGAGTTACATGATTGCTATTTTATCTTCAATGGAACCATGTACAATTACATGCTTTATGATTGAGTGTAGAAGTGAATCGTTATCATGTATTGTATTTAACCCTATGAAAGATGTATGACTTTTTACAATTCAATGAAATGGTTCTATGAAATCAGAAATTATTAAAAAAAAAAAAACAGTTTGAGTCGTAAATATTAGAGATGTATAAAAAACGACTCTCATTTAATATGAAAGGGTCGTCCGTATATAGTAATGCTTAACTGACGACCCTTAGAGTGATAGCTACAGAGAGTAAAAGATTTTTTAGTCGTTCGGTTCTAAATATAGAGTTAACGACTCTATATGACCTAAAAGATGGAGTCGTCATCTTTTAGGAACCTCATTGACGATTTTTCATAACTGAACAATGGAGTCGTTTATTTTGGTGCCAATTCATTGACGACTCTACAGGGTCGTTAGTTAATTATACTCACGACCTAACGACCCTCACACTGAGCTGTTGCATAGTGACCATGAATCGACCACTTGGAGCACCATTCATGCGATTTGAAGAGTATAGGAAGTTTACCTGATTGTTTAGAGCTTTGGGTTCTTCATTTTGAGTATTGGTTCCTTCATTTTGAGCAAGGATCTTTATTTGCAACAATTATCAAAGTTTCCTCTATTAACATCTCTTCATCAAACATCCAATCCATAGGATTAGTTGAGACAATCTCACCATCAACACAATCATGTATGTTGTTTGAAGCTTCACCAACATCATTTCTCCACTAGAATCACTCATTTCAAATAACCCTAAGTTTTCCCCCAAAACTCAACTTCTTCTTCTCCATAACACAAAAACACAATTTTTCTTTTATCAAATTTTTATCCCTAAATCTGATTTTAATCTACCCAAATTAATTAACAACTAATCAACACTCAATTAACACTAATAATCCAGGGGTAGTTTAGCCATTTCTAAAAAGGTGGGATAAGGGATAACTCCCAATTACTATTTCATGACCTTTTTGTGTCCTGTAGCTAGGGGTCGCCAATTACTATTTCAGGGCCCCAATTCAGCCCTGTTTTGTAAGTGCCGACTGCCCGTGGTGCTATGTCCAGATATATTATGCATTCTTTGCATCAGAAAAAAAAGAAAAGAAATACACCTCGTGCAGTGGTGTTGATTTTTTTGCATCAAAAAATTCTAAATTGAGTGATGAAAATTCTTTGTCAAATTGTGTATCATTAAATTTGATTTTTTTTTCTCTCGCACCACACCTGTATTTGCCTAAAAATTGGCCAAATTGGAAAGGTGAACAATTTTTCGGAAACGGAGAGAATATATTTTATAGTTCCAATCATTTTCTCGCAGGGTTGCTGCTGGGAAGTGTAGAAACCAAATTTTAAACCATTCATCCACTTGGAGTGCAATGCTAGAGTTTAGAGAAGAAAGGGTTGTTGCTGGTCTGTTATTAATGGTGAAGACATTCACATAAGAACTGACCCTTGGGTACCATATCTGATGAACAAAATTCCTGAAATTATTATTGATGCTCACTCTGATTTGAAGAAAGTTAAAGATCTAATTAATCAGGAAGACAAAAGATGGAATGAAAACAAGCTGCAGCAGCTCTTCGGCCAGTCAGATGTCCAAAAGATTATGGAGATTCACATACTTTATACAACTGATACTGACTAAAAGGATAAGATTATCCGGACTCATCATCCTGCTGGAACCTTCACTACCAAATCTTTTTTGAATACTTTAGAAAACAGACAACCATCTACTCCAACTTTTGGAAGAAATTCCGGAAAGTCAAGACTGTTCCTCCTAAAATTCATTTATTCTTGTAGAGAATGTTGAAGAAATGGACTTGCAGTTGCTGGTAATATTGGAAGACATATACTGAATGCAGGTTATGTCATAATGCTATTGAGACTATTGAACACTTGTTCATAAAATGCCAGGATACTCAGGCTGTACTGTTTGCTTCTCCTCTGAGTCTGAGAATCAATACATACCATGATAATACTATTCAAAGCTACGTCAACGAATGGCTGACTGAAGGAGGGAGATACAACACTCTAAAGATGGTAACCTACTTATTCTGGCTATATGGAAGGCCAGAAATAATATCACCTTTAACAAAGGTAAGTTCTCCATCTGTGCCATCATTAGAGAAGCATTGTACTGGTATAATTTGAAGATCTGGCGTAATGAGAATAATATCTATCCTACTGAGGAAGATATGCTTGGCGCCCAAGTTGATAAATGGGAACTGTTAAAATTATAAATTAATTTGTGATTATTCTAGAATAATCTTGAAGAGTGTATGACTTAGTTTTCTGGGTTAAGAAAAGCCCAGAACAATCTAGCTTTGTCTGGCCCAAAAGGGGAGCTAGAGTACGATGTCTGGATACTTCTTTTTCTAGCATCTTCGGCAATTATATGGATGATTCTTTCTCTAGATATTTTTCTTAGTTGGTCGGTCAAGTGGTAGAATACTCTAGAGTTTACAAGAGTGGGTCGGTCATGGACTATCTATAAATAGGCAAGTGCCGATCAGTAGTAATCCATAAAATGATATCATCTGAAAATCCATGTGAGGTAGATAAAGAAAGAGTGAGAGCTAGAGAGATAAGTGCAAGTCCAAGTGACTTTCCTGTAAGAAATTGAGTGAGCCAAAGTTGCGACACTAAAGTTCCATTGTATCACTTTCATTTCCAATTAATATAAGCCTCACTTATCATTCAATTAACCAATCTTTGTTTCTTAAATCATTTCTACAAACCCGTCTCACTTCCGCATTGTGCCAACAAATTTGGTATCGGAGCCATCCTAACCCAGTAATCCTAAAACTCTACCCATGGCAATTAACCAAAGTATTCAAGGTTTCAATTATGCCCAAAGTCTAATTCCAATTTTTGATGGTGAGAGTTATGATTATTGGAGTTTACAAATGAAAAAATTATTCATTTCACAAGACTTATGGGATTTTGTAGAAGATGGTTATAAAGTACCAGAGTCGGCAGAAGCTCTATCGTCATGGACGGACGCAAAGAAAAAGGAGTATAAGGAAAATAAGAAGAAATATGCTAAAGCACTACTGTTTCTACAACAGGGCGTAAGCAAAGATATTTTTCCTCGAATTTCGGTGGCGAAAACTTCAAAGGAGTCCTGGAATATTCTCAAAGTAGCATTCCAAGGATCAGAAAAGGTAATCTCCATTAAACTACAAAATTTATGGCGAGATTTTGATAATTTACTTATGAAAGAAAATGAAACTATCCAGAACTTCTTCTCAAGAGTTACTGGCATAGTAAATCAAATCAGTAGTTATGGATATACCATTGAAAATAAAAGAGTGGTAGAAAAGATATTAAGAAGCTTACCATTCAAATTTGATCATATCGTCGCTGCAATTGAGGAGTCAAAAAATTTATCGACTCTCTCAGTACATGAATTAATGGGTTCACTCGAGGCGCACGAGAAAAGAATCAATAGGTTCGCGGAGAAACCGTTGGAGCAGGCATTTCAATCAAAAATAAATTTCAGTGAAAAGAAAAATACGGAAGCCAGAAAAGAAAGCTTCAGAGGGGGATCATCATCAACATCACCTCACGAGAAAGGGTCGACATCAAATCAAGGACCCAAAAATTACTACCGCGAACGTGGAAGAGGAAAAGGAGGTTATAAAAATAACAACAACCAAAGATACGGAAAAAATTACTCCTCAAATCCCCGATGTAATGTTTGCAAAAAGTTTGGCCATGCAACTTAAAATTGCAAGTACAAGTGCACCAAATGTGATAACTTAAATCACATGGAAAAAGATTGTTGGCTTAAAAATAATGAAGCCAACTATTCCGAGAAAAATGATTCTCAAAATCAAGTATTTTATTCCTGCCTCACCTCGCAACAAGAAGCGCAAGGTATATGGTATGTCGACAGCGGATGCAGCATCCATATGACATGAAACAAAGAATATTTCGTAAAATTGAAGGAGCAAGAGATTCCACCGGTCAAGCTCGGAGATGGAAAGTTCCAGAATGTTGAAGGAAGAGGAGTCATATCCGTACGTACAAGGTCAGGTAAAACTCGATACATATCTGATGTTCTTTATGTTCCTGGCCTAGCTCAAAATTTATTAAGTGTTGGACAACTTATAAGAAAAGGGTACTCACTACATTTCGAAGACGGAGAATGCACAATTTATGATAAAATTAATAAACAATTGGTGGCAAAAGTAAAAATGTCAGGAAATTTTGTCTTTCCTTTATCTATGCCATCAATTGAAAATTGTGCAATGAGTACCAATCATATAGATGAATGCAAGCTATGGCATATGAGATACGGGCATCTCAACTACAGATCCTTGAAGGTTCTAAAATCAAAGAACATGGTAATTGGTCTTCCTGATATCAACGGTGGAGATAAAATATGTGAAGGTTGTATTCTTCGGAAGTTCCATAGACTTCCATTCACAAACAAATCGTGGAGAGCAAGAAGGCCCCTCGAATTGGTGCACACCGATATCTGCGGTCCGACAAGAACAACTTCACTCAACAACAGAATATATTTTCTCCTATTTGTGGATGATTATACCAAGATGATGTGGGTGTACATTCTCGAGCAAAAATCTGAGGCATTCACTAAATTCCTGGAGTTCAAGGCGTTGGCAGAGAAGCAAAGTGGCCATCAATTAAAAGTATTCCGTACAGACCGTGGTGGAGAATTTACCTCAAATGAGTTTATCAACTACTGCAAAGAAAACAGTATTAAGAAGGAGCTTACCGTCCGATACACTCCACAAAAAAACGGCGTCGCGGAAAGAAAAAATCGCAAGATCGTTGAAATGGCTCGCAGCATGTTGAAAGCAAGGAAGCTACCCAACAGTTACTGGGCAGAAGCAGTCAACACGGCGGTCTACATCCTTAATCGTTCGCCAACAAAAGAAGTTCTCAACAAAACTCCATATGAAGCTTGGAATAAGAAAAAGCCCGAGGTAACTTCTTTCAGAATTTTTGGTTGCGTAGCATACTCACATATTCCATCCCAACATAGAGAAAAGTTGGATGAAAAAGGAGAAAAGCTAATATTCATCGGATACAGTGAAGAATCTAAAGCATATAGACTTCTAAAGCCAGATACAAAGGAACTGGTAATTTCAAGAGATGTTATTTTTGATGAATTCAAATCATGGGATTGGAATGATGAAGCAGACAACTACGAGTTTCCACTATTCATCGAAGACGAGCCAGATCATCCACGTCAAGAAGAAAGTACTCCACCAGCAAGCCCGCGATCTCCTAGTCCAACACAACAAAGTCCAAGTTCATCGGAAGCAAGTGCCCCACCTAAAAAGGTGTGTTCCCTAAGAGATATTTATGATACATCTAATTGTGCATTTATAGCACTAGATCCTCAAAAATATGAGGAAGCGGCAAAAGAAGAAAAATGGAGACATGCCATGGACGAAGAAATGCGAGTGATCGAGAAAAATAAGACATGGGAGCTTGTCAATCAGCCAATTGATAAAGAAATAATTGGTCTGAAATGGGTCTACAAGACAAAGTATAATGAAGACGGTTCAATTCAAAAACATAAGGCAAGGATAGTTGCAAAAGGATATTCCCAGCAACCAGGAATTGACTACTACGAGACGTTCTCCCCAGTCGCTCGCATGGAAACAATCCGAATGGTGTTAGCTATGGAAGCTCAACTAAAAATGAAGGTCTACCAATTGGATGTAAAGTCGACATTCCTAAACGGAGAACTTGAAGAAGAGGTGTACGTCGAACAACCTCAAGGATATGTCTGCAAAGGAAAAGAAAAAAATGGTATATCGTCTCCGCAAAGCACTATATGGTCTCAAGCAAGCACCGCGTGCATGGAACAACAAAATCGACAAGTATTTCCGAGATAATGGATTTGAGAAGAGTCCAAGTGAGCCATCACTCTACATCAAAAAACAAGGTACAGATTTTCTAATCTTCCGTCTCTATGTCGATGATTTAATTTATGCCAGTACAAAACAAGAGATGGCAGAAAAATTTAAGAAGGAGATGATGAAAGAATATGAGATGACAGACTTAGGAATTATGAGATATTTTCTTGGGATTCAAGTAAAACAATCTCCAGAAGAAATATTCATTTCCCAAGAAAAATATGCAGAAGACTTACTGAAAAGGTTCAACATGATGGATTGCAAACCAATTGCAACTCCAATGGGTACCAATGAGAAATTGGTAAAAAATGATGGAGCGACAAAAGTTGATCCAACCTTATTCAGAAGTCTAGTCGGCTCACTGATCTACTTAACAATACAAGGCCAGACATCGTCAATGCTACCAGTATTGTTTCTCGGTTTATGAGCGAGCCAAGCAAGTTACACTATGCAGCCGCAAAGAGAATTCTTCGGTATATCAAGGGAACGAAGGATTTTGGCATCAAGTATACAAGAGAAAAAGATAATGATTTAATTGGCTTCACAGATAGCGATTGGGCAGGTTCTATTGAAGACCGAAAGAGCACATCATGCTATGTTTTCTGTATGGGAACAAAAGTTATCTCTTGGAGTTCTAAAAAACAAAGTACGGTGGCATTATCGTCAGCCGAAGCAGAATACATAACATCAACAAGTGCAGCATGTGAGGCAGTATGGTTGAGAAGAATAATGACCGACCTACAACAAAGGCAAAAGCAGCCGACGACTATCTACTGTGACAATATGTCTACAATTGCAATGACAAAAAATCCAGTCTTTCACGGAAGGATGAAGCACATAGAGCTACGACATCACTTTATCAGAGAGCTGGTCGAAAACAAGGAAATTGAGCTCCAATTTTGTCCAACACAAGAACAAAATGCCGATATTTTCACTAAAGCCGTCACAGTGGACAAGTTCAATCATTTTAGGGAAAAGCTTAACATCACAAATTAAGAGGGGGTGTTAAAATTATAAATTAATTTGTGATTATTCTAGAATAATCTTGAAGAGTGTATGACTTAGTTTCCTGGGTTAAGAAAAGCCCAGAACAATCTAGCTTTGTCTGGCCCAAAAGGGGAGCTAGAGTACGATGTCTGGATACTTCTTTTTCTAGCATCTTCGGCAATTATCTGGAGGATTCTTTCTCTAGATATTTTTCTTAGTTGGTCGGTCAAGTGGTAGAATACTCTAGAGTTTACAAGAGTACCTTTGGTCGGTCATGGACTATCTATAAATAGGCAAGTGCCGATCAGTAGTAATCCATAAATGATATCATCTGAGAATTCATGTGAGGTAGATAAAGAAAGAGTGAGAGCTAGAGAGATAAGTGCAAGTCCAAGTGACTTTCCTGTAAGAAATTGAGTGAGCCAAAGTTGCGACACTAAAGTTCCATTGTATCACTTTCATTTCCAATTAATATAAGCCTCACTTATCATTCAATTAACCAATCTTTGTTTCTTAAATCATTTCTACAAACCCATCTCACTTCCGCATTGTGCCAACAGGAACCCCCTATGTAGAATAGTATTAAAGTGAATTTTGATGGAGCTGCTGGTGATAGCGGTCATGGTTGTAGTGCCATTGCTAGAGATTGCTTAGCTGAATTTCAGAGCTGTCAGACCAAAGAACTCAACTATATGACTGCAGTAGAAGCTGAAGCTCAGGGTGGTTTACTTGCAGTGGAACTGGCTGTCAGCAGAGATTTTAAAGATGTTGTGATTGAAGGAGACTCTCTCATCATCATCAACTCCATCAAATTCAAACACTATCAACAACCTTGGCGTGTCAAAAGCATCATCAGCAAAATAAGAGATCTCACCTCAAAGTTCAACTCTGTCAGCTTTCAGCACATTAGAAAAGAAGCCAATGTAGTGGCTCTCTAGCAGCTCACGCTCTTTCTAACCATTCTTCTGAAAGATGGTTATCTCCTCCTCCTCATTGCATTGCCCAGCTCATTGAGAGTGAGGCTTCAAGAAAAAAAAAAAAAAAAAGATGAACTCTAGGTGTATTTTTGCCTTCATAACTAAAAGTCTAAAACGTTAGCATATTATATATGGTTAGTGAATAAACTTGGTATGAACAGACTAACTTAATCCGGCAAGATTGGACTAAGAAGATAAATCTAAAAAGTCAACAAAATTTTCAGAACATTGTAAATCAAGTGGTCTCATACTAATCAAACTCAACGTTGCAAACTAAATTTGTCTTGGTACCACTACCAATCTTAATGGAAAAATAAACTGAAGCAAAAAAGAGCCCGTCACTGATGTTTCACATTGAAACCCACACAAGAGACATCACTCTCATAGCCATATACAAGTAGTGGTTTTGCCAGTACCAGGTAAACAATAGCAGAGAATATTTAGAGATTCAGAGAATATGTGCTAACTAATCAATTAGGGTATCAGTTAAAAAAGATAAAATCAAGAAACATACTAAACAGAGTAAAGAAAATCAAATAAGATCAATGACGAAAGAAACAAAACTCATTTCATCAAGATAAATTTCAGATTTACTTTGAAGTACATAGCCATTTCAATTCCTTTCTGTTGAAACCCACACTTCTCATAAAACCCAACATTCTGTTCACCACAATCAAGTATGACTTTATGTCAACCAATACAAGTACAACTATACATTTGTTAGACCGCATTGACTGCTTTCAAGACAAGGCAGAAGAAGCTCATTCTTGGTTAGAAATAGGAATTGAGAATTGAGAATTTCTCTGACAGTATAGTTGGAACCCCCAGGTAATGCAAGAAAGCGAGATCTGAATTAACACCAGCATATTGTGTGGCAACTTCTTGTTAATACCCTGCCCATTCCAGGCCCTAGGACTGCAGGCCCCCAAAATGGGAAACGACAAGATATGGCCAACAATAGCCACACCAGATAAGGAAAAAGGCACGCAGAGATTCCTCGCCGATTCAGTCTGAACAGAAATTACAAGAGTTGAGAACCAATCCAGTAAACTATTCTGAAGCTATCTTGAGAATAAAAAAGAGCTTTAGAGAGACTGAACCTATGCAGACATGCAGTACAATCTAGAGTACTATTGGATGAAGTGCTAAAAGACCCATTTTCCTTAAGACTGTACACCGGTAACACCTGCTCACTTCGGCAACAAGACTCACTAAATCCAGATCCTAAGTTTAGAAAGACCCTATGGAGCACCAAGGAATGAGGATGGATCAGGTTAGTGAGCAGAGCAAAAGATTAAGAACTGAAGAAGGGTTTAGATAAGGTGCAAGGTTGCCGATAGGCCAATCCAACAGCAAATCCAAATTAGCCCAACAATACCAAACTTAGTAGACTTCCTAGTTCTATTAATCCTAGCACAAGACCTCAAACTAAACAAAGGAAAAGGTTGACTACTAGGAGCAGTGTGGCATAGATGACAATAATCCCCCAATCTTTATAAGCTTCCCAAAAAATAAAAAGACAACCCTTTCCTACTAGAAATTGAACATCCATAGACTTAAAAAGAAACTACAATCCTTAATTCCATCTTGTTGCCATTGCCGAAATGTCACTTGTTCAGGTTGGGCCAATACTCGATAACATATATGCAAAGAAGCTGTAGGTAAAAGAAGGTTGAAAGATGTATACCTGAGCTGCAGTGAAGTGAATGTCCGCAGAATGAGATGAGGGTCCAAAAATGAAATTAGATTAGAGAAATCAAGAAACATACTACACCAGATTAAGGAAAAACAAATAAGATCAGTGACCAAAGAAACAAAATGCATTCATTCCATAAAGATAAATTTTTCATTTTTAATTGAAGTACATAGCCATTTCAATTCCTTTCTGTTGAAACCCACACTTCTCATAAAACCCAACATTCTGTTCACCACAATCAAGTATAACTTTATAACAACCCATAGATCTAGCTTTATCACTAGCAAACTCAACAATTTTCTGCCCCAATTTCAATCCTCTAGCATTTGAATCCACAACAACATCTTCAATATGTCCTACTTTCCCACAGTTCCTTATAAACTTCTTCTCTATGAATAAACAAGCAGTTGCTATGATCTTCTTCTTCTCTTCATCTTCAATCACATAAATCATATGATTCTCTCCATTCACACTTAAATCTTCAAATCTCTCCTTGAATTCTTCATCTGAAATTGAATCACATACACTTAATTGTTGCAGTAATTCAATGAAACCCTTTGATTTATCAGAAATCTCTAATCTCCTAATCTCAAAAATCTTCTTCTCCTTTCCTCCTTCCATTTCCATCTCTGTTTTTTACTCTTTTTTTCCCAGTAAGAAAGCCTCCCACATTTTAAGGATCTACTAGTGTGGGACCTACCGGGCCGGCCCAAGGTTATGTGGGACCCACTGAGATTAAAATGTCATGTTCGTGTGGTGGTAGCACGCGCTACGACCGCGTTTTAGTAGTTTCTTCTAGGTTATCGTTTTCTTTTGGCAAAAGAAAGAAAGAGTTTTTATTTTCTCTCATTTGATTAAAATTACAGAAGTTTTTAAAGAGAAAGGGAGGATTTTTTTTTGTGGTAGTGGTAGTGGTGGATGATATTTTTATGCGCAGATGTCTTACACCAATAATGGGAGATCTTTGTTTCATCGTTTGACGCCATTTATTACGAATAGACTTAATCAAGGGAGGAGGGTTTTAAGTTATTCTTCTTCTTCAACTGCTGTTGTTGATGAATCTTCTTCTTCTGCTTCTTCATCTGTGAATCAAGATGATGTCCATATGACTGAGAATTGCATCCAGGTAAATCTCTCTATCTCTGCTGTATCTCTTTGTTTGTTTTGTATCTCTAAAATTGAGGTAGTTTGATTCGGTTTGAGCTAAATTGATTATGTAATTTAGATTGATTGTGAAATTAAGATTGTGGGTTGTTAATTGGGGGTTTTGGGTGTTTTAATTGGTTTATTTAAGGATGCCCCAAGTATTCAATCTCTTGAAATTATCTCTAAGGATCCACTGGTTATTATAAGCAATAGATTTGGTTTTTGTATTGCTATCTAAGGAATTAGGGATTCCAAACTGCGTAGTTCAGCTAAACGTTGCCATTTGAGGGATTCATGTATACTGTTGTAGGCTTTGGATATTTTTTTCAGAAAGGAATTGCCAACCCCGTTGGTTCTTAGGTCGTATACAAGCAGACAAAAGGATATAATTAGCACAGCGAATATAGTACCACTAATTTTTGCTTTGAATTTGGTACCAGAGTTGTGTATCGAATATAGGTACCATGTATTCGCATAATCTATCAAATGTAACTTTAGGGCCGGCGGTGCAACCACAGTCAATCAAAGTAATATGTATGGTTGAACGAATTAAAACAGGAACAGTACCAGATGGTATGAATCTTGCTAATCAGTACCAAGTAATTACCGCAAATGGTCACGTTTCTCAGATGAGATACTGACAGACGTGACTGTGTGCCTTAAATTTCCTGTCATATTTCTCAATTCTAGAATAGTAAAATAGATATGCACAGTCATGTGGGGTTGATTTTTTCCTGCTAATTCAGAATGCCTACTATTGCTATTAACTACACTTTTAATTCTTAATAAAAGTGATATGTTCAATAAGTTCTTAACTTTGTGTACCTTTTGTACATACTTTTTTTACTAAGTTTTTGACTTTAGGCTTGCTTTTCAGAGATTGAAAGAATTGCATGCTAAACAAGCTAAAGACAAGATGCTACGTCTGAGTGTAGAGGCTGGTGGGTGTTCTGGGTTCCAATATGTTTTCGAGTTGGATGATGAACCTAAACCAAACGACAGGTTATCATCTATCCATCTTGTTCTACATTTATTTGATGTTTTGTTTTTGTCTATGTTTTCTTATGCACGTCTCACCTGACAATTTTGTAATGTTTTAGGGTATTTACAAAAGAAGGTGTTAAGCTTGTTGTTGACAAAAGCTCATACGGACTTGTGAAAGGTGCGACTGTTGATTATGTTGAGGAACTGATACGCTCTGCATTTGTGGTAAGTAATTGAAACTTTGGTACTTGTGAAGCATTCAGTCTTTCAAATTCTTGAGCCTGTGCTTGACCTTAATCTTGAGCCTGTGCTTGACCTTGAAGTTAGTCAAATCATAGGCGTCTTTCATCATTTGGTAGATGACTTGAATAATGACACAATAGGAGATGCTCTGGTAAAACTCACTGTTTGCAAAATATAATAGAACACAAATTGAGATGGCAATTGACCTTTAGTGATATACCATAGATTTGCAATTTGTTCACCACATGTTGGTCCATAATTTATTCCTTTGACTAAAGAAATGAACTCAGTTTTACAGGCATATTTAGCAAGTCTGTAAATTTGTAATCAAAAATAAAATAAAAAATAGTAAGTCTGTAAAGTGCTTACTGGCAAAATTTAGTTTTTCAACTAGAATACTAGGGAGCTCAGACCTGATACGTTCATATGCGATTTAGAAAGTGCTTACAGGCATACAAAGCAAGTCTATCCACTTCCGTATTTACAGTCCTTGCGACATACTTGTAATCCGTTTTACTGAGTTTGGACAAAAGCAAAATGGAAAGCTGAATAAGATTCAAATCTTCCCGACTTAGTGCCCATTCATAGCTTTGACACGGTTTACATTATTAGACACAAAAAGGACCCTGTCGAGTTTTACCATTGAATAACTGATAAGAGAGCTAGAGTCTCAGCTTGGCTCACTGTTGAGGCTGGTCCAACACTGTGCTGCATATTAGTTTCTGCTGGTGTCGTAGAGGATTGCTTCACAGCCTGCGACAATAGAATGAGTAGGAAGAGATGCATCGACAAACATTATCTTATAATCAGCAAATAGTTGAAAGTCCACAGGCACACACTTAGGAGATCAGAACAATGGTTTATGAGTCATAGCTTTAAAAGTTGATTGTCTGGATCGGAGAGAAGTAATCAATATTGATGGCAGGATTTGGGAAAAATGAGCTGCACATCGAGCAATGGTTTACGGGTCATAGCTTTAAAAGTTGATTGTCTGGATCGGAGAGAAGTAATCAATATTGATGGCAGGATCTGGGAAAAATGAGCTGCACATCGAGCCTTCCATATATGCCACAGAACCACAGTGTAAAATATATGAGATTCATATGAAGAAGACCCAGGTAGTGAAAACCAAGAAGCAATCCATTGCGGAATTCCATAGCTACTAAATAAAAGATGAAACATACCAAACCAGATAGGTTTGCATAGTGACACTGCCAAACTTTCGTTCTTTATTGCGCAAAACCAATTCCCTTTGGATGCTTTAAGAACTACTAGCTGTTGCCCTTAAGCTCATCTAGTGGAACTTAAGTGATCTTTGCTAACTCAAATTTGTGGATGGAAATTCAAATCTTCTAGGTAAGGAAAAGAAAAACAGATCATGTACCTTCTTTCATAGAATAAGAATATAGTGCAAGACCCCTAAGATACTGCTATCAGAATTTCATTTGTAGGATTTATTTGCTGCTGGTTGGGATGTGATAAGTATAATAATCTACTGTTGTTGTTTACTTAATATTATGCTTGTTCGCATCGATTTTGTTCAACTTGAAAGAGAACTAAAAGTGGTAGTTAACATTTGAAGTTCCATTGTGCAGGTCACGGAGAATCCAAGCGCAGTGGGTGGCTGTAGTTGTAAAAGCTCTTTCATGGTGAAGTAGTGATTAGAAGATTTTTGCCACTGTACTGTTGCAAGTTGCAACCATATATATTCTTTTTGCATCTCCGTGGTATTATAGAGATTGACATAAACACTGTCCTATTTCATCAACAGTAGACACTACTGTAAATGTATTTTTTGTAAGTCAACTAACAGTTTCTGCACCCCATTCCTAGGTGACTGAAATTTAGTGGCCATAAATTGCAGCATATACACTATTTGTTGTGTGAATGATGTCTGTCTATTTGAAATTTTATGTTATGTAATACATCTGTGATTCTTCATCTTTCTACCCATCTCTACCCATCTGTCTAGTGGTGGCTCTCGATGTTATTAACTTATTATCCATTTCTATAAATTATTTGATTCGTTTATACGGAGTCTTAGTTAGTGCTTTTTCATTATATCAAATGAACTGATGTGACTTGACTGCAAGGAGAAATTTTATCAAAACTGAAAAATCAGATTAAACGACAGGAGAACCACAAAAATCCTAGTTACAGATTTTGATCACCTCCCAGAACATAAAGTCCTGAACCAATCAGTTCCAGATCCCCAAAGGAAGATTGCACTCTTAACATTGATTACATCCTTAGTGAATAAGGTCTGTGATGCCCTTAGTGTCCCTCCTCGATATCTTGGCCATAACCCTTCTACGATCTCTTCTCCCCTTACTGTCCAAGTTAATGTGAATACAAGGATACGCCATATTTTCATGTCTTTGTTATTTCCCCTTTTGGTCTCCCAAGATAGCAACTTCTGCATCATATCCTTGCCATGAACCCATTTCAAGCTATAAGCATCAAGAAAGCAGTGCCAAATTGCAGAGGAGAATGGGCAGTGTATCAGAAGATGTGCCACAGATTCTTCTTCTTGTTGACAAAGAGCACATCTTGTGTTAAGTATCACACAACCTCTTCTAGTTAGGTTATCAATTGTAGGCAAAGCATTTTGCACAACTAGCTAGCTGCATGAAGAATTGTACTTTACTTGGCACATGCTCAACACAAACACTTATATGGGAATGCCTGTGCCTGTTGAGAGAGTGACTGCACATCCAAGAATAACAGTCCTTAGCCGAGAACTCGAGGCACCAAGAAGCAAATCTACAAGTGACTACATCTTCTACTAGGCTGAGATTGGGAGGAGCACCAATTAAAGTCTTCAGCCTAGTCAGTCTTGCAACTCATACATATTGACTGGTCTTTTGAACGTAAATTTTCAGTTTCCATAATATTGCAGCATATCTTTAATCTTGCAATGCTTGCTTGCTGCAATTATGTAAGCCTTAGGGAATACTGAATTGAATGTTGTATATCCTCCATCCAAGATATCCAACAAAAACCCGACAGATGCCCCAATATGTTTTGCTTGTTGAACACCTCTCCAAAAGCCTGTCCCATGAGGTAAGGCTAAATCCATCATAACCAGAAGTAATAAAGCTAAGATTTGAAACTGCCGCTTCACCTATCCACCCAAAGTTGAGTTTTCTTGGAGAACAATTCAGAAAAAAGATAAATATGCAGATCTAAAACCTGATTCAGAAATCAAACTGGATTTATACATGTTTGTATTTTGCAGTAACATTTAAAACCATTTTACTTTGTTGTTTGGTTGGCGCACGAACACTACGTTGCCATTACTGATTGAATATAAGAAAGGGTAACCTTTCTTGCTTTCTGTCATGCCAGTTTCTTACATTTTCTCTGAAAGCTAGTGATATCAGTAGGCGCATACTAACAAAGTAGGAAGAAAGAAGTGAGTTGCATCAACTGGTGAGCACTCAGCAGGTGTTTTCTTTAGTTGCATCGTTTTGGTGAATCTCTCCTTCCAACTCAACTAAGCCTTTGATAACACAACCCTTCTTGGTCGTCTGATGTCTCCATTCTTGGTAGTGGCACCAAAGGGAAACTTTTTGGGATGCCTAACACACAGATAATGCTTCTTCATCAACCTATTGGTGGTGCTGGCAGATGAAGAAATCAAGGCCAAAGAAATTATGCACAAGAAAAATAACGTCACCAGAATTAATTCCGGATTCACTGGTAGAAGTTTTGAACAAGTTCACAAAGATACACTGATAGGACTGCATGTTTACGGTGGAAGCAGTCGAATCTGGAATCATCGATGGGTGTACTGACAGTAACCAAAGAATATTCAATATTTTACGAGTTTGTTTGTTTTTGTGATTCTGTAATAGAGTTCCACAAGAGTTATTAGACAAAAGCTGAAACAGTATTTCCTTTTGAGTATCTTTGACTGTACAATAATTCCTCTGTAAAGAGCGCGTCTATTCTCTGGTATTTAATTTTCCAATCCATCATCATATCATTTGGCAGCTTATAGAGCAACAAGAGCCACGCTTCCTGATACAGCAAAAAACCGTCATCAATCCTACAGAATTCTCCATTGTTTCATGATGGGGTGGTGCTGAAGACGTGTGAAATTGTTTCTGGACGCAATTATCAATGTATGCATTTCAGTAAATATACAACTATTTCAAAATTGTCTCAGTTCATTCTCTGAGCACTACGTCCCATTTAAGTTAAGTTGCTGCAAACTTGAAATAGTGATCTGGTCTTATTGTATTGAAATATTTGTCGTACACTGAGCTGACCTGAGCTGCTGCAAATTGAAAACAAAAGTAAAGCATTGAGAACTAAAATGCAAAAGCTTGATAATCAAACGCCAGAATACCTCGAATTACTGCACCGGCTTTCTTCTGGGACTCCATGGTATTCGACTATTGGTATTGCTGATTGGAAGCATTTGGTTCTTGCCTCTTGGCATACCATTTCGGCAGCTAAAAAATAAAACAAAAAAAGGAATACTTACCACTATACTACAACGACCTTGTTATGTTTGGGTGAGCTAGCTGTTGACCTGACTAGGATACGTTCATAATTGCGTACAGAGTCCGTTCCATGTACAATTTCACACGTCTTCAGCACCAGTGAACTTGTTCAAAAACTTGTACCACTGAATCCGGAAACGATTCAGGTGACATTACTTTTCTTGTGCATAATTTCTTTGGCCTTGATTTCCTCATCTACCAGCACCACCAAGAGGTTGATGAAGATGCATTATCTTTCTTTGGCCTTGATTTCCTCATCTGTCAGCACCACCAAGAGGTTGATGAAGATGCATTATCTGTGTGTTAGGCATAATGAAATTTCTATGAAAGAAGAATTAGAAGTCCTTAAGCATGGAGTGTTTGATGAAATGCAACAAAGAATGGATGCAAAATTTGAAGAATATTTTTTAAGACTTGGTAACTTAAATATCCATCAAGATCAATCTAGAACTCAACATCATAACTGTTTGTACCCAGAAATATTTCCAGGCTCTAAACACGATGATTTTGGTGATGATGAGGAAAACAGGGTTAAAATCTTCGAAGAGGAATACAAGTAGCTAGCTGAGAGAAGAGTATTTGTGAGTGAGTGAGTGAGTACTGTGTCTATAAATAGACAAAAAGTTTCTGCATGAACAAAGCAAATTTAACTAATTCCATCAAAAAAGTTCATGGTACACGAAAGAGAAGAAGAAAAGCAAAGAGATGGGTTCGAAAATGAGGTGTATAATTATCGGTACGAGCAGACTCGGAAATTCTGTTTATTCATGTCCCAAGTTAGGAGACAAGTGCAGTTCTTTCCACCACCAGTGCTGCCTCTACGACGAGGAGAGCAATCCCATGGATTGCAGCAGCATCGCTGGGATCGTGGTCGCTGTGTGCTGTTGGGGTACATGAAAACAGAGAAAACTATAAGAATTAGTATACTTAGAAGAGGATTAAAACAATCATTCTAGATAAATTATGTATTAAAATTTATGTATTTGTCTATATTTATGATGATAATAATGTTAAGATATGGTCAAGATATGATATATCTTGACATTATTGTGTATGTTATTTGGTTGTAACTGCATATATATTCTTTCTGTATATATATCCTAAATATTGTAGGTGTATCTTTTATTTGCCTTATCTAGTTGTTAGGTGTATCTTCTAGTTGCCTTATCTAGTTGTGTAAACATGTATAAATCAGGCTTTTGCCTATCAATGAATATACAAAGAATTATTCTCACAACTACATTAGAATCTCTATGCTCATGTTTATCATGGCATCAGAGCTAGGAAAGATCTGAGAACCAGTTTCCGTTGCAATACAATCCAGAGAAAATACAACCCAGAGAAAACATAGTAATCATGTCAAGAGAAGATTCTCAACCTATCACTGTCCGTTTTGATGGAACCAATTACAATCACTCCTCATGAGGAAGTATGTCGATGGTATAGAAAAGAAACCTACAGCAAGCAGTTCTGTTGAAAAAGGGAAAGAAAATGAACACAGAAAAAGGATCCAAAAGAAGAATGGGAGATTAACAATCACAGGATTCTCACTTGGATTGGAAACACAGTCATTCCTTCCATAAGCATGCAACTCACAAGTTTTGAGGTAGCCAAAGATGCATGGGATTTTCTTTCGAAAAGGTACACCCAAATCAACTTTGCTCAGAGGTATAAACTCGAACAAGATATTAGATCTATGAAACAATCGCATGATCAGTCTATTTCTGTTTTTCATTCTGAGATGTCTTTAATCTGGAATCAATTAGCATTCATGGAACCAATATGGACTGTAGATTTGGAATTGTGCAGAAGTATAGAAAGGAAACACGTTTAGTTCAGTTTCTAATGGCTTTGCTTGATGAGTTTGAGTCTGTTAGGGCATCAGTCCTTCATCGTTCACCTCTTCCCACGGTGGAAGTTGCTTTGTCTGAACTTATTATAGAAGAAACAAGGAAAAGAATCACACCGGAGATATCAGGAGTATTTTTTGTTCCCTCATGATCCAGCCCTAACAATTTTCCAAGAAACTCAAATGCTCAAGTGCAACGTGATATGTCTCAAGTACAGTGTCATAACTGCAAGACCTTTGTACACTTGGCAAGGAACTGCAATCTCCCATCGGCCAATACATCACCTGCTGCCTCAATACCTGACACACCCACAACACAGTGTGGGTATTGTAAGGAATTTGGTCACTCATCTAGATTCTTCACCTTACCAACCTCAAGAAACATGAGAAGGATCAATGCTAATGGAGGAAACAAATTCAATACACCTACCAAATTTACGGCAGCTCCAGTTTCATCTGCAACAGATCCATATGCAACATCGACAACCTCATCTGCATTAGTTGTACCTGGTGGTGGTTCAGCACCAAACCTTGATGATATTCAAGAGATGATTAAACAAGCACTCTCAATTGGTAAAAACCCTACAGCTGCATCTGCCTTCTCTATCTCCTCAGGTATTTATTCAACAGAATGGTTTCTCGACTCAGGAGCATCAAACCATATGACTTTTAATCAAAAGTTTTTTGAAAGTCTTCATCCTGTCATCACCCCTAAGATTCATACTGCTGATGGATCAATAGTAACTGCAAGTCATATAGGCTTGGTCAACAATTCAAATAACTTCTATGTACCAGATGTGCTTCTTGTTCCAAATATTACAATGAATCTTATTTCAGTTGGTCAACTGTGTGATCAAGGTTATAACACATATTGTTTTCCTTTTGGTTGTGCTATACAGGATATCAAAACCGGGAAGGTAGTTGGGATAGGCCGTAGAGTTGGTCGGTGGTATCTCCTTCAATCTCTTGCTCTCTCAGCGGAATCTAAAAGTCATGTCGTAGCTGCTACTCCCACTGCACCTGTGTCAATATCTCCCTTCATGTCTTGGCATTCTAGGTTAGGTCATGTTTCCTTTTCTCGTCTTTCATATATGATCAATAAGGGTTTACTAGGAGATACTCGGTTAGATAAAGAACCAAATTGCATCTCTTGTAGACTGGCAAAACAACCAGCTCTTTCTTTTAATCTTAGCACTTCTGTCTCAACTGAACCTTTTGCTCTTATACATTCTGATGTCTGGGGTAAATCTCCAATTATGTAAAAGGGAGGTGTTTTGTATTATGTCAGTTTTATTGATGATTATTCGCGTTATACATGGGTATATCTATTCAGCTCTAGAACAGATTTTCTTAAGTTATATGTTGATTTCTCAACCATGATAAAAACTCAGTTTGGTAAAGTGATCAAAGTTTTTCGTGCTGACCAAGGAGGGGAATATATTTCCAATCCATTCAAAGAATTTCCTAAAACCCAAGGCACCATTCTTCAACTGTCATGTACTGAAACTCCAGAACAAAATGGAGTTGCAGAACGTAAACACCGTCATATTATAGATACAGCTAGAACTCAGTTAATTTCCGGATCAGTTCCTTCAAATTTTTGGGGAGAATCAGTCCTTACTGCAGTCTACACCATCAATAGAGTCCCAACAACTGTCATATGAGGAATGTCACCTTATGAGCGTCTCTATGGTAAGAAACCAAACTATTCTGAGCTTCGAGTCTTTGGTTCAACTTGTTTTGTACTCCTTCCAGAACGTGAACGTCATAAACTTGGTCAAAAGAATGTCTTGTGTGTCTTCCTTGGTTATGGTATTGAACAAAAAGGGTACCTTGTTATGATCCAGTTAATAGAAAGCTTCGTGTCTCTCGTCATGTCACATTCTGGGAGAAAGTTCCATTCTGGTCACTTCCAAGCAGCAAATCATCATCTTTTGAGTCTTTCACTTATTCTGATCCATTTCCTAGTGAATCCAATCCTAGCACTTTTTATACTCCTGAAAGTCCATCTCCTCTAGTTGTTGATCCACCAAATACGGATGACCAAGACCACTCTACGACTCAACCTAACAGTGCAACTCAGGAACGAGATCCTGATTCTGAAGAAAATTCTTTGCCACCTCGCAATCGAAGACCACCAGCTAAGTATGCAGACTATCACTGTTCCTTGTCTTCTATTTTGTCATTTTATGAACCAAAAACATACAGAGAAGCTGCAGCCATTCCAGAATGGCAAGATTCAATGGATGATGAATTGGAAGCACATGCGAGGCAGGCACATGGGAAATGGTGGACCTTCCTCCTGGAAAATCAGTTGTTGGAAGCAGATGGGTCTATAAAGTTAAGACCAAGTCAGATGGTGAGTTTGAACGATGTAAATCACGAGTTGTTGCAAAAGGTTATACACAAGAGTATGGTGTTGACTATGAAGAAACATTTGCACCAGTGGCCAGAATGGTTACAGTTCGTACATTACTTGTTGTTGCTGCAGCACGACAATGGGGGCTTCATCAAATGGACGTGAAAAACGCGTTTCTTCATGGTGAGTTACAAGAAGAGGTTTACATGCAACCTCCTCCTGGTTTGCCTCATGAACCTAATCAAGTATGTAAGCTTCGACGGGCATTATATGGACTCAAACAAGCACCTCGTGCTTGGTTTGAGAAGTTTAGCAATGCAATTCTCCAGTATGGCTTTACACAAAGCTTCTGTGATTCAGCTATGTTTGTCAGATCGTCAGAAAAAGGAATTGTCATTCTTCTCTTGTATGTTGACGACATGGTTATTACTGGCAGTGATCTACAAGGTATTACTGAACTCAAATCATATCTCAGTGATTGTTTTAAGATGAAAGATCTTGGATCTTTAAGTTACTTTCTTGGCATTGAAGTTGGCATGTCACCCACTGGTTATTTCATATCACAAGTCAAATATGCATCTGAGATTCTACAGCGTGCAGGGCTATCTGACAATAAGGTAACTGACACACCTCTTGAATTGAATGTAAAATACAGTCCTACAGATGGGACTCTATTGTCTAATCCAACACTGTATCGTCAACTAGTAGGGAGTCTAAATTACTTGACCATTACGAGACCAGACATAAGTCATGCAGTTCACATAGTCAGTCAGTTTATGTCTGCTCCAAGGTCTACTCATTATGCAGCTGTTCTCAGAATTCTAAGATATATCAAGGGGTCTCTTCATCAAGGTCTGTGTTTCTCATCAAAGTCTGATCTCACTCTTCAAGCTTACTCAGATTCCGATTGGGCTGGGGATATTACGATAGAAAATCTATTACAGGCTATTGTGTGTTCTTGGGAGACTCGTTGATTTCATGGAGAAGTAACAAAGTGTGGTTTCTCGTTCAAGTGCTGAAGCAGAGTATAGAGCACTTGCTCACACCACATCTGAACTCATTTGGTTACGGTGGCTACTTCGTGATATGGGAGTTCTAATTTCTGCTCCTACACCACTGTATTGTGATAACAAGGCTGCTATTCAAATTACACACAATGATGTCTTTCATGAGCGTACAAAACATATAGAAATAGATTGTCATTTTACTCGTCATCATTTCAAGAAAGGTACAATCACTCTTCCGCATGTTAAATCATAATTTCAAGTGGCTGATCTTTTCACCAAGACTCACTCTGCAGCTAGTCTTCGATTCTTAATTTCCAGACTCAAGATGTGTACTCCACCACCTTGAGTCTGAGGGGGGGTGTTAAGATATGGTCAAGATATGATATATCTTGATATTATTGTGTTTGTTATTTGGTTGTAACTGCATATATATTCTTTATGTATATATCCTAGATATTGTTAGGTGTATCTTCTATTTGCCTTATCTAGTTGTTAGGTGTATCTTCTATTTGCCTTATCTAGTTGTGTAAACATGTATAAATCAGGCTTTTGCCTATCAATGAAGATACAAACAATTATTCTCACAACTACATTAGAATCTCTATGCTCATGTTTATCAAATAAGATCTTGACGCCATTTCTATAACTAATTATGAGCATTTTGCTTGTTCATCGTTCTTGTGACATAACTTTTTCATTTCTGTCTATTTGTTTGCCCCATTTTATTTTATTTTATTTTTAAATTCGTTCCTATTTGATCAGTTTGTAGGTCTAAACACAATCAGATTCAACACTACAATTGATCTGGTCTTATCGCTTCTTTGAACTGAGCCAAATTTTGTGCACACTCCCAGGTCCTACCTTCTCACGGTAGTTTGAGCTTATAGTTCAAATTCCAACACTATTGAGCACCGGTTAATTGATGATCCCATGTATATGAGATTGGTAGTTGCTGTAATCTGGATTGAGTCCCGATTCTCTCTCATTTGATTGAGTTACTCTGCTTAAAGTTGTCGTTTGAGGTATTGTAGAATACTGTGGTAGGATGTTTATTTCATCAAGTATATGAGTTTTTCACTAGTGATATGTTCAGTAAGTTCTAAAATGTGTATCTCTTGCACATACTTTTTTTACTAAGTTTTTGAGTTTAGTGTTGCTTTTCAGAGATTGAAAGAAGTTAAACAAGCTAAAGATAAGATGTTACATAATAACAGGCTACATAATAATGTGATGAAGACTATTGAGCAGATTATCACAGAGGTCCAGCCTCTTCTGTTCAATTGGACAAAAAACACCGATATCTTTGAGAATTATGGATTGTCTACTTCACTTCGTAATTGGGATGCCTTTGATGCAAGCATCTATGTAACTTTTTTCAGCTTGGCCACTCTTTGGTGACTGAGTTTTCCCTTTATATAATTAGCCCTTTCAAGTCAAAAAATAAATAAAATAAAGGTAAGATGTTACGTCTTGAGTGTAGTGGCTGGTCGGTGTTTCCATAATGCAGCATATCTTGCAATGCTTGCTTGCTGCAATTATGTAAGCCTTAGGGAATTCTGAAATGAATGTTGTATCTCCATTCCAGATATCCAACCAAAATCCGACAGATGCCCCAATATGTTTTGCTTGTTGAACACATCTCCAAAAGCCTCTCCCATGAGGTAAGGCTAAATCCATTATAACCAGAAGTAATAAAGTTAAAGATTTGAAACTGCCACTTCACCTATCCACCCAAAGTTGAGTTCAATTCAGAAAAAAGATAAATACGCCGATCTAAAACCTGATTCAGAAGCAAAAAGAAATACTTTCACTTTTTCATTATAACCTAAAATAGGTCAAATTAAAAAAATAAAAGTATCTCTTTTCCAGAAATTAAGGGAGTATTTATTTATTTTTATAACCATTTTTCTGGCTAATATACCTTCTCGTTGACAGAGAGCACATCTTGTGTTTGAGATCTCAGATCACACACCCTCTTCTAGTTAGATTATCAATTAAAGGCAAAGCATTTTGCCCAACTAGCTAGCGGCATGAAGAATGTACTTGGCACATGTTTTACCCAAACATTCTTAAATATGGGAATGGATGTACCTGTTGAGAGAGTAAATGTTGACCACACATCCACGAATAAGTCCTTATTAGCCGAGAACTCAAGGCCAACCTAAACTTAAAACTTTGTACGTACGAACAAAAAACATGTGACCAACCTAGCTAACTAAATATATGTAGTTGAGTCACATCGAATGGATTAAGATAATTAGATAACTCATTCAAAGAGGAATAGAATTAGCTAGCTAAGGGATGAATATTTGTGAGTGAGTACTGTGTCTATAAATAGACAAAAAAATTCTGCCTGCTTGAACAAAGGAAATTTAACTAATTCCAGCAACAAGGCTCATGGCATACAGAAAGAGAAGAAGAAAACAAAGAGATGGGATTGAAGAGAGTACTTGTATAATCCTCGGTATGAGCGGATTCGGAAATTTAATCGTGACTATGTTGCCATATAATCCAGCATCACATAGCAGACATCATCGTAAGGATCACTGCAATCTATTGGGTTGTGCTCCTGGTCGTAGAGGCAGCACAAAGAAGATAAAAATGGATGAACTTCTCATCTGGATTGATTTAAAAGGTGTGTGGATATACTCTGTAATTGGTATGAATATATAGTCGAGCTCATATCACCACCAACAAGCAACACCAGCAATGCATTACATGAAGACTTTGAGATAAGTGAGATTCGGAGTTCGTAATGGGTCATATATCTTTAGGAGTTATGTTTTAATTTAGATGTCTTGTTTTGCAGTGATATTCATGTCTTTAAGCTGTTTTGGTTGTTTTAATTAGGAGCTCATATTTTTGGCAATCAGTATATTTGATCTTTAAAGAGGAACTCACATCCTCCATTTCCTTTTAAAAGTGTTTAATAATAACTCAAATTAGATTTGAGCTCCCTGAGTGACTTTAGGAGTCTCAATTTATCTTTCTCTTCTGGAAAAAGGAGACTGTTGGAAAGGATTTTGAAGGAGTTTGTTTCTAGTTTCTAAATAGACAGAAATTGTACAAATAAATTGTAAATTGACAGCTTTAAGGGTTTTTTTTTTTTTTACATTTTTTAACGTTATTATATTCAAAGAAAAGCAGATGTGCAAGGAATACCGAGAACGATCAATTCCTTTCAACCCCATTACACTTGGAAGCATTCAAAGCTAATATACAGTCAGGGACAAAATCTATAATCACAGAGTTTATAGTATGCTGCAAACGCATGGGAACCCAGCAAACTGCATTTTGAAGTGCAGTAGCTTCAGCTTGCTCAAGGGAGGCCGGATGAGGATAAAGTTATCGCTCCTGCAGTCAAGAATTGTCCTGCATGATCAAACAATATTAAATCAATACCTGCTATGTTAGATGTTGAATTGAAGGCAGCATGAAAGTTTAATTTAGCCTAATTAGTAGGAGGTGGAGACCAATGCTAGTGATGTATGGCATACTGTTTTTAGCTATTATGAAACGTGCAGCTTCCATAATTATCTCCTAAGCCTTTGGCCTATGCTGCTAGCACTCCTAGAATTTCTATTACATTAGTGGAAAGATGACAAGTATGTCAGGATCCGACCATATAAAATGCATTAAGTGATTCTTAGTGTTAGGACTGCCAAAGCCTTGACAGTTCCAGGCTATAATATTTTCATGGTAACAGTACTGAGAAAACTGATAAAAGTAAAGAAAAAACGTATGCAAAGATGAAAGGCAAGAAAACACTATTGACAAAAAGAACCAGCACAACAAAAGGAGATGCAGAGAAGAGTAAGAAGTACCTGGTTCATGAACGATATTAACACTCCCAAGGTCCTGCTGCGTGCATGAGTTAATGATAGTTAAAGTGATTCATCCTTAGCTCTGCTTAGAAGAAACAACAAGCATACAGAGACATCCAACACGAGAACATCAGAAGAGTAATTAACAACAGAAAAACAGCGGCAGATCAGATTGAGAGGCAAAATTTAATTTGGTGAAGATTTCACATTGAGTAGACCAATGCATTGATAACTATATTTAGTCATAAGTGTTAATTAGACGAACACCATAGAATCACCAACAAAGTTAGTTCTTTACTAATATTTTCCTTCTTCCATGTGATCTGATGGAAAATATGTTGGAAAGGAATTGGATGGTGGATTTAAGGCCACTGGCACGGTTATAAAATATTTCAACAGTAAAAAAATGTTGCCAAAGAGTCGCCTAAGATCTTAAACACATTGTGGCTGCCCTAATTCCCTTGAATAGCATCACGACTGAATCGAGGGCACCATTCTGGAGTTTCTAACAAGGTTTGACCCTAAACCTAACTCATTCACAAGGTTTGAAACAGCAAATATACTGATTGGATTTCTTTCTTTCAAACCATTCCCACAACAAGACCCTGTCCTTGTCTTATTTCTTTTTCTTTTCTTTTTGGCGATCCTGGATCATTGGTTGATATTATTCTGCTAGCATGCTCGTGGATTTTTCCAAGCAGGGGTACTGTTTAGAGTTTCTCCCATTAGCTTACCCTTACGTACATGAAAGCAACAGAATTTTATAAATTAGAGAAGGCATTGCAATCTATGTTGTAAAAGGCGCCCTGGGCGCTCGCCTAGGCGCTCTAGGTGCGTGAGGTGCCCAAGGCGCCAAATCATGTCTATTGGCGCTCGCCTAGCGCCTAATACAACATAGCTTGCAATAAAGCTATGATTTGAAACTACTACCTCTTCATTCATCCACTCAAACTTTAATTTGCTTCAAGAACAATTCAGAAAAAAATAAATATATAGATCTAAAACCTGATTCAGAACTCAAACTGGCTTGAATGCACTCTATGGATGGGCAACTTCAGAGAAGTTAGACCTTCATTTTCACAAAGCTAAAACTTGTTTTACCAGTGACAGGACGGGCATAAATAAATCCCATACAATTCGTGCTAAACATACCACTGTGGTTCATTACAGATACTACTTGTAATCCCTAATGATATAGTTGCACAGGCAAAATTTCGTCTTGGATAGGCTGAACAAGAATGAAGCAAAAATGTTAAAGAGAGGAGATTACCTTAAATGCGAATGTGGCTGCTTTAATTGAGGCATCAGGCATCCATGTGATCTGTCACTGTCCTTTATTTATACATCTTTGTAATGCAAGCCTTCATGTTGTTATTTCTGTCGATCATATTTTCTGCCTTTTTCCAACAAAACATCTCTGACGTCTAAGTCGCCATTATTCTTTCATCAAATAACACTAGAAATATGGTGCTCCTCTTTTACATAAATCGTTTGTCACTCGTTCCATTTTGTTGAATAATTCATTGTACAAAACAGTCAAGAACTTCAAACCATAATTAAAATTAAGCATGGTAAACAATATAATCGTACACAACTGATAAAAACAACACGCCAAAGCTTAAAAAGATGTTGGAAGCAGTTTATTTTGCAAATGGACACCATGCAGCTTACTTGCACTTGATAGATAGCTCGATTTATTATTCTCTTTGTTCATACACTATTTTTCATGCAGTGGAAACAGAGACAAACCCAAGATTTATAAAGACTAATTATATTACTACTGACAGGTGTGTATACTCACAAAGGGATTCAGATCTTACTTCTAAAAGAAATTGCATTACAGCATATAGATAAAGGCCTGCAGAGTAATACAGATAATACTAATACAAGCAGGCGATTAATCATATAATGCATCATGCAATGAAGGAATAAGTTCCTTACATGGTATTTTTACAGAGTCTATGCTAATTTCGCGAGTCAGAGACATAAATTTTATCAATAAAGTCTGCAGTAGTAAAATACCAGGTAACTAGTGTCACTTGTAGCTGAGCTTGAGGAAAGGAGAGTGCCTTTAAGAACACTAAAAGTTTAAATCATGTAGTGAGCTATGACTTTCATATTATCAGGATAGTCATGAAGTAATCACATGATAACTAAAGTATCTTTAACTAACATAAGATAAATCATCTGAGTTTCCCGTTGCTTAAAAAGTTCAAGTACAATCAACATATGATATACAAGAACTGAATTATGCAATTAATCTGATTCCTCAGTTATGTTTAGTTAATTTAAGTAGGATAGTCATGAAGTATGCACCATTATCAAACTTCGCTTAGGCTTGTCATCATTACATAGTCAAAACACAGAAGTGCTCCAGTTCATACCTCTGATATTCACTTACTTGTAAGTAACCTTAAATGAACTAACTAGTGAATCTTTGTGACTTGTATTGTGACTCCTTCATACCATGGGATGAATCCAGAAATTAAACCTTTGCGCAAATGAAAGAGAGGATCTTAATAGTGAACTATGGCATAGACTCACTAGTCCAGGAATTTCTACCACATGTGACAAACTTCTCCAAGTAAAACTTTCTGATAGTGGATATTGCAAACATGGTACACCATTTGGAGTCTCACCCATTTTATGTTAAGTGTAAAAGAAATGACAAGATTTAAGAAACTAGGTGCAGAGGAGCAGTTCTATTATAATAAAGCTAAGACATGAAGCTACCTCTTCAACTATTTGCTCATAATTTGAAACTTCGAAAGCTCATATCAAACATGGAGAGCAACTCAGAAAAGAATAACTATTAAGCTTTGAACCAAATTTTGACCTCAAACTGGGTGAAAGCATTTTCGGACGTACAACTTTCAGTTACCAACTAAATTTGTTACTGGAGTCCAAAAATTGCTTGAGCTAAGTGAGTGGACTGGTACAGAGACAGACAATATATTAGATAAAAACTAGAGAGAAGCAGAAACTTCACAAAAGCGAAAATGACTATGTAAACTACAATATTTGTAAACTTTGTAATGTATTGATCTCAGTCATTAGATGCTCAAGAAGTATGAAGTAGTGAAGTTTGGTATACCTTCAAATTCTTCTACCTCATACATGCTCACGAACTTGTTCCAGAAAGACTTCTCAGTAATTTTAACCAGTGAAAGAAATCTGCTTCTTAATCTGACCCTTGGAGACTAAACACTGAACAACAACATATCTAGAAATAATCGTTTTCTTCATGCTAGACTCAAATATTCTTGAGGATTTGGCTATAAATGATGAATTATAACCCATCTGATTCACAAGGTAATCCATGATCGGTGTTATCTTCTTCTCTGAATACGCCATACATTAAATGCATTCGAAATTTCTTTTTCTAACCAACCCCATTTCCTATAAACATTCAGCTTTGCGTTCAAGTCAATTTGCTCATACATGTCAATCCCCGTATATCTTTAAAATATGTGGTTTTATAAAGATGGAAACCCATATCCTTAATCTCTTCTGGATCTCACTTTGAACAATGTTATGGAGGGTATGCCAGCAAGGGATTATTGCAACTTGTAAGCTTCTCTCAAAAAGACATGGGTAATTAGAGATGAATTTGGCTAGGCCAAGTCCAGGAATCCCTTTGGATTTGAAAAATCAAATTTTGGTTGAAGGGTTTTCTAAGGGAAACATAGAAATGGTTTTGGAAATGTGAGGTTTACTGAATCGGGGTTTGATGAGGTTTTGAAATGATGAATTGATCAGGTATTGACAACCAATGAAGATGAAGAGGACTTACTGTGATTGGGGGAAGAACCAACAGATGAAATGAAATTAACCCTACTAAAATGAAAACAAGAAGCATGGGTATTTAAACAATCGCCATTAATGTTACTTACTTGATACCCTGTGCGGCACAGAGGACGTATCATTATTGATGATGAAGAAGAAGAGGAAAGAGATTACAGAAATTAGGGGATTTAATAGAACTTACTTACTGGTTGAGAAAACTGTAACCCGACCCTACTAATAGAGGGGTTTTAGTTAGAGGGCTGGACGGGATGCTCGGCTGATTGTAAGGCTACTAATTTAGCAGCCCGTCCCCCCTTGAAAGGGCCAGTCTTGGACTGGGTTAAAGACCCTCATCATAAGTTTCTTTTCTTCTAAGGATTTTTTTTTTTATCCGTTTGATAGGAATAAATTCATTGAAAAAGAGGTATTAAAGGGGTATTTCAACCCAATAAATATTATCAACACCAAATAAGGAGATCGGGTTTGGATTCGATCACCCAAAAAAGTGAACAAAGAACAAATAGCCAAGTGAGAATAATAAAAAAATAAACACCGAACGTTTTATATCCAACTAAAAGAGGCCGATAGAAATACGAGTCCCATAAAACTATCACCGTGTTAGCCGTCAAACCCAAGATTTTAATGTTTGACTGCACCCAGAAATAAACTTGAATCTTGATATCTCGAATTAGACTTTCCAAGTTTCTCTTTTTGTGGTTGAAGATTCTAGAATTCCTTTCTTTCCAAATGTACCATAATGTTGCAACCGGTAAATTGTTCCATATACGGTCAAGTTTTTCATCACCCCAATCATGACTCCAAGTTTTTATAGTTGCGAAGATATTACTATCGTAAATGCAATTGGAGTTGCATCCTTCGAAAAAATAATCTCAAACTTTCTTTGTTCGCCAACAATCATAGAATAAATGGACACTTGTTTTCTCTTCTTATTCACAAAACCGGTACACCCTATCCACATCCATACCAATAACCTTCCATGGTATAAAAGCCATTGAAAAAAGTTTACTTTGTACGAATAATGACGACTCCAAATTATCTCACCTGGAAAGCTAATATCGCCTTGGTCACAAAGAGAATCAAACCCACATTAACCGTATAAGTATCAACTGTATTGTTTCTATCCACTATCCACAATCTAGAGTCTACGATCCCTTTTTGAATATTCTCCAGTTCTAGTAAAGAGTTTATGAAATCAATTTCCCTCATTATGGCTTGAGAATATCTACTTCTAGACATGAACTTCCATTTGATGCCATTACTTGAGATCTCATGTAACCTAGCTACCACTTTTCCGTTTGTTCTTGAAGTTTCAAATGCCAATGGAAATCTATTGCATAAGACGGTATCTCCAGTCCAAAAATCTTCCAAAAATCTAATTTCATTTCCATCACCGATCTTATATTTCACATGTTTGTTAAAATTTTCGAGCTCGTTATAAATATTGTACCACAAACTAAATCCATTTGTTCCTTTCGGTTGAAGGGTTTTCCAACTGGTTAATGATTCTCCAAAAGACTAATAACTCTAAAATGAAGTACCACATACTTCGATATCCGAAAAGACTAATAACTCTTAGGCCAAGCACTATGCTTCCCCTTTTCCTTCCATATCCCTCATATGTAGGGAAAAATCTGAATTGCCAACCACTATGGTCTCCCATATCCCTACTTGTCTAGGAATATCCCCCCTTTCCCTACAAGGTGGATCACATCTGATTCGGGTAGGTTTCCGTGTAAAAAGCTACTTTACGGAAACTGAGTTTCCGTGTGATTTTACACGGATACTCAGTATCCGTTTGAGAAACTTTATTTTTATGGAACATTATTAAATACCCCTTAAATCCGCCCCTTAAAATATACCCTTACTCAATTTTTAAAAATACCCCTACCTTCTGAAAACTGGAAGCAACTAGCACATGTTGCTTTCAGAAGTGGACGCAACTAGCACAAGTTGCTTCCAGAAGTGGACTCAACTTTATACAAGTTCCTTCCAAAAAGTGGAAGCAACTTTCTCAAGTTGGTTCCAAAAAATAATTTTTTTAACTTTCGGGGGTATTTGTGCAAGATCAACAAAAATGGAGGGAATTTATAACATTCCCACGTATTTTTACTCTTGGTTTTCACTTTTAACACTTTTATTTCCACTAAAAATCTTTATTTCCAAATATATCTCCATTTTTTTCTCTTGAAATTTTTTCCAGCTATAGTAAATGTTTATCTAAACCCGTAGAAATAAAATTTGGAAAAAAAAATGGAAACTCACTGTTCGCACATGTAGAGAAGGGATGAAAACAGACCATAATGAGGTTGTCTTTTGAGCCATATCTATTCCCTTGAGGGATAAGGAAGGGATGCCCTCTACCATAATGCTCGATCTTGTGACTTTTAAAGGGGGAAAAAAAATGAAGGATCAGAATGAAAAGTACAGAAACCGTCACTTAATCTAATATGAGATACTACAAGTGCTTCGGTGGAAAGAATTTAGTATCATGATTTAGTTTAGTCTAGTTGATCTGGTCCAAGTGTTTCGATTTTTTTCATTTAAAGATTTTTTTAGGTTGATACGGAAAATAATATTTGGTCTCATGTTCTTTTTAAAATTAATTAAAAAAATATCCAGAAAGCTTTAATATTATTTGGTATCAATTAACAAATTTTATATATTCGGAAATCTTTCGATGAGATTGTTGTTGGAATATTTTCAACGCCGCTAACCAAAAGGGGGTCCTGGGGGGCATCGCCCCCCAGGCTGTGGTCGACCTGAGAGGTCAGGTCGTGGGGGTCCAGGGGAGACCATTTCTTCTCTGTGTTATTCATCCTTTGTGAAATCCATTTTTTCCAACAGTTTTTTAGACAAATAATTTTCTGGCAATGGAGGGTGAATCTTCGAATTCGAATGCTACTGCTCAATCTCTGCAAGTGATGAACCAAACCTTTACTCGATTGGAACGTTTTGATGGTGAAGGTTTTACCCGTTGGCAAGAGACTGTGAAGTTTTTCCTGATCACCATCAAGTTGTGGTACATACTTGAAGATGGATTGGAGGAAATTCCTGCTGCAACTGACAATGACACTGAGGAATTGAAGGCTAGACGAAAGCAGCGTCAGGAAGATGATTTCATGTGTCGTGGTCATATTTTGAATGCTCTGGACAAACATGTGTACAATGCACATCGGAGTATTGGGACTGCAAAGGGATTGTGGACTGCGCTTGACAACAAATACAAGATTTCTGAAGCAAGCAACAAGAAATTCCTGATTTGCAATTTCATGGATTTTAAGATGGTTGACAGTAAGTCAATCATTGCCCAGGTCAGTGAACTTTTACTCATAGTTAATCATCTTAAGGATGCTGGAATTGATCTTGTTTCTGCGTTTGTTGTTGGGGTTATTATTTCTCGTCTCCCCCCTTCTTGGAATGGTTATAAGAAGAAACTTAAGCATGCTGAGACTGACTATGATTTAGAGGCCTTACAACGTCATCTTCGCATAGAAGAGGACTCTCGTAAGCGAGACTTAAGGATAGTCCACATTCTGAAAAACCATTCTAAGGTGAATAGCGTAGAAGAATCTAAAACACCGAATTCCTTGAAACCTAAGAATGATACTCAGTTTAAGAAGCATCCCAACAAGAAGAGTAAGAAGAAGGGCGCTGGCGGCCCTTGCTACTTCTGTGACAAACCCGGCCATTTTGCTCGTGACTGTCGTCTCAAAAAGAAAACAACAGCAGAACCAGAAAAAGGAGGCAAATATGGTCGATGACAAACTTGTGATCGTGGTGCAAGCCGCCAATGCTGTTTCTGAAACTGGGGGTGGATGGTGGTACGACTGGTGCAATGTGTGCAACCATCCATATCTGTAAGGATAGAAATCTTTACAAGACATACGAACCGGTTAGTGGAGAAGGAAACGATGTTGTCTCCGCAAACGGTCAACGCAGCAAAGTTATTGGGAAAGGCACTGTTGAACTCTCGTTTACTTCGAGAAAGACTGTGACTCTTACTAATGTTTTACATGTCCCTGACATCGTGAAGAACCTTGTTTCCGGCGACCTTGTTATGAAGGCTGGATTCAAGACGACCTATGAGTCTAATAAGTTTGTGTTGTCCAAAAATGGTGTGTTTGTTGGACAAGGATATGCTTGTAATGGGATGATTAAGCTTAATTTAATAAATAATGGTTCTGCTTATATTGTTGACTCTGTTAATTTATGGCATGGTAGATTAGGGCATGTGAATTATGGTTCTCTTAGAAACATGAATCGATTAGGCTTGATTTCTGATTGCAATTTTGATCATGCTTCTAAATGTGAAATATGTGTGCAAGCAAAGATAACTAGAATTTCCCATAAGTCTGTAGTACGAAATTCTTCCTTACTTGAATTAGTACATAGTGATGTGGGTGATTTGCATGGTTCTGCCACTCGTGGTGGAAATAAGTATTATGTCACTTTTATAGAAGATAGTACTAGATATGCTTATACATATTTAATGAAATCTAAGGATGAAGTCTTTGATAAATTTAGGATTTATAAAGCAGAAGTAGAGACACAATTAGAGCACAAAATTAAGATTTTACGTTCTGATCGTGGTGGTGAATACTTTCCTACTGAATTTAATTCCTTTTGTCAAGAGCATGGTTTAGTTCATCAACGTACTGCACCTTACACACCTCAACAAAATGGTATGGCTGAAAGGAAAAATAGAACTTTGATTGATATGGTTAATTGCATGCTTATAAGTTCTGGTTTGCCTAATTCTTTGTGGGGTGAAGCTATGTTGTCTGCATGTTATATTTTGAATAGAATTCCTTTGAAAAAGAAGAGTGTTTCTCCTTATGAGTTGTGGTTTAAGAGGAAACCAAACTTGAGAAGACTTAAAGTCTGGGGTTGTTTAGCATATGTTCGAAAGCCTGATCCCAAAAGACCAAAGTTGGGAAACAGGGCTTATAAATGTGCTTTTGTGGGATACTCTCTTAATAGTATCACCTACAGATTTATAAACCTTGACACTTTTGAGATTATAGAATCTGTAGATGTGGAATTCTTTGAGAACTTAAATAGGAACAGTTCTCAAATGCAACCCATGGAGAATCCATTGTTACCTGATCTAGAACCTATGGAGATTGATAACAATGATGAAAATCCCTCTCCTACTCATGACAATGATATTTCAGTGCCTACTGAAGATATCGAACCTAGAAGGAGTAAGAGAGGAAGGATTGAGAAAAAGCCTGATCCAAACTTTATTTATTACCTTGTAGAGGCAAATAAGAATAGAATTCTTAGTGTTAACCAGTATGTTATGCATACTGATGATGACCCTAAAACTTATGCTGAAGCCATGAGTTCTAGAGATGCAAATTTCTGGAAAGAAGCCATCAATGATGAAAAGCATTCGCTTTTGACTAACGGGACTTGGGTATTAGTAAATTTACCTCCTGGTGCTAAAGCAATAGGAAGTAAATGGATATTCAAGAGAAAGTTGAGAGCTGATGGTGAAGTTGATAAGTTTAAGGCAAGGCTAGTTGCCAAGGGTTATAAACAAAGACATGGTATTGATTACTTTGATACATATGCTCCTGTTGCCCGCATCTCATCCATTCGTTGCTTGATTGCACTTGCTTCTATTCATAAGTTGGTTGTGCATCAAATGGATGTCAAAACTGCTTTTCTAAATGGGGATTTAGAAGAAGAGATATATATGGAACAACCTGAAGGTTTCATATTACCAGGCCAAGAGAAGAAAGTTTGCAAGTTAGTGAAATCTCTCTATGGTTTGAAGCAAGCCCCTATGCAATGGCATGAGAAGTTTGATAAAGTAGTTTTGTCATATGGTTTTGTGGTGAATGATGCGGACAAATGTATCTATAGTAAGCATGATAGTTCTGGTTGTGTGATTCTCTGTTTGTATGTTGATGATATGTTAATCTTTGGGTCTGACATATCTGTTGTGGAAGAAACAAAGAAGTTTCTTAGTTCTAACTTTGATATGAAGGATTTAGGAGAGGCTGATGTAATCTTGGGAATTAAGATCCTAAGAAAGGGAGATGAGTTGGTTTTAACTCAATCTCATTATATTGAGAAATTTCTCAAGAAATATGGTCACTTTGATGACAATCCAGCACCTACTCCTTTAGACCATACTATCAAGTTAATGAAGAACACCGGCCGTACTCATGCTCAACTTGAGTATTCTAGTGTTATTGGGAGTCTTATGTACGCTATGCATTGCACAAGACCGGACATAGCCCAAGCCGTGGGAATATTATGTCGTTTCTCAAGTAATCCAGGATATGAACACTGGAAAGCAGTTTCAAGAGTTATGGCTTACTTGAAAGGAACAATAAATTTTGGTTTGCATTACCAAGGCTATCCCGCTGCACTAGAGGGGTACAGCGATGCTAACTGGAACAATGTAGAATCAAATTCCAAGTCAACTTCTGGATGGATTTTTACATTAGGGGGTGCTGCTGTGTCTTGGAGTTCCAAGAAGCAGACTTGTATTTCTGATTCAACAATGTTGTCAGAATTGATAGCTTTAACTGATGCATGTAAGGAGGCAGATTGGCTTAGAAACCTACTTATGGAAATTCCTTTTTGGAAGAAGCCAACTCCGGCGGTCTTGATTAATTGTGATAATCAAGCTACAATCTATAATGTCTCTAATAAGACTTATAATGGAAAGTCTAGACATGCAAGTCTTAGACACTACATGGTTAGGCAACACTCAAGAGGGGAGTAGTTACGGTTAACTTTATTGAATCAAAGAGGAATTTGGCAGACCCATTTACGAAAAGTCTACCAAGTTCAGTGGTTTCAATAAAAAGGAAAGAAATGGGACTAAGGTCTGTGAAGGAAGTTTGATCTCCCATAGCAGAAACCCAACCTATGTTTTGAAAAGGATAAACAAGGTTCAATGTGGTACCAACAAGTTATGGATGTGGATTATGGAGCACTAATATAAAAACTTCCCATTTCTTATTAGTGCTGGTTTCTGCAAGAAAATAGGATGGATGTAAATCCTTAATGAGTCTATGATTAGTAAAAGGTGTATCGCAGAAACACCTTCGAGACTTACCTATATGAGTATGGAAATAAGGCCGTTTCCTAAGAGAAGAAGACCGTTCTCTAAAGAAGACTCATGAACAAGGATATAAGCACATGGCCATTAACGTGCTTGGCTACAGAACACATGATTTTATGAAATCAATATGTGTGGAGACTCCGGTTTTATCATAAGGGGTACTTGGTTCAAGACTGGTTTCACCATAGAACCTCGATAAGGCTTTGAGTTTCTTACACTAAGTGAAGGTTCAAATCCAAAAATACCTATCATTTATGTGTTGATTTCAACGATGATGCTTAGTCTCAATTGTGCTTGAACTACGTTGGCTTGATCCCACTCGGGTACGTAGGCAGTCACTTCGGTGATGCAGTCACTCTGATTTAAAAGTTTTAACTTTGTTTTATGGTTTTTGAAAATAGGGGGAGAATGTTGGAATATTTTCAACGCCGCTAACCAAAGGGGGGTCCTGGGGGGCATCGCCCCTGGTGGGGGTTTCAAGGGGGCAACGCCCCGGAAGAATTTTTTGAACTGAAGGTTTTATTTGGCGATAAAAGCCTGTTCGAAAATTTCGAATCCAAAAGACACCATTGATGTCTGTTGATGAAGGAACCTGACGTTTCGTGAATAGAAACCTGTTGGCGAATAAAAAACCTATTCCCAACAGGTGCAAAACCCTTTATAAATAGCTTCTCCCAGTTTCGTTTAAATATAAGAAAAATCAATCTGTTTTCTCTGTTTCAAAAAGCATCATCAGAAATCAGAAATCTCTTTGTGTGTTCTTGATTGAATCAAGGGGTACAAACCTTGAATTCAGTTTTCGTTGCAGGGCTTTCATTGTATCCTGAAGGCAATATTTCGCATACCTGTTGTAATCGCCAATTGTTATTGGGAGGGTAGAAATATTTGTCTAAAAGAAATTTATACAAGCCTTGAAAGTTTTGGAGTGCAACAATTTCTTCTCTGTGTCATTCATCCTTTGTGAAATCCATTTTTTCCAACAATTGTTGATACATGAAAGCTCACTACTTAGGTTAGGAGGTCATTACACAATTTGTACGCTCAAGTCCACAATTTGTGCTTTATGGGTTTATTCTCAGAGATTTGTAGTATGAAAGGTCTTAGATGGGTTTCCGAAAACAATAAAGAGCGAGAATAAAAAAAAATGTTGATGCTGATATTTGGGGTCATGTAAGAGAGATTTTGAAAACGAATAGAACAAGGAAGAATTGGTCTGATTTAAGTTCGATTCTGGTTGAATTCTAGGCAAGTTTATTGCCATGTACACAGTACACAGCTAGTTGATTGATGTTGCTGCTAACTGAATGAGTGATTGCTGAGATGGTTTTGTATGTCTATCCATTCTTATCACATTTATCACCTACACTCATCTATTACATTAAAAACCTGTATACAAGAATAGATTTATTTTTATTTGTATACTCCCACTACTGATTAGCTCTCAAGGTTGCTTCGGATCCAATCATAATGTCAAAATCATCATTTTTAGTGTCTGGCATCTTCTTTACTCTTCTTAGCGCACAATCAGTTGATGGCAAAATAATTGTCACTATACAAAATGATATAGATCCAAAAATTCCATTAACCCTCCATTGCTGGTCAAGTGAAGGTGATTTCGGTAATTATATACTATATTATAGACATGTTTTCTTATGGAGGTTTAGTATTAATTGGAAGATGACGACTAAATTTATGTGTGATTCAAATTGCATAGACTTTTGAGTGATAGATAAGTTCAAGTCTTCACATACCTTTTTGTCGAGAAGTTCCACCGGTTCCTTGATTAGTTCTTCTACTTGTATGATGAATCGCCATGAAGTCCTTGAACTCAACTACACTTTCTATCCTAGTCCGAGACTTAGCTATAATAGACTAGAAATCAAGACTTATAGTTTTGATCACTAATATTGACAAACATGCTTGAGATAGCAACGCATGCGAGTTCGACCGAGCAATGCTCTAACACTCTCCCCCTTTGTCAATTTCAGTGACAAAACTATCAATATATATGGAATACAAAAAAGATAAATAAACTTTAGTAGCTCCTATTCCACATGTCTAATCTTCAACATTCCTCGAAATCTTCATTACTTCCAAGTACTCCAATGATCCCAAAGGTTGTAAGTTTAGCATCGCCGATGTTGAAGATCCGTAGCTATAACAATGAGAAAACATAGTTCTCGATCATTATTATACAGTGTCATAGTATTATTACACGGCGTCAAAGTTCAATTGTATCACAACTTCAACAATATACTATGGTGATATGTATCACTCCCCCTTAGTCAATACTCCATCTCAAATGGAAACCACCTCCCCTTACACAATGATCCGAAAAACCTTATATATTTGTAGCGTGAACTACATATTAATTCTTCCCCTTTTTGTCAATAAAATTGGCAAAGGTATACGAACGGGATCATAATGAAATTTCCGAAAGAGACATTTCATGACAAAAGGAAAAAAATACATACCAACTAATTTAGATGCAATCATAAAGCCAAAGCTAAATGCATTCATCAAGGAGTTTAAAGATACAAGATAACGCCTCTAAAATTCCACAACCGCACATCCCTCCAGATATGACCATTAAGCACAAGTTCAAAAGAACTCTCCCCCATTTGATGTCATTCCCGAAAGAACAACAAGAGCGACCTTAATTTCGAAAGAAAAGAAGGATTTTTATTGAACACCAAAAACCATAAGAATGATTTCTTATATACAAAAACTCAATCAAATTAATCACAAGTAAACCCATGATTAATTTAATCGGAATACGCAACCAAATTTAAACACAAAAAGTGATCAATTCAATTGATTGTGCTCAACATAAGAGAACTTATGGAGACACGAAAATACTCAACTAGATTAATTACAAGAGAACCCATAATTAATATAATTGGAATACATAACCAAACTTTTTACAAAAGTAATCAATTTAATTGTCAATTGTTTTTCTCGACATAAGAAAACTTACGGAGCAATAACTAAATAACTAAACAAGATGATTAATTTAATTCAATATGCTCGACATAACATACCTCACGGAACACCAACTAAGCTAAGAAATCAACTTGGTTGTATAGTGCTCAACATAAGATACATTATGAAGCCTCACAGTAATACATAAAATATGGATCAGGGATGATCAATACTGCGGAATACACAAGGATTCATTCTATCTTCCCATCACTATTTGCATAACGATATTAATAAACATAATCCTTGAAAACAAAAGATTTTTAACATATCTTCCATCAAATATTTGGCAGTATATGCTTAACTTTTGTATTTGTCAAAAGTCCATTAATTCTTTTACCAGTACATGAATACCGACCACGAACGACTTTACTTTTTATGGGATAAACATAGTTCACGGACGTAAACACCAATCCCATAACAAATTGCAATATAACAAATTATAAAGATTAATACTGCAAAAACATCATTCTCCAAATATTTTTAGAATTTAAACCAATAAACCTAAAAAAAGAACAAGAAGATGAAAAATAATAGTTATGTATAGTCACGATCATTGTTATTCCAAGCACTAGTTATTCTTCCAACTAAGCCAAAAAGAAGACATACTAGGCAACATAAAGCTTTCCCAAGGCCTCTTAAGAGAATTCTTTTTCGTTGTTGAAAAACCCATTGATAATGGGATCATTCAATTCCTCCAACTCTTTGGAAATAACTTTCAACTTACTAAGTTCTCTTTTCAGTTTACGTACGGTGTTTGTTGTTAGAGACAACATTCGTTCATAGTGAATTAGTTCTTCCAAAGACGAAGCGATTTGAGATTTTAAATCGTTTCTTTTGCTGATGAATTCTTGTACCAGGTTCCTGAAGTTAACATCACTTTGATAAAAGGACAAGAACCAGTTTGAGGAAGGACCTTTTCCATTAATTGCAGCCTTCACTTTCTTCACCCTTATGGAGGAAATTCATGTACACCGACATACGTTAGCTGATTCAACTGCATCCCTGCTTCTGCTGCCTCTAGTTACAGGATCCATGAAATAGTATTCCTTTGGGGAATAACACAACGATTACGAACTACTAAAACCCTAGAAAACAAGACTTTTGTATTTCATTATTTATATAGTTTTAAACAAAACTTTTTAACCAAGAAAATACTACTTGAGCCAAAAAGACGCAAAACCCCATTTTCTCAAGTTAAAGATGAGGATGCGAACGTCTATGGAGTTAGATAGAGACGTTGTAAGCCAAAATCTCCCCTTGTATATCACATCGTGAATTTTCAAGGTTTGTTGTGTGAGCAGAAATCCTCCTCCTTTCGATTCTGGAAATACTCGTCTCATAGGACCTATGACGATTATCCATTCGAAACAGCTTGTCATTAGGAAAACAATCATGAGCTAACAAAAGTAGAGTGGACTCAGGACATCCCACAGGAACAAAGGTTTCGCCAAACTCAAATTCTTCAATCCGTGAATAACCTTGAGTGACAAGTCTGGCTTTGTTTCTGACAGTTGTGCCTAATTTATCAGACTTATTATTGAATACCCATTTAGAACCAATAATATTGATATTGGAAAGACATGGTACAAGATCCCACATTTCTTGACTTTGAAATTGATTTAACTCTTCATGCATTGCATTCACCCAAAGGGGATCGTTCAGAGTTTCATCGGAATTTCCTGGTTTTACTTGTGAAAGATAACAACCAAACTTGCACATATTTTGAATCCTTTTGTAATAAATAACTACATCTACTGTCAAGAAAACAAGCATGGAGAATCGCCTATCATATATAATAAATAACTACATCTACTGTCAAGAAACCATTGAAAGGGAGATGTAGGACTTAAATCAAAGGTACTCATACTATCAGTACTTTTCTGTTTAGAATTTCCTGATAGTATTGTATGTCTTTTTAGAGTAACAAAAAGTTGTTTAGTTTTATTACAAGGATCACTCGCAACATTCAGACTCTTTTCAAAAGACATATGAACTTGTTGAATGTGATCGAAGGGATCACAACACCAACACGGGCCAATACTTTGCAGTTTGTCTGAGTGGTTCCTAGTCATATCATTCTTCACAACATCTGATCGTTGTTTACCATCTGATTTGCGACTATTCTTTAAAGGGTAATAACTGAAGTAACTCAGATCAATCAAGGGACTATTACCAGGAAACAAATCCTTAAGAAGTGCAATTTCTGCAACAAGACCAGAGTTGATCTGGATTTGTTCATCCAACCCTTTTTGAAGAGTAACCAGTTTATCAGACTTTTCCTACAATTGGTTTTTAAACCTGGTGAGGCGCCAATTGAAACTTTGTGGTCCATATAGTTAGATCGCTACAAACACATACTTGTAAGGTCTTGAACGTGTTTTCCTTCCTGATACCAATTGAAAAAGCGGGGGTCTAACAACACCACCCAATATTTCGCTTTTTTTTTTTTTTTTTTGCTTAATCACATTAGTTTATTAACTGAAGGCCAAAAGTTATACAAAAGTTACAACTCTAAAAGGTATAAAAACAATGAAATGACAAAAGGAAATAATTCAGACTAAAAGTAACACTCTAGCAAAATCTGTAATATGGTGTGTCAGGCATTTCAATTCTCTTCAAGGTTTGAGGCCTTCCAAAGTGACAAATTCTTTCTCCTGCAGCCAAGGTGGCACCTTTCTTTGCTAATGAATCAGCTGAAAAGTTAATTTCCCTGTAACAGTGCTGAAATATAACATCCTAAAAATGTTTGATAGCCGCCTGCCATCTAGCTCTGATATACCAAGGCACTCTATTATTGTTAGCTAGAATGATTACAGCTTTAGAGTGTGATCTTACAATGATTTTCTTAAGTTGTAGAAAAGTTGCCCATTCCAGTGCACACAGAACTGCATAAATCTCAGCAATAAAATTAGATGTTATTCCAACTCCACCTGATAGTGTACCAATTACCTGACAATTACTATCTCTAGCAATTATTCCAAATCCTGCATTGCCAGGGTTTCCAAAAGAAGCACCATCACAGCTGAAGAGTGTGTAATTTTCTATAGGAGGATGCCAAAAACATGCTTTGATGCAAGTAAATTTAATATACCTGGTACCCAGTTTGAAAATGATATAATCTGAGAATCATAATTATGTCCCCATCTATTACCCTTCATTCTACCTCCTCCTTCATGCACCACTTGATAGATTTTGCACTTAAATCTGTTTATGTCAGGCCTTCCTTCTCCAAAGAATATTGCATTTCTTTGGAACCATAAATCTCTCACTGTAGCACATACAGCTGTGATCCAAATCTCTTTCATCAAGGGACTGTGATTTCTAGCTGCTCTACAGATATCATTAAAACATAATGGTTTGGAAAAGTTAAAAATGGCACAAAGCCAGTCCCAAATTTGCACACTGAAATTGCACTCCCATAAAGTATGCTCCATACTATCCTGCTCTTCAATACAGACACAACATCTGGATGGCATTTCATAGCCTTGCTTCCTCATTGTTTCATCATCAGTATATATGCCTTGCAGAAGTTTCCAAACATTGCAAGCAATATTAGGATGTAAAAAGTATTTCCATAGAACTGATGCCCATGAAGGTTTCTGTTATTTTAACCTTATTTTTTCCACAACTATTTTTGTACTGAATTTGCCACTTGTATCCCCACAACATACCATTGTATCAGTGCCTTCACCTATGTCTGGTATTCTTTCCATATTCAGTGCAGATTGCAGTTCTCTAGGAATCTTCCAGATTTTTCCATTTAGCATTTCTGCAACTTTCATTTGTAGATTGTTCTTCACAAAATTTGTATATCCCAGATCATTAATAAGACGATGTGTGCCAAACCATGTATCAAACTAGACTGAGATTTTTGTGCCATCACCCAAGCACCACCTCATGTCTTCTTTTAGAGAATTCCAAGCCCATTTCAAACCTGACCCAACAGATGATTGTCTCCAATTTTCAAACCATTGACCATTTTTTTTTTAAACTTAGTTGCAAAGAATAATTCCCATTCCTACTTAGAGTTTAATATCTTCCACATCATCTTCATCAAGAGTGCTTTGTTAACAGTTTCCAATCTTCTTATGCCAAGACCTCCCTCATTGTAAGGAGTGCATACTTTTTCCATGACAAAGTTTTATACTTTCTAGATTCACTGTTACCAGACCATAAAATATTTCTTATTAGTCTTTCACATATCTTGATAACAGAGGCAGGCCACTTATAGATTGCCATATTGTATAAAGGCACACTGGATAATACTGATGTAATAAGCACAAGTCTATCTGCAAAAGATAACAGCTTCCCCTTCCATGTAGCTAGTTTTTTCTGAATTAACTCAACCACTGGCCAGACCATTGCTGATGTTATTCTTCCAGGTGCTAGTAAAACACCTAAATATTTTTCCAGGAACTTAGATAATTCCATATTGATCATATTACAAATCTGTTGCTTCCTGGTTGAAGTAACACCATCTAAAACATTTGCTTTTATCTTTATTTATCAGCTGACCTGAACTGGCTTGATACTTGTCTAGTAAGGAGAATAAGTTGTCTAAACTTTTCTTGGCACCATTACAGAAGATGAAAACATCATCTGCAAAAAATAGGTGAGTTGGATGAATTCCATTCTTATTTACCATGGGAAGTATTTTACCCTGAGACACCAAGTGAGAGATATTTCTACTTAGTACATCCTCCATCAACACAAATAGAATTGGGGACAATGGGTATCCCCGTTTTAAGCCTCTACCCATTGAGAAAAATACTGAAGGACCACCATTGATCATAACTGACATTTTGGCCGACTCAAATAATGTTAACAACCAGTCACACCATGAAGTAGAAAAACCATATTTTTGCAGAACTTGAAATAAAAATTTCCAACTTACTGAGTCATAAGCTTGCGAAATATCTAATTTGAGAGCAACATTACCTCCTCTTTTTTCTTTCTTCGTCTCATTGATCATTTCAGAAGCTAACAAAACGTTTTCATGAATACTCCTACCTTTGACGTATGCAGCTTGTTGTGGAGATATTAGTTTCACCATCAGAGTATTCATTCTTGTTGTAATGATTTTAGTGAAAATTCTGAACAAAATATTGCTTAATCCAATGAGTCTGAATTGATTTGCTTTCTTTGCCCCTTGACATTTGGGAAGAAGAACCAAGAAATTTGAATTAAGTCCTTCTGGGATAAATCTTCTTCTCCAACAAAACTGAATTGCTGCTATTAAATCTTCATGAATTATTTCCCAACAAGTTCTATAAAAGATGCCTGAGTAGCTGTCAAGACCAGGAGAGCTATCTGGATCCATTTCAAATACAATATTTTTAATCTCCTCAGGATCAGGAATAACATCTAGCATTTCTTGATCAGAATCAGTAATAGTTGAATGAATAACATTCAATAGATTCTCATCAATATTAACTTCTTGATATGCAAATTTTTGCTGAAAATGTTGGACCAGAGCTTTAGAAATTTTTGATTGGTCAGAGATAATGTTGTCATTGCCATCATCAAGTTCACTAATTAAGTTTTTTGCTTGTCTCAACTTCATTTTGGTATGAAAATAGTTGATGTTAGCTGCATCTTCTTGCACCCATTTTTCTCTTGAATTTTGCTTGAGTAAAGTATTAGCTTGCACCTTCCTGTTAGCATGTTCATTTTGAGCCTCTACTAAATTAGTGAATGCTTCTTCATCATGAGGATTACTATCAGATACTTGCATTGCAGCTTGAACTTTTTCCTCTGCTTCCTTTATTTTAACTTGAACATTGCCAAAAACACTCCAGTTCCAATCATTAAGTACTTTCTTCAGATTTTTTAGCTTCTGCATAAATATGAAAGCAGGATCTCCAAAAACAGTTTTTGTCCAGCATTCTTTGACCACTGATAAAAAAGTTGGATGATATATCCACATTTTCTGAAATTTCCGTGGACAATTAGTAGGCTTGGGAATGTTAGAACATTCTCCCAGAAGTGGTGCATGATCTGATACTATTCTCAATCCAACTTTGTATCCCCAATCTCCATGTAAATCCAACCATTGTTGGTTAAAAACTTCTCTATCAAGTGTGCAAAGTATTTTATTTCTTCCTTGTTGACAGTTAGACCATGAGAACTGCAATCCTGTTTTAGGAGCTTGAATCAATTCACACTTATCTAAACAGTTTGAAAAATCCAACATTGAAGCTCTATTTGGATATTTACCACCAATTTTTTCATCTTGTGAGATAACAACATTAAAGTCACCCAAAGCAATCCATGGTTTTTTTAAGTCACTAATTATTTCCATCTCTGACCATAAAAATCCTCTTTGAGTCTTCTTCACATGAGCATGAATACCAAACTAAAAAATCACCAATGATAACTGTTATCATTTGACTAGACATGGAAACTACTTGAGGAGTAGAAATGCTTTTATTCCAGAATAACCATATGTTACCTTTATTATTTGAGAAAGAGTTATGAATTACCATATATTCCATTCCTGGAATATTTAACTTATTGCAAAAGAAGCAGTACACTTAATCTTTGGTTCTGCTATCCAAACTAGTAAGGGATTAAACTGATTCACTAAAGACCTTAGTTTATCCTGAGCCCTAGGTATTTTCAGGCCCCGGATATTCCAGTATAAGATCTTCATTTAACAGGAGGAGGGTTCTTAGAACCTCCTTTTCCTTGATTTTTCCTGAAGTTGTATTTATTGTTTGTAGGAGCAGGTTTAGTTACCTTTTCTGGAGTATGTTGAGGAGCTGGAGAAGAAGTAGTGTTGGATACCATTTTTTTTTCTACTATCTTTGACCATGAAGTAATTTTCACTTCCTCATTTGAAACTTGACCTGTCTTCCCATCCAAAAATTTTATAGTGCTATTAAGTGAGTTATTTGCGTCAGCAATTTCCAGAATTCTGGGAGTTTCCATGTGTTTGAGGGTGAAAACGGTTTCTGCTGATTTTGGTAATTTCGGGTGTGTGGGTGAGAAACGAATTTAAACCCTAAACAATGTACTGCAAGGGAGTACTTTAGATTCGAGAGATCAATCTGTACAAATCCGGCCTAAACCAAGAAATGGCCGTTCCAGACTTGCTTCGGACACAAAGTGAAGGAGAAGGGTTGGTTTTGGGGAGGGAAGCGAAGAGAGAGTTGAGACCAGAATAGTTGATTCTGGAAGAGTAGTTGTTTTGACTTGTATCAGAAAGCGTAAGCTAACAGATGGGAAAGCTAACAAGTGATTTCTGAGTGTTGTATGCTACTGACCAAAAACTTGTTTTCGGTGGAAATAGGTAATGCCTATTTATACAAGTCGAAGTGAAACGTACTCTGGTCTCATTAAGAAATGGAAAACGGGTGAGTAAATGGGAGGAGGTGGTAACCGGTAACACCTGGAATTGATGTTTCATAAAAGAAAGCGTTTCACCATTATTCCCTGTATTTACTAACCGCCTCATCCTTAAGAAACTTTCTTATAACGGGCGTAGTGTACGCCGCACGATGTAAACCGCCAAACCAATACCCAATGAGCATCCCCCAGTTTTTGACATGCGTTGATGTCTCGAGTGTTTTCGTGGAAAACATGTAGCACGTTGTTGTTGTCTGGCAAGTTGAGCTTGGGAGACTTGCCGGCTCGGTGGTGACCTTTGACGGTCGAGATTTTGCATCTTAAGAGGAAAGGTAGACGTTGATTATTCCAACCTTTCATTTGGTATCCAGTGGCATGAAAGCATGATCAGTATGGCTTTAATATGGCCTAGTTTAGGCGCGGCCAAAATTTACGGTTTTGGCTTTGTTTAGGCGCGAGCAAACTAGGGCCAAAGGTTTCCATGCGTTAGCTAGTAACCTTGGAAGGCTAAGATCTGCACCTTAGATGAAAAAGCGGTTGTTGATTGTTGCAGGACTTCGTTTTGGTAGCCGCATAAGGAAGGCCGATATGGCGTGGCCAAAACTAGGGTTTTGGGCCAAATGTTACCATGCGTTGTTTGTAAACCTTGGACGGCTAGGATTCACATCTAGGATGGAAGGGTGGCCGTTGATCGTCGCACGCCTTCGTTTTGGTAGCCGCATAGGGAAGGTCGGCATGGTATGGCGTGGCAAGGTGGTTGGCATGCCATTAGCACATGTGGCATGGCATTCCTTGGCGCGGTTTGGCGTGGCCAAAACTAGGGTTTGGGGCCAAAGGTTACCATGCGTTGTGATGAGTGCCAAATATTGTATATATTTGCACCTTTTTATTGGCATTTAACTCATCATTTGTGCACTAACGCTCCATTTTATCCCATATTCTGTGTTTTCGTTGTTTTCAAGAATAAATACTTTTCTCAATCAATTTTGCATTTTTAGGTACTAAATAAAGCCTGGTTAACTCACGGAGCGAAAAGAGCAAAGAAATGTCAAAGACTCTCGTAGAAAGGCAGCGAAGAATGATGTTTGCAAGAGCCGGATCAACTAGAAGTGGGCTTGAAGAGGAAGAATTGTCCTTAAAGAAGATATGGGCTTGGCATTCCCAAGGCCCAAAACCCTTACCCAAATCCATTTCCAATATCCATACCCATTTCCATGAGGGCCGTCAGATTGGATCCATCACATCATCCAACGTTCGCCTCATCACCGAGCATCAAATCTTGAAGCTCCTGTCAAACATCATAGTACCTAACTCAAATCTAAGCCGTCAGAATTGTTGTATCACGCATCCAATGGTCGCTGCAAGCTTGTTCCATCTTAGCCGTTCGATTCAGTCCAGATGTGATCATCCAACGTATCATATTCGCTGGACATCGAATTTGCTACAACCGCTCAACACTACAACACCTAACACCTATACCCAAACACTCCCTAACCCATTATCCATCGGGTTCTTCTCATCTTCTCCCCAAATTACTCTCTTTCATCACCTGCAACTCCTTCACCACCATATCCTGCCACCACTAGACCCCGATGTTCACTGCCACCATCTCCATCAAATCATTCCAAACATCTCCACCATCTCCCTAGCCTAGTTCTTTTACTATCCTCACAACCACTGAACCCTAGGTTTGGGGTGAATAAAACAACTCGAGTTAGGGAAAAATTAGAGCATCATAGGCGTCAATTGGAGCAGGGGGGGAGCAGAAAAAGAATGGGTCGAAGTGATAGAGCAGTTATCTAGCATGGTTGGTACGAATTGGTTAGCTAATTTTCGAAACCCTAGTTTTGGAAATTAGGGATTTTTTTTAGAACTCATTGTAACTATAAATTGAGTGTGTGGGTGTGAGTAGGATTCATACCCGGATTAGTCGGTGCACCAAGCAGTAGTTCATGTTTGATTTCGTTATCTCCATGATGTTCTAATTTCATAGTTAGGGTTTAGATGAAACCATTAATCCATTGCTACATTTGGTTCGTGTATTGATATTGTTCTTGTTGTGCTATAATGTTTTGGATAAATATAATCTGAGCCTTCAGCATTTTGCTCTCACAGTGTATGCCATGTATCCATTGTAGTTAGAGTAACACTATGTTGATTGTGCTACAACTCATGCTTAATTGATTGTTGTTCGATCCTTTGACTAGTTGTACCCTGAAAAGACAGTTAGTACTTTGGAGAAATACCTTAGTTGCGATTAGAATATCCATATCAGGGTTGTTTAATTATCTAAGTGATTGATCTGCGGTTAGTTTGTCTTGTGAGAGGGCAGCTAATACTAGGGTTAGGAATCATCTTAGTGAAACTAAACTATCCTCCTGAAACTGCTCTGGATAGGCGGAATACCACCGGTATCCATTATAAGGGACTAGAACATTGTTGAGATTGAATTGAATTGGTGTGGTTAAGAGGTGGATTCGACTGCCCTTACATCATATTTATCTGCTTGTTAGATTACTTTTGTTTTCGTTTTTGTTATCTCTGTTACTACCATCATCTCCGTCGTATCGACAAAACAAAATCCCCTTTTGTGCTACTCTTGTTTCGTATCAATTATAGTTAAAACCATAGTTTCAAATATACACCCACCTTGTCCCTGTGGATCGACCTTTGCTTGCCCTGTGTTACATTGTGACACTGTGCACTTGCAGTTAGACATAGTCGTAGGTATTCTTTCAAGTCCTACCACGTTGTTTGGCGACCTTGGAAGGCTAGGATTTGCATCTAGGATGGAAGGGTGGCCGTTGATCGTCGCACGCCTTTGTTTTGGTAGCCGTATAGGGAAGGACGGCATGGTATGGCGTGGCAAGGTGGTTGGAATGCCATTAGCACATGTGGCATGGCACGCCTTGGCGCGGTTTTGCGTGGCCAAAACTAGGGTTTTGGGCCAAAAGTTACCATGCGCTCTTTGGATACCTTGGACGGCTAGGATTTGCATCTAAGATGGAAGGGTGGTCGTTGATCGTCGCATTCCTTCGTTTTGGTAGCCGCATGGGGAAGGAAGGCATGGTATGGCGCGGCAAGGTCGTTGGCATGTTATTGGCACATGTGGCATGGCATGCCTTGGCGCGGTTTGGCAGGGCCAAAACTAGGGTTTTGGGACAAAGGTTACCATGCGTTGTTTGGCGACCTTGGACGGCTAGGATTTGCATCTAGGATGGAAGGTGGTCGTTGATCGTCGCACGCCTTCATTTTGGTATCCGCATAGGGAAGGCCAGCATGGTGGGGCCAAGGCCAATAACACGAATGGCTTGGCATAGTGGGTCCAAGGGTTTGGTACGGACGGCTTGGCATGGTGGGGCCAAGGGTTTGGCATGCCATTGGCGTATGGTGCGGCTATCATGGACGTGGCTGGCATGGTTTGCCATTGGCACAGTGGTGCGGCTGGCATGGTTGGCATGCCTTGGCGCAGATATGTGGCTGGCATGGTTTTCCATTGTCACAGTGGTGTGGCTGGCATGGTTGGCATTCCTTGGCGCGGAGATGTGGATGGCATGGTTTGCCATTGGCACAGTGGTGTGGCTGGCATGGTTGGAATGCCTTGGCGCGGAGATGTGGATGGCATGGTTTGCCATTGGCACAGTGGTGCGGCTTGCATGGTTAGCATGCCTTGGAGCGGAGATGTGGCTGGCATGGTTGGCATGCCTTGGCGCGGTAACATGAGAATTAGGGTTTGGCATAGATGATGTCGTTCAATGTTAAGGGTTCTGCCGTGGAACATGACACATAAAAAAAAGTGACCCTGGTAATTCTTACGTAGGCATGCTGATCGATTCAATAAATATGCTAATGGTCATAGTGACGTCATGTCAGTTGTGCGGTTTTACGATTTCAACCCTAAGCTAAAAACCACCATCAACATTAAGTCCCCTGCTTAGCTCGGAACGGGAGAATCGTTGCGAGGTAAGCATAAGATGGTGACAGGCTAGGACAAAAATCGAAACAACAAGTTGTGAAAAGATGGTCAGGAAGGTCTGACTAACCTTTTTCGAGAGGTAAAGAGAGTTTGTGCTTCCCGTGTTGGCGGCCTTGCATAAATTGTACTGGTGGTGCAGATCGTGGAGTGGTGAGATGAAAATCGTCGGATTAGTCTGCCCATGCATCACTTTGGATGGGTTAGGGAACATCGTGACGCTGGCTTGGCGAGTTTGTTGGTGTTGGCGCGGCAAGTCATGGCGAGGCACGATGGTGCAAGGCATGAATCGGTTTGGCGAGGCAAGCATGGCGCGGACGGTGGTGCAAGGCATGACAAGGTTTGGTTTGGAAAAGCATGTGCGGACGGCTTGGCCCAGTAGTAGCTTGTCTTTGCGGGCATGGTTGTCTCTTTTCCTTACGTGACTCACATAGGAAGTTATTTGCTTATTCAAAACCCCGCAAGTGTTATTCTCGTAGAAAGGGGCCGTTATTCCTTCTATTCATGTCACCTTGTCAGTTTTGTTTTTTTGTTTATTTTTTCAAGTCTCGGTGCTGGCGGCAGAGAAGTAATAATGCGGGAAAGCGTGTCTTAAACATGTACTTCCACGTTTTCTCACCAAACCCTAATTTACCTCACGTGGCCAGGCATTCCCTTATGTTCGCTAGTAGAAAACGGTTTCATTAGAATCTGATATCACGCCTCAATCCGCGGCTGGTAGGAGGCTTTCCTTTTCGGGACCTTATCGCTCTGCTGGTTATTAGAGATGATCTTGAATCCTTCATTTGCACAGGTCGTGTTTAAATCGTGTCTATCCTCTATTATTTCTATGGTTTTGTAGCGCATAATGGGATCTTCCAATGACATACATGTCTCCAATTTTTCGGGGAGAAACTTTGGAATCGACGAAAGCCAGTCTTCTTCTCATGGGGAGGCGTTGAATAGAATTGAATCTCTGTTTCGTGAAGCTGGCGAAATCATTCGGGACATACCTTTGGAGAAAAAACGGGAAGGCGGCGAAGCATGCCAGTGCATTGGGAGGATTTGGTGCAACAAAACCTCTTCACGGCCCACTGTTAGGGCGGGACAGTTTGCTTCTCAGTTGAAACGGCGGAAGACCGAGCTTGTGAAACTTTTCGGGGAAAATCAACGTAGCTCCCCTGTCCAGGATGGTGTCATAACCCTTGATTCTGATGAATCGGGAAATTCTCCTCGAAAGGTCGCTGAGAAGATTTCTGAGGAAGATGATGATGTTGCGGTTGATGACTGATGTAGTTCGTTCAACTCGGACTTGTGTAGACTCGATTCTAGACTTAAATATTAACCCTAACAAATATATACAAAAAGATGATATCAATATCGGAGAAACTGGGACTTAGGATTCCACCAAACCTCATATCATGTGGTTCAACAATCAATTCTTAGACAATTATAGCTCTAGTTTATTGACTCTAATTCTTTGCCAGGGTAGATTTTAGAAAGATTAATTGTAAATCACTAGCATGATGCATCAAAAGCACTTAGACCAAGCATACATCATCATACGACTTCACAACTAATTAATAAAAATCATAAAACGATTAAATTAATGCAAAAAGTCGTAAAAATAATTAAACATAATTACCACACGCATGAAATATGGCTTTCTCCACCATCCCAGTGTTGGGGTTTAACTTCTCATATCAAAAACAGGTTCAAAATAATAAATCATGGCTCAAAAGGTGGTTTTATTGAAGAGAATATATAAAACAGCAGATCTGCAACGGTGTATAGATGTTAAGGAAGTCACCGTTACAGTTGGTGTTGCAATACTGAAGATATACGTTACTAATCAACTGTTAGAGGATCAGAAATTTAAGACCCTAGAATACGAATGTCCTGCACAACTTAATGTTCTTCAGCTGTTAAACAACGACACTGTTCTGCGACTGTTTCCCGTGCGTCAATGTTCTTCGCGTTTTTCATCTTCAGTAGCAGCAGCAGCAGAAACAGAGTTTGGTAAAGCTCTGGTTTGTTCTTCTCTGGCTCTCCTTAGGTCCCCAAACTCTCGACACCCCTTCTATATGACCCAAGACATTTATTTATATCAAAAATACCGTTTAAATCTCTCCCAAATCTTCCAAAATCTCTTTCCTTCTCTTCACGGAAAAGTTGCGGCAATTTCTTGTTTTAGAATTTCTACGCGTTTCTGAGCTTTCCTTTTTATTCTAAACTCTTCCTTAGATAGATACAAATCTTTGGGAAGGTTTACAACACTTTAATCTCTCTAAAATTCCCTAAAACAGGTCACGCACGTGACTTTCCATATATTTATGTTGTGATAAAAATCCGTCGATTGAGCTCAGTCTAATCGATTTAAACACCCATATCAGATTCCTAGTCCCATAAGGAGTCTATCCTATGAAAATCAGAGGTTTAATCGACCTCAAAACTCCTCCAAATCACGATTTCCAAAACTGCCAAATATTTCCCGCCAATTTTCTGGATTTGAAACCGTGAAGAAGAAAGGGCTCCCCCTATCCAGAGTAGGGGTGCCTTTAGCAGCTGCCTTAAGGGTGTCCTGGGGTTTCCCCTTATCCAAGCCGAGGGTCCGAATAGAAAGTGTCCTCCGGGTGCTTTCCGTCAACTTTTCGAGTTTTCCAAAAATGTTTATTAGCCAAAAATACCTACAAATAAATAAAACACCATAATAAGTACAAAAATGAGCCCTAATAATATATAGAATCGAGACAAATCGGACACAAAAATGTGTCTATCAATGACACTGAAACAACTTTTGGAGAAGACGGCGAAACTGTTGACGGTGGCATTGGAGAAGTCGTGATGGCATGTGCTGGGTTGGTTGACGAGGCAGATGTCGGTAAAAAGACGGATGATGTTGCTGCTGAGACGACTTCCGGGTGGGATGTTGAGGTTGATATTGCTGATGTGGCTTCCGGATGGAACCTTTGCTGCCCGAAAGATTGTTGGGGAAAGTGTTTGAAAAAAAGCTCTGACCGAGGCATTGGCAATTCACACATTAGCTTTCTATGACTAGCTTCTTCTTCTTCATTGTTTCTATTCGTCGCTTAGTTGTCCTGATGTTTTGCGGACTTTTTTTTTTTTTTACCTTCCTTGTATTTGCGGCGAAGTTAGGGTTTCTTCAATTAGCATCCCGCTTGCGGTTTCTGTCTTCGAATAAAACTTCTCATTTTTGTTTTTTTGAAAGACCCAAGCCTCCCCTTAGAATGGGTTGGTGTTTCTGGTTGTCATTGGATGGTTAATGGCTTCTCAATGATTTGGGATTTGTTTGGTATATTTTTCTGATATTTGGAAAACTCATTCGGAAACAAATGTATTCCTTTTGAATAAAAACGAAACCCTAAAGAAGAATACAAAAGGTGCATTCATCTTGGGGAAATACAGATATCAAGCGGGAAGAAAAATTGCTGAAGAAATATTAAAGGGAGAGTGATGGAAGAGGGTAGTACAACGTTTTAGGGATTGAAAAGCTTGATCCATCGCGAGTGAACTATCACACCTCCCAGCTTGTCTGTGTTGATGAGCTTGCAGTAACCTCCCAAAAGGACGTCTGGCACAAGATATGGCTCGTCTTCTTTTTCCTTGGGTAAATTGGACCGAATAGCTATCTTTACCGTCATCTTCCCAACTTGAAACGAGTTCACTTTGACCACCATATCTCCGATTTGAAACGAGTTCAGGTGTTGTGTAACCGTTTGAATCTTGGTCTCGTCAGTTTCAATGGAAGCTTCCAAATTCTTTGCAAAGCGTTTGAATGGCCCAGTGCCCCACTCACATCTCTTGACAGCGTCCGCGCCAGTAATCGCGTTGAGTCCCCATGACGGAATAGGGGAAGAAATGACTGGTTGTAGAGAAGATCGTTCGGCCAAAATTACTTGCGTTTAGAATCAATGAGTTAGCGCTAACCGGTCATCTCCAGGTGTCCGGGTTCTATCGGTAACTCGCCGATGCAGTATCAAGTGGGACGGTTTGTTGGAGATTCTTTCGGGCGTTGACATCGGTAGAGGGGATGTTCCCAATTTCGCCTTGTTGTCGAGTACCCACAAGTGCCCCAATATCATGTCGTAACCCAGTTCTTTAACAATGTGGAATTTGTTATGCGCTATAGCGTCTCCCATATTGATCTCGAGGTTAATGTAGTCGTGCGCGTTTAAGGCTTCCCCTCCCGGGTTCTTAATCACGTATGGTAAATGGGTAGCCTCTTGTTTCGTAAATCCCGCAGCTTTCGGAGTCTTGAAAGTAACAATGTTGAAGTCAGAGGCCATGTCGAGTGTGTTGTCGAATTCAATACCTCTTAAACATGACGTGGTCAGCAGTCCCCAGTTGTCCTTTTCGATTCCGCTCGCTGAGAGAGCTTGGGCTCTTTCCGTGGCTTCCGTGGGGGGGGGGGGGAAAGCCGTTTGCCCGACACGACAGGATTGAGAGCCGTGAAGATATCTTGGCGCTGCACCTTGGAAAGGTAGAGAATTTCGCATACGTGTTGCATCATGGATCGCACAGTCTCATGCACGGATTCCCCAGAGACTCCACAATTCCTCAATGGAAGTGGGTCTCGATGTACTCTCTCGTTTCCTAGTTGAAGATCCCCTGCTTCTATCTTTTCTTTGAAGATATACTTCAGTCTGTTGCAATCACTGGTTGGGTGTTGAACAAATCTGTGGTAGTGGCAGTATTTGGCCTCAGTCGGTGGGCGTCTGGGAGATGGTAGTCTGATAACATCATCTTTAATCGATGCTTCTAAGAGATCTATCACCTCCTCAATGGGAAACTGGAAATCTAGGGTATTTCCTTCAGCTTCGTGATGACGCATGGGAGCTTTAGCAGCGGCCTTCCATGGAGGAGTTGCTCGTCGTTCTGGTGCTTCGCGTTTAGGCTGCTGGTCTGCATCTAGGGCCTTCCTTTTTCCACCTTCATTTACTACGCTCACCGAGGAGGGACCAGTGTTGTGCTGTTTGTTGATGAGACGTCTATTCCCCCGCGTTTCGTGTAAGTCTTCAACTCTGTTTGGTCTAGCTCTTTCTAATAATGTTGGTGATGTCGTTGCTGATCGCCTGGAAGCCTCATGGAGCTTAGATAATTTTTGTAAACGCAGGTTATCTAGCAAGGCGCGGTAAATGGGAGCCATACTGTTGATGCATGAATTCACCAGTTGTTGCTCGGTCACGTTTGGGTCATGACATTCTAGTGCTTGAACCCTGAATCTCTTAACATAATCATTTGGATGTTCGTTGTCCCGTTGGTACATCCTTCCTAGGTCCGAGAAGGTAACTTTTTCATACACAAAGAAGTACTTCTTGTAAAATGCGGTAACCATGCCACCCCAGTTGGGGATGCTGTTTGGCGCGATGTTGCTGTACCGTGTGTACGCTCTTCCGGTAAGCGATTTCGAAAACTCCCCCAGACGAAGAACGTGATTGTATTCGTGTTCGTCTAGGGACTCCAAGAATCGAGAGATATGCTCACGTGCATTTCCGATACCATCGTACAAGGTGAATTGAGGAGAGGAGTATCCTCTTTGAAGAGGAATTCTTTGTGTTTCAGGTGGGTAAGGAGGTTGATGCTGATGCATGTCTATTTCATAATTCTTGATTCTATTCCGGAGAAGTTGTACCAGATCCTCTCGTGTGACAAAATTGGACGGTTGACTTCTTTCCAATGTGGTTCTGGCACGAATCTCCTCGTCCGCGGAGACGCGTTCCGCCGAGGTGCTAGTGTCGGAGGTGTTGGAGGCGTTTCTAATCGTCTATGGAGGGTGTGACTCACGCGGCAGCTTCTCTTTTAGGGATTTGAGAAAGACGAGTACTTATTTCTGTGTCGAAACCATATCCGTCTGGGCTCTAGAGAGAACCTCCTGCCGTTCCATCAAATCAGCGATGGTGATATAGGGTCGGCTTCCTCTGGTTCCTCCGGTTTCTCGTCTTGTTGGTCGGGTAGTTGGAGTCTTAGTGGCGGTTGGAGGTTCCATGTTTGAAGAAGCGTTAGGAGCGGTAGCGGCAGCTCTGTCCCTGGCGACTGGTGGCGTAACGCCTGAAGGAGCGCTTTCAGTAGTTCCAGGATTAGCAAGTTGCGCAGGGACATTAGAGGCGACAGCGGCTCTGGCCCTGGTGATCAGCGGTGTTACACATGAAGGAGTGCTTTCGGTGTTACTGGGGTCAGTAGGTTGCGTAGTGATGCTATTGGAAGTAGCGTCAACACCAGGGACGGATTCTGCGTTGGTGTTCTCGGCAGCTGATCCGGATCTGAGTTCCACCATGTTGGAGTTGGAAGTGAAAGGTGATATCGGAAATTTGGAAATCGATATTTCAACCGAGAGATTGATCTCCCACTGTGGTCGCCAAAAAATTTGAGGGTGAAAACGGTTTCTGCTGATTTTGGTAATTTCGGGTGTATGGATGAGAAACGAATTTAAACCCTAAACAATGTACTGCAAGGGAGTACTTTAGATTCGAGAGATCAATATGTACAAATCCGGCATAAACCAAGAAATGGACATTCCAGACTTGCTTCGGTCACAAAGTGAAGGAGAAGGGTTGGTTTCGGGGAGGGAAGTAAAGAGAGCGTTGAGACCAGAACAGTTGATTCTGGAAGAGTAGTTGTTTTGACTTGTATCAGAAAGCGTAAGCTAACAAATGGGAAAGCTAACAGGTGATTTCTGAGTGTTGTATGCTCCTGACCAAAAACTTGTTTTCGGTGGAAAAAGGTAATGCCTATTTATACAAGTCGATGTGAAACATACTCTGGTCTCATTAAGAAATGGAAAAAAGGGTGAGTAAATGGGAGGAGGTGGTAACGGGTAACACCTGGAATTGATGTTACATAAAAGAAATCGTTTCACCATTACTCCCTGTATTTACTAACCGCCTCATCCTTATGACACTTTCATATAACGGGCGTAGTGTACGCCGAACGCTGTAAACCGCAAAACCAATACCCAATGAGCATCCCCCAGTTTGTGACATGCGTTGATGTCTCGAGTGTTTTCGTGGAAAACATGTAGCACGTTGTTGTTGTCTGGCAAGTTAAGCTTGGGAGACTTGCCGGCTCGGTGGTGACCTTCGACGGTCGAGATTTTGTATCTTAAGAGGAAAGGTAGCCGTTGATTATTACAACCCTCCGTTTGGTAGCCAGTGGCATGAAAGCATGATTAGTATGGCTTTAATATGGCCTAGTTTAGGCGCGGCCAAAAGTTAGGGTTTTGGCTTTGTTTAGGTGCGACCAAACTAGGGACAAAAGTTACCATGCATTAGCTGGTAACCTTGGACGGCTAAGATCTGCACTTTAGATGAAAAATCGGTCGTTGATTGTTGCACGCCTTCGTTTTGGTAGCCGCATAGGGAAGGCCGGTATGGCGTGGACAAAACTAGGGTTTTGGGCAAAAGGTTACCATGCGTTGTTTGGCAACCTTGGACGGCTAGGATTCACATATAGGATGGAAGGGTGGCCGTTGAATTTCGCACGCCTTCGTTTTGATAGCCACATAGGGAAGGCCAGCATGGTATGGGGCGACAAGGTGGTTGGCATGCCATTGGCACATGTGGCATGGCATTCCTTGGCGCGGTTTGGCGTGGCCAAACCTAGAGTTTTGGGCCAAAGGTTACCATATGTGGTTTGGCGACCTTGGACGGCAAGGATTTGCATATAGGATGGAAGGGTGCCCGTTGATCATCGCACGCCTTCGTTTTGGTAGACTCGTAGGGAAGGCCGGCACGGTATGGCACGACAAGGTGGTTGGCATGCCATTGGCACATTGGCATGGCATGCCTTGGCGCGGTTTGGCGTGGACAATACTAGGGTTTTGGGGAAAAGGTTACCATGTGTTTTTTGGCGACCTTGGACGGCTAGGATTTTCATCTAGGATGGAAGGGTGGCCGTTGATCGTCGCACACCTTTGTTTTGGTAGCCGCAAAAGGAAGGTCGTCATGGTATGGCGCGAAAAGGTGGCTGACATACCATTGGCACATGTGGCATGGCACGCCTTGGCGCGGTTTGGCGTGGCCAAAACTAGAGTTTTGGGCCAAAAGTTACCATGCGTTGTTTGGCGACCTTGGACGGCTAGGATTTGCATCTAGGATGGAAGGGTGGCCTTTTATTGTCGCACGCTTTCGTTTTGGTAGCCGCATGGGGAAGGCTGACATGGTATGGCGTGGAAAGGTGGTTGGAATGTCATTGGAAGATGTGGCATGGCATGCCTTGGCGCGGTTTGGCGTGGCCAAAACTAGGGTTTTGGGGCAAAGGTTACCATGCATTGTTTGGCGACCTTGGACGACTAGGATTTGCATTTAGGATGGAAGGGTGGTCGTTGATCGTCGCATGCCTTCGTTTTTGTAGGCGCATAGGGAAGGCCGGCATGGTGGGGCCAAGGCCAATGGTGCGGATGGCTTGGCATAGTGGGTCAAGGGTTTGGTACGGACGGCTTGGCATGGTGGGGCCAAGGCAAGGTGCGGTTGGCTTGGCATGGTGGGGTCAAGGGTTTGGCATGCCATTGGCGCGTGGTGCGGATATCATGGTTGGGGCCAAGGCAAGGTGTGGTTGGCTTGGCATGGTGGGGCCAATGGTTTGCCATGTCATTGGCGTATGGTGCGGATGGCATGGTTGGCATGCCTTGGCGCGGAGATTTGGCTGGCATGGTTTGCCATTGGCACAGTGGTGCGTCTGGCATGGTTGGCATGCATTGGCGCGGAGATGTGGCTGGCATGGTTTGCCATTGGCACAGTGGTGCGTCTGGCATGGTTGGCATGCCTTGGCGCGGTAGCATAAGAATTAGGGTTTGTCATAGATGATGTCGGTCAATGTTAAGGGTTCTGTCGTGGAACATGACACATAAAAAAAAGGTACTCTGGTAATTCTTACGTAGGCATGCTGATCGATTCAATAAATGTGCTAATGGTCATAGTGACGTCATGTCAGTTGTGCGGTTTGACGATTTTAACCTTAAGCTAAAAACCACCATCAATACCATGATAACAAATTCATCATTTATTTCACCTTCCTCTGATTCCAGTGCACTAAATATTCCTTGATATGTTAATTTAGTTTCAGTGGTTATATTAATAATTGGAGTTTCATTAATGGTATTGACTACAGAATCTTCACCTTCACACTCTGACTTGTCACAGATATCAAAAAGAATATGGTTATTGATATCCTTTGGAATATGCTGCTGATTATTAACTGACTTGATAGATGGTGTTTGTTGCTGGGGAATTGATGTAGTCTTGATAGGATTGTGAGACTTATCCACTGGATTAGCCTTGTGTTTCTCTACTCTTCATTCAGTGACTAAATGACCAACTATCTTGCAAGTAGAGCAAAAATTTTGACATACTGGAATTGATATACTTTGAAAGAAACCACCATATTTTGTACCAATCCAAATTTTATTTGGAATAGTTTTAGAAAAATCTACATCTACAAGCACATTCGCATAATAACCAACTTCGCATTTAGCTGTTGCTTCATCTATCTTGATAGGAGTCCCAAATTCTCTACATATTGCAAAAAAACATTTCTCACTCCAAAACTCAAGACCTAGCCCTGGAAATCTTACCCATACTGTTGCTCTAGAATTTCTTTGACTTTCTGGAAGAAAATTAAATATCAAATTACGAACTTGCAGAGTTTGATTTGATACTTCCCATTTACTTTCTTTGATGTATTGACGATCAATCTCATTTTATAGCTTAATTGTGAAATAACCCCTTCTTCATGGAATTAGTTTACAATCTCTAAATAATTTCTATTGTTTGCGAAGAATATTACCAGCATCAACAAACTTAATGTTTTTTAAAAGTAATCTTCCTATAAGTGAGAATTTTCAAGGATTCAAACAATCCTAAAATAGATCATCAGGTAACCCGATTGAAGGAATTATCTGTGAATTTGTTTCTTTACTAAAACCTAACTTTCCAGACATAGCTGCTTTGATACAAGTAGTTTTAGGACAAGGATCCATGAACCACTTGAATTAAAAATAACTAATCATGAGGAAATTGATGAAGAATTATTTTGTAATGATGTTTTTTTCCCAATATTTTGTTTAGCAATCTGTCTGGACTAACTCCGAAATACTTTATGGAGAATCAACTAGACAGTCAGACTCAATCTAGGTAAAAGTATCACAAGGAGTTAATATCTCTCTCTTGTTTTGATTTACTCAAGCTAATAGAAATCAGCGAGTCTTTAATCAAACATAAAGAATAACTTGGATGGTACCAAAAACCAATATCCAAGGATCAATCAATGACAATCAACAACCAAAGGTCGGATTACTCTAATTGATGATCTAACGCACAACCTGTATTATTTCAATTACAAAGATAAAACAATATAATGCGGAAATTGAAATAACACAGACACCAGAAATCTTATTAACGAGGAAACCGCAAATGCAGAAAAACCCAGGGACCTAGTCCAGATCGAACACACACTGTATTAATCCGCCACAGGTACTACCTACTCCAAGATAACTTCGGACTGGACTGTAGTTGAACCCCAATCAGTCTCCCACCGATCCAAGGTACAGTTGTACTCCCTACGCCTGTGATCCTAGCAGGATACTTTCCACTTGATTCCCTTAGCTGATATCACCTACAACTAAGAGTTGCTACGACCCAAAATCGCAGGCTTTGATAATAAACAAATCTGTCTCACACAGACAGATCTATCAAAGGATCAGTCTGTCTCCCACAGATAAACCCTAAAGGTTTTTTTTCCGTATTTTGATAATAATCAAGGTGAACAGGAACCAATTTATAATCCGGTCTTATATTCCCGAAGAACAGCCTAGAGTTATCAGTCACCTCACAACAATCTTAATCGTATGGTAGCGAAACAAGATGTTGCGGAATCACAAACAATGAGAGGAAGTTGTTTGTGACTACTTTTTATATCTTGCCTATCAGAGATATCAATCTCAAGACAATCAATCTGATTGTACTCGTACGATAGAAGGTGCAATATCAGATCACACAACTATGATAAAAGTAGTATCAGTCTGGCTTCACAATCTCAATGAAGTCTTTAAGTCGTTAAGCTGGTTTTAGAAGAAGAAAACCAAAGGTTAAAGGAGAATCGACTCTAGCACGCAAACTAGTATCACACGTAAGGTGTGGGGATTAGTTTTGCACAATACTAGATGTCTCCTTTATATAGTCTTTCAAATCAGGGTTTGAAATTAAGTTACCTTGATAACAAAGCAATCAATATCCACCGTTAGATGAAAACCTAATTTAGATTCAAGCTCATATTTCTCGACCGCAAGATCGAAAACTTAGCTTGTTACACACACTTGACAATGCACGTTTCTAGGTTTGTTAACCGTACCCAAACGTATGCACTTGTTGGTTCAACAATAGTTAACCAAAAGGTTAGCCATATGATCATTTCATATCAACCATGTTCTTCTTCACCATAACTAGTTCAAATGACTTCAAGATGAACTAGTTAGAGAGTTGTTCAATTGCAAGGAAATCTCATGTACTACACAAGATACAATTGAAGCAAAGATGATTTGATTCACTTGAATCGGTTCATGAACTTTTATAGCCACGGTTTGCAAACTTCATTCCTTAGTAATTTTAAGTTCAGAATCATCTTCAGATATATAACCTTCTCAAGTTCGCAGACTAGGTTCGCGGACTTAAGTTACCGGGCAGAGTTTACAAACTCCAGCATAAATTCTCGGGTATGACAACTTCGGAGATTCGAGGACTGGGTTCGGGGACTTGGCTCACGCCATTCTTCCGGTTCTCTTGATCAACAAAGTTCGCAAACTTTGGTTCAAAGAATAAGACTTATACATAAATGTGTTTCCACGATAATGCTTATGTCCACCATTGGTTATGTAATCTAAACTCTAATTTCAATCATTGAAACATTCTTAGAGGACGTTATATAGTTGTTACACCATTTCTCGTCAAAGCAATTTTCAAGATGATTGAAACATATCATGATTTCCGTCACTAGGTAAAGATAAACTTGATCGAAGCGAAAATCTTACCAACACATATTTGGAGATATAGATAGGTGAGGTATACTCGGCTCGAAATAACAAATGTGTATAACAAGTATATATATATATATAGCATACGACTTCTTGTCTCAAAGAGTAGGAGATAGAGTAGATAGACTTTTGAGTGATAGATAAGTTCAAGTCTTCACATATCTTTTTGTCGAGAAGTTCCACCGGTTCCTTGAGTAGTTCTTCTACTTGTATGATGAATCGCCATGAAGTCCTTGAGCTCAAATACACTTTCTATCCTAGTCCGAGACTTAGCTATAATAGACTGGAAATCAAGACTTATAGTTTTGATCACTAATATTGACAAACATGCTTGAGATAGCAACGCATGCGAGTTCGACCGAGCAATTCTCTAACACTTGGATCCTCCTCCTGATGTCAGCATCTCCCCATGATTCCATTTAGAGGAGTTTGTAGACAGTTTCTTTAGTCAGATATTTTACAAAAGTGAATATAGGAAATGACTTAGTAAATAAGTCAGTCATGTCTTCCCCTGATTACTTTCATGGGATAAGAGATTATTATTCCTTTATAATCAATAACTTTTGGATTGCACTTCCATTATCAGTTCTCTTTATGTATTTGTAGGGATAAAACAAACTCATGTCAATGGTTTCTTTAAAAAAACTCATGTCAATGATTATTTGGCGCTGAGCTATATCTAGCTAACAAGTTCACTGAGGATGAAATATTTAGTCGAGTACATTATACTAAGTACAACAATGCGTTTATTGCACTTAATATGGGAATTTTCCCAACACATCTTTGTCATATTTCTTTAGAAGAAATGGTCATTTACTTACATTTTCATCTCGACTAATCATGGGAGTGCTAGTAGTATGCATGTCCTTGTTAAACTGCCTGACAACTTTGGACATATGCAAACTGGTGGAATGATATACCACAAGCTTGGTGTTCGATCTATCTTTTCCATATTTTCATTTCAAATTCGAATTTCAAGCAACTTGTAAAATCTCTTATTTCATTAAGAGTACATACCATGTCCATATCATCGATGTTAGAGCATTGCTCGGCCAACCTCGCATGCATTGCTATCTCAAGCATGTTTGTCAATGTTGGTGATCAAAACTATAAGTCTTGATTTCTAGTCTACTATAGCTAATGTCTCGGACTAGGATAGAAAGTGTAGTTGAGCTCAAGAACTACATGGGATCATCATACAAAACGAAGGACTGCTCAAGGAACTGGTGGATCTTCATCGACTAAAAGGTATATGGAGACTTGAACTTATCTATCACTCAAAAGTCATAATATGTTTCAATCAAGTTTATCTTTACCATGTGACGAAATTCATAATATGTTTCAATCATCTTGAAAATTGCTTTGACGAGAAATGGTGTAACAACTATATAACGTCCTCTAAGAATGTTTCAATGATTGAAATGAGAGTTTAGATTATATAACCATTGTTGGATATAAGCATTGTTGTGGAAACACTATATGTATAAGTCCTTATTCCTTGAACCGAAGTTTGCGAACTTTGTTGATCAAGAGAACCGGAACAAGAGCCGTGAACTCATACCGCGAAGTGGCGGAAGTTCTCGAACCGAGAAAATCTGCTGGAGTTTGAGACTCCTTCCAGGAACTTAAGTCCGCAAACCCAGTCCGCGAACTTGAGTTAGGTTATATCTAAAGACGATTGTTTGTGAACTCATGTTTATATAAACTAAGGAATGCAAGTTTGCAAAACGTAGCTATAAAGTTAATAAACCGATTCGAGTGAATCAAATCGTTTTTGATTCGATTTTTTCTTGTGTAGTTACATAAGATTTCCTTGCAATTGAACAACTCTCTAACTAGTTCATTTGAGTCATTTGAACTAGTTATGGTGAAGAAGAGATTGGTTGATATAAAAGTGATCATATGGCTAACCATCTGGTTAACTACTGTTGAACCAACAAATGTACATGTTTGGGTACGGTTACACAAACCTAAAATCGTACATTTCATTTGTGTGTAACAAGCTAGGTTTTTCGATCTAATGGTTGAAAGATATTACCTTGAATCTAAATCAGGTTTTCATTTCACGGTGAATATTGAATGCTTTGCTACCAAGCTAACATTGATTACAAACCCTGATTTGAAAGACTATATAAGGGAGAACTCTAGCAACTGGGAAACCTAATCCCCACACCTTCTGTGTGATACTAGTTGCATAGCTAGAGTCGATTCTCCTTTAACCTTTGGTTTATTCTTCTAAACCAGGTTAACGACTTAAAGACTTCATTTGGATTGTGAAGCCAGACCGATACTACTTTCTCGTAGTTGTGTGATCTGATCTTTCATATTCTATCGTCCGAGTACAATCGCAAAGATTGACTTGAGATTAATATCTCCAATAGGCAAGATATAAAAGTAATCACAAACATCTTCGTCTCATCGTTCGTGATTCCACAACATCTGCTTTCGCCGTGTTGATTAAGATTGTTGTGAGGTGATTGATAATACTAGGTTGTTCTTCGGGAATATAAGTTCGGGTTATCAATTGGTTCCTGTTCACCTTGATTTATCAAAAGACGGAACAAAACTCGTGGGTATTTCTGTGGGAGACAGATTTATCTATTACTATAGAATTTTCTGTGTGATACAGATTTGTTATTAAAGTCTTCGACTTTGGGTCGTAGAAACTCTTAGTAGTGGGTGAGATCATCTAAGGTAATCAAGTGCGTAGTATTCTGCTGGGATCAGAGACGTAAGGAGCGCAACTATACCTTGGATCAGTGTGAGATTGATTCGGGTTAAACTATAGTCCAGACCGAAGTTAGTTTGAAGTAGGATACTGTATGTAGCGGCTTAATACAGTGTGTGTTCAATCTGGACTAGGTCCCGGGGTTTTTCTGCATTTGCGGTTTCCTCGTTAACAAAATTCTGGTCTCTGTGTTATTTCTATTTCTGCATTATATTGTTTATCTTTATAATTGAAATATCACAGGTTGTGCGTTAGTTTCAATCAATTAGAATATCCAACCTTTGGTTGTTGATTGATTGACACTTGGATATTGGTCTTTGGTACCATCCAAGTTATCTCTCTAGTATTTGATAAAGACTCGCAGATTTCTATTTGCTTGAGTATAGATCAAATCGAGAGATTGAGATATTAACTATTTGATATACTTTTATCTAGATTGAGTCTGACTGTCTAGTTGATTCTCTTGAAAGTATATTGGAGTTCGTCCATACAGATTGCTAAGCGAAATATTGGGTGTGGTTGTTAGACCCCCTATTTTTCAATCGACATAGATAGCTACAATTCAATTTCAGAAACTTTCTTTATGAGTACGCAAAGACAATACCTTAATTATTTATCCCTTCCCAATCAAATAGTCACTTAGACGGGTATACCAAATCTGCCAGATTAGTTTAATCCTTAAGTGAGCGTTCCACTCTAATTTGAAACGTACTCCGTGGTTTAAAGTCTTTTGATATGGGTAACAAAAAGGATGCTATGCACTTTTGTAAACATCTTTATCCCTTAATCCTTGTAGAGATACATAATAACCACATAAAATGATGCATTTCAAGTCCTTTTGAAACTTCCAATCCTTGTAGAACGCCATAACGTTCATAACAACATAGTAAACATTTCCAGGGCTTTGTGAGATACCTCGCGCCACAAAGCGATTCTTTATACTTTAACACTTATTTCTTCTCACTACTCTTGGTGACTAATAATCATATATGTCCCATAGGCTTTACACTTGGTTGGTTAGCACTACCACACCAAATACCTGTATATTTATCAAAGAACCAAGTTTTACCTGGATTGTGTAGGACAAATATGCTCTTTGTTAATTAAACAATAAGGAGCATGGTTCGATCTCACCGCGCTCTATTTACTTGAGAAACTGTATATAAAAGTAATAGTCATTAATATGCTCGCACGATCTTTCTATTGACTCGTGTTTGTTCTCATGATCCTTTTGGATTTTATTATTCTCTGGAATCATTTAAACTTTGGAGCGTCCTCCAGTTTGATTCATGGACATAATCAGAGACAATATAATGAGATGATTCAATTAGTGATCTATTAGGTTGTGCCCTAATCACCTACTTCCTTTCTAGGTGAGCATTGATCGAACCTGGTGGTCTCTCCATCTTCCTTTATGGAGCCACGACCTTAACTACACTTCCAACAATTGTAGTTGAAACACCTTAATATATGGTGTACCCCTTACTGAGGATTTATAACCTCGCAGGGACATTTGTAGATGGTATATGTGATCTTTTCACTTTAGCAATATCAGTGCACATTCTGAAAATCGATAATTCTTTGTCACTTCACAATTACATTTATGGATCACAAGAATCAATTTTGAGACAAAGAGGGAACATACCACGACAATTCATGTCATTCTCTTGGAAAAATCATTTTCTATATCTCCCCCTAATGATGGGAAGATTGTCTCAAGTGACAACCCGCAATTATAGCGATTAAGAGATCGTCTGCTAAAGGTTTCAAAATGCGGATAATTATCGAGAATTCTTATCCAACAAAACTACTTAATCGTTTTGATGACCCATTATAATACTATGTGGAGTCGCAATGTCACATATATAACACAACCAAAAATACGTAGGAACACAAATGTCAGGCTTATAACCAGTTACCAACTGGTACACAAAAATGGTTGACTAATTATGGGTTCTAAAACGAATAAGTAAATATGCATAAAATATTGCATATCCACCAAGAATTTATAGAAAGGTTGTTACGCATGACCTATCCTTAGACACCATCTATAACCTTTGTGGTAGCCTCTGCGAGACCATGGGGTATATGATGCTCTACGATGAGACCTTAAACATGCAATATCCATCAAGTCCTTTTGATGTAAAATATCTAGCATAAACAAGGTTGGTGAGACATTAAATTGTATAATATCTGCTAGAATTGTTTCATAAACGCATAATTTCTTGTGGACAATAATTAATTCAACACTTCTAATTATCCAACAGAGTCATAAATTACTTGAATGGACAACATTTTGCATGGATGGTCTAAATCCTGTTAACTAAAGAAACACTTTGTAAAATGAGTGACATGATTTATTACTTTAAAAGCATAATGGGAGGGGAGGTGTTATTTCTAGTACTTTAGAAAGCGTTGATTGTGAGAGATGTCGTCACTTTGCATTCTTCCAATTTTTGTAATTCCCATTTTATTGTTCAATCAAATTTAGGGATGTTCATTTGAGTTCTTTCAAAATAGAGCATCATGTCACAACCAAAGTGTCTTTATGGCTATGTCAAAACCTGAATGAGTCAATCCTAACATTATACTGTTGATATGGATCCAATTATCCAAGTATTAGTGATTTACAGTTCACTAGATTAATTGGCTCATTAGTTTCTCTAAAATGTGATCCCTTTCACATTCATTGGAGGTAATTTGTAGATGCATTCCCATTCTCGCAGTTAGTTTTCATACAATAACCATTTGTACAGACTTCGTAGAAACTTAACAAAGTGTGATTAGCTCTTGGTTCTTACAGAGATCATGTAACTTTTAATCTTTATACCAATTAGGAAACAAAGATTGAGGATTTCTTCGCTCGGGTATTACTTGTAATGATCCAAACATCGCATGATATTATATAAGGAAACAATTAAACAATCAGTTTAATATATTTCCTTAAGAGTTTCATGTAATAAGTTGTGTGTCCTTATTATGTAACAAAAGAAAATATATCTCATTTACTTTAGAGTGTTTATGTTCATGAAGATGATATACTTTTCATCATAATGTACGGATGATCCATGTAACTCAAGTACTTCTGAGTATATATCAAGTTCTTTAGAGTATTTCAATCTCATGGAAATAATATACTATTCATTCCATAAGAGCATACAATGGATATATAATTCTTTGCAATTTTTTTTCTTCTTTATTTTAGCTAATATAATATCGGTCAAACTATCATGTAGACAATAGTTTAGGATCAAATCATGCAAAATATAGATTATAACCGTACAAAGTCGATTGAATAAAGATAGAAAATAAGAAAAATTGTCAAAGTTCTTGTTGCAATTAATGTTGATGTCTAGCTAGGATATGACCTTCTCCAAGAATATAGTGAGTTCGTTTTCCTTTAAAATCCCTATTTCTCTTATAGTTGACTACTAATATATGATACTTGCATTACAACGCTTGTACCATTCTCAATAAAATGCTTATACCAAGATTTGCAACTCTCATTAATATGAGTCAGAATTACATCTCTGTCCCATTATAGGTAGATACATTTACTTCGTATCATTACTACTGGAGCCAGAATTATATCTCTGACTCATGGAAATTTTTGTGAGTTTCTTTCCACAAAAAATGAGATGTGCTTTTAATCATTGTTGAAGTTATTGACTCATTATAGTCTAACAAGTGGATTACATCCCACTGAACATTCAAGTTTGGGAGAAAAATGAATGTTTCGACAAACTTCCTTCAAATCATTACAATCTCTGAAGTCAATATGTCGCCTTAGAAATGTTGAAGGTATGGCTTCCTCTTTGAACAATGTATACAAGTTGGAGATTTTTATGACAAAAGTATTGTACTTGTGCAAAAATACTTCCACATCATAGACTCTTTAATGGTGCTCCAGTACTTCTGAGTCCAAAAAGTTAAATTAGAGTCGAATTGGTTTAGTCAAAGTCCGGTCAACTATTTGGTCAAGACCCGATCCATTGGGTTGATAAGGTCATGGTTAATGATTATAAACATATATGGTTCATTATATATGAAGTATTCATGCCTATTGATAATAAGTTTGACACTATTAGTATATGAGCCCAAAACATATCGTTAACCCTAAAAATTGAAATATTATTCTTTCAACTGTTCTGATCTACAGAAAAATACATCATAGTCCGATCATGATTAAATTTGTAAATTTGATTCATCACACTATTTAGCCAAACATAATCAAATTTCAAAGAAATCCAACGGCCAAATAAAAATATATTCATGATGCCGTATGACTGTTCTAATTAACGTTTCTGTGGACACGGCTGGAAATATCACGTAATTTGGAGTATTTTCCATGGTTGTATCTTTATGAAATTTTTACAGTGGTTCAAGAATAACGATATGTAACATGTTATAAAATTGCAGAATAATCTAACGGTTGTAATTCCAAAAACTTAAGTTTTCCGACGCTGTTATAAATTAGGATTTTCCTGAACGTATACAGATTCATTAAAATCTATTTTTTGAGATTGCATCATATTCCGATTTGATTAAATTGTAAAGGAGTACGTAATCGTTAACCCTAATTGGGTTGAACATATTTAAATTTAATGAAAATCAAACGGTGAGTCTCTGTGTTTGACAATCATATATTCGTGGAACCCTAGAAAATATTATGAAAACAAAATTCTTTTGTGGAACGAGAATACATGGTAATGCATCCATAATAAAAATTAATCTTGATCAGAACCATGCTAATATCTTCGTGAAGGAACCCATGATTAATCCTATTGATCTTGAGTGATAAAAACCAATAGAAAAAATTTTGGACAAAGTGGTAGAGTCGTGCTTGATAACGTGTTGAAGGAGAAATATAGAGAAGAAATAGATCTTATTCATTAGATATCAACGTAGTATTATTACATAGGAATACGCCTCTACTAGATTTGTGCCCGTGCTACGCATCGGGCATATTTTCCTTTATAACTTGGTGAGCGCGGGGCTTTGCCCCGCCCCGTGGCGATGTATTTTTTGATTTGGTGAGCGCGGGGCTTTGCCCGCCCTGTGGAAATGTATTTTTGATATGGTGTGCGCGGGGCTTCGTCCCGCCCCGTGGCAATGTCTTTTTGATTCGGTGAGCACGGGGATTCGCCCCGTACCGTGGCGATGTATTTTTGATTTAGTGTGGCGAGGAAAATACATTAAATAGGTGGAAAATATGTGCATATTTTTTTTTTTTTTGCTTTTAACTTGGTGTGCGCCGGGGATTCCCCCTGCCCCGTGGCAATGCATTTTTGATCTGGTGGGCGGGGGGAAGATGTATTTTTGATTTGGTGTGGCGAGGCAAATACATTAAATAGGTGGAAAATATATGCATATTTTATATATTTATTTCCTTTTAAATTGGTGTGCGCGGGGGCTTCGCCCTGCCCCGTGGAAATGCATTTTTGATTTGGTGGGAGTGTGGCTTCTCCCCGCCCCGTAAAGATGTATTTTTGATTTGGTGTGGCGGGGCAAATACATTAAATAGGTGGAGGATATGTGCAAATTTTGTTTATTTTTTTCTTTTAATTTGGTGTGCGCAGGCTTCGCCTCGCCCCATGATAATGCATTTTTGATTTGGTGCGCGTGGGGCTTCGCCCCGCTCCGCGGCTATGCATTTTTGATCTTGTGTGGGCGGGATTTCGCCCCACCCCGTGGCGTTTTTTTTTTTTTTTTGATTTGGTATGGCGGGGCAATATATATTAAATAGGAGGAGAATATGTGCATATTTTATTTATTTTTTCCTTTTAAATTGGCGGAAAATATATTTGATTCTTTTTCCCTTTTATATAATTATAATTAATTTGGAAAAAAAAAGAGTCATAATATAGCAGTTAGTCGATTACCAAATTGAATCTGGACTTGCATAAAATTTCAAACACGGTAAATTAGGTTTTCCTTTCAAGTTTGTAATTTTAACAATGTGTGGACTTTTTTTCTCCTTTATATATTAATTTGGAAAAAATAGTCCTAATATAGTAATTACTTGATTTCCAAGTTTAATTTGGACTTTCATAAAATTCCAAACACAGTAAGTTATGTTTTCCTTTTAAGTTTGTATTTTTTAAACCAATCATACGTTGCCAAGTGTCCTCACCTAAATATTGTCACTCCATGAATTCCAAATTGAATTCGGTCCGCGAGTTATAACCCCAAAGGTCTCACTATCCGTCCACAAAAAACCCATCAAAACAAAAGAAACACAAAAACCCAAAAAAAAACAAAAGTAACACAAAAACCCCAAAGAATTTGATTAAACCAATTTTGGTTTCATCATAAAATTTGATGAAACCAATTTTGAATTTTGGGGTTTTTGTATCAATTTTGTTTAAGATAGAGTTTTAGTGGATCCAAAATTTGAACGGAGTTTTTGTACCACAAGTTTGGTCACCTTGGGTTTTTATTACTAGTTCTGAATTGAATTTGATTTCCTTTTTTAAATCTTTTTCCTATTCTTTTTAAATCAATTATACGTTGCCAAATGTCCTCACCAAAATGCTCGTTTCACAAAACTCAAAAGAAAAATATTTCGATCAATTAGAAAACAAGGATTTCCTCACCGTTCAACGTGGGAGCTTTATTTGTCTAGGCATCTAAATCTTTAGATTTATAGGCTAGAGTATCGACCCTGTTAGCTTTATTTGTCTAGGCATCTAAATCTTTAGATTTACAGGCTAGAGTATCGACCCTGTTACATATAGATAGGGCGCAGTGCGCACACATGAGCCAAACGCCCACAACATACTAATATTTTTAAGGAAAATAACATTTTAAGCCTCGCGTTTTTAGGGGCCACTCGAAAGGATTTAGGGGCCAACAATAAAACAAAAAAGGTCACCCAAATGGAAAATGTAGCCAGCCCTTATCTCGCGTAATTCGTAATGGCGAAATTACTCTTATATATTCGGAGGATATGATAACATTGTTATCCTCCGATTTCAATCGGAAGCCAAAATATTTCCCAAACTTCCGATTGTGGTCGGTGCAGTATTAGAATGATTTTTGTTTCATTTTTTCATTTCTTTTGCATTTGTGAGTTATTAGAGTTATAGAGAAGAGGTTGAAGGAAAAAAGGGAAAAACCATTTTTTTCACTACAAAAATGGATGGATATGAAGAAGAAGGTGAGAATCATGACGAAGAAAAAAATGTTGAGGGTTCACGACCGTTTAGAGAAGACGATCTGGGGTATATGTTGAATGATCCAAACTTTTGTGGAGAGGAAAACCTAGACGACCCTTTCATGGAAGAAAATGGAGAATCGCATGATATTGAAGCTAACGATGCATGTAAAACAAAGGTATTGTGTTAAGAAACTAAAATACTCGATTTGCATGGTTTGTGTGCTTTTGTAAACAAGAAAAACCGATTATTGCATGCATTGAATGCCATGAACTACCTAGATTCGGTAGATAATTTCTAGATTAAACTTACGAATATAACACACTGAGTACCAAATATGTATATTCGGTAGTTCCAAGATACTAGTTTACTGCCGAATATGAGAAAAAACCCCCAAACTGGTTCCAAATAATATCTACATTCGGTAGTTATGGTAGAGTTATTTACCTCCGAATGGCCCCAAAAACGAATTCCTCAGAAAATTTCAAAACTCAGTATTCTTATCCTTTACAATCGGTAATAGTTTAACATTATTTGACTGCCGAATATAACAGTGGCCTCAAAATAAAATTTCCGAAAACTTGAAAATCGGATGTTTATCGATTAAAGTTATCTCCCGGTTATTTATATTCGGCTGGTTTACTATATATTTTAGCTTCCGATTATATCATTTTTTGCACTCAGTAAACTGTGTACATTCATTTGCATAAATCGGTGTTTTGGGTAACCGATAGGATTCCGAATATAAAGTATTCGAAAGTTTGACTTATTTAATGACCTCCGATTATATCATTTTTTTCACTCAGTAAACTGTGTACATTCATTTGCATAGATCGGGTGTTTTGGGTAACCGATAGGATTCCGAATATAGAATATTCGGAAGTTTGACTTATTTAATAACCTCCGATTATTGTATAATAATTTGTTGCTTTCATATGCAGGCCGTTGAAGAGTTTGTTGATGACTTCTATTTGAGGCCCGACACTTCCCTATACTATGCAAACGATTTGGTATACTCATTACTACTTTTTTCTTTTTTTCAAAATTTATATGTTAAATGGTTATGCTTATTAGGTTTGTTTTGTTTTATGCACGTTTAGACATTTGGAAGTAAGAAGGAGGCAAAGGAATGGCTTATGAACAAGGCAAAAGATAACATGTGCGTGGTAGTTCAAAATAATCATGTTAGTGACACTCGATTTGAAATGATTTGTGAGCGAGGTGGGACGCGAAAGAGTCACGAGGGAAAGAATAGTAAGTACATACGGAAGACGAATAGGAAATACCGAAGCAATACCAAGAAGATAGGATGCCCATTTAAGATTGTCTTCTATAAGCCCGATGGTATTAAAGGTAAAGAGTATAAAATGTATAAAGTTGATAACGGTTGTCACAACCATGATGATCCGTTGGATTTAATTGGACATGTAATGGTTGCCAAGTTAAAACCACATCAAATGCAGACGGTGAGGTCTATGCGGATCCAAAAAGCGAGTGCGATCTTAAGTAAAATAAAGGCGGACGATCCCGACAACTTGTCTTCTTTGTCTACAATTAAGTCGGCCCTAGCTACGATCAAAAGGACTGATTGGGATGGTAGAACGGTCATGCAACAATCGGAGTGGTTAGCGGAGTTACACGGCTACACCTTGAGAAGGGAAGAAAAGGATGGTATAGTGGTTCGTATTTTCTTGGCACATCCCGAAATGATCCAATTGGCTCAATGCTTTCATCAAATTTTGTTGATAGATGCTACTTATAAGACAAACAAGTATAACATGCCGTTGTTGAACATTGCTTGCCATACTTCGGACAAAAACACGTTTACGATTGCATGGGGTTTAATGGATCATGAGAACAATGTGAGTTTCATTTGGATGTTGGAGACGTTGAGGTCCATTTATAACGGTGATAATTTTCCAAGGGTTATTGTAACGGATAACGATCAAGCCTTAATGCATGCAATAGCGGTAGTGTTTCCGGAAGCCCAAAACTTGCAATGTACGTGGCACATTCAATGCAATCTCAAAACCAATTGCCATCATCATTTCCAAGCTAAAAGACCAAGGAAGGGTACCAAGAGGTCAAAGGAAGAGGATGAGCGCATTAGTAAATTAACCTTGGAAGAACGTAAGGAAGAGGATAGGCTATTTGAAGAAAAGTGGAAGGAGGATGGAATAATTTGGAAAATGTTCATGAAAGCATGGGACAAAATCGTTTGGTCGATGACCGAGGAAATTTACGAATGTAACTTGAAGAAATTTGAGGATGAATACAGCACGGACTACCCAAAACCGGTTGAGTATTGTAAAACACAATGGTTAACGATTAAGGAGAGGTTTGTGTTTGCATGGACATATGAATATCGTAACTTCAAGAACGAGGCGACAAGCATTGCGGAGGGGTCTCATGGTCGACTAAAGAAAATACTAATTGGTAGTCAAAATGGAGTTGTGTCGATCCAAGAAGCAATCCATGAATTCACCAATCGTGATCTCGTAAAGATTAGGAAATGTATGCAATTTAGTGTACACCAATTCCCGATGGAACATATTAAGGAAAAATTGCTTCTAAGGGGAGTTGTTCATAAAGTTTCAAGATGGGCAATAAATCGCATGATGAAACAATTGAAGTTATATAAAACTTATGATGACGAGAATACGGTTTGTGTTTGCAAGGATATGATAGGTATTGGACTCCCATGTCGTCATAAGTTGGGTAGGTATGTTGAAGTGATTGACATCGATGATATTCACCCATTTTGGAAGCAATTAAATTTCACTCCGAACACCCCGGTAGTTGATGGTCCGTCTTTCTTCGAGTCGGAATTGTATGCACGAATAGCCGAGCGTTACGCTACATCAAACGGCACCAAAAAGCAAATATTGATGCATAATTTGGAGGAAGCCCTTCACCCTTGTTTAAGGGAGGTTGATGAACCTATTAAGCAAAAGAACACCGGTAGGCCGAACACCGAAGTGTCGAGGACCATCCAAAGAAAAGAGTTGAAGGAGTATTTGTCTAATAAAAGAATATTGTCTAGGCACGAGTGTTCGGAAGCCGAATTTGAAGATGAGCCGGAACCTAAGAAAAGAGGTCGTCCAAGAAATGATCAAAGTGGACCAACCACCCGACAAGTAAGGCCAAAGATCTCTACAGAGCCTTCTCAAGTAAGTCAACCCAATGTTGTCGAAGAAGTTGTTGAGCAAATGAACGCCTCGCAACAAACCCAACCAATGGAAATTCTTACTATAAAAGAGGACAAAGGTACTCTTCGTTGCCCTAGAGATCTTAATGGAAGACCAAATCGATCCACATATACAATATACAAAGAGTATTTGGAACAACTCCCTCCACTTATCATTCCATTTGTTTTGTCGACCGACGAGGTTGATGGGGATGGAAATTGTGGGTTTCACGTTGCTACGGAACAAATGGGTTACTTTAGAGAGGCGGATATCGAAGATGTCACCCAATGCCAATATTTAAGAAATAAGATGGCGGTACAACTAGTGAAGGACAAGGGTTTTTATATGGAGATGATGAGGCGAGGAGATAGATACGACAAAGAACAAGAGTTCAAAGACTTAGTTGCGCGTGTGAAGTGTCGAAAGGGATTGAAGACAATCGGATCCAAGTATTGGATGACAATGCCTAAATTTGGATATCTCCTAGCGGACGTTTTGAATTGCGTGGTACATTTCTTCGTTCCTCCTATGTATGGACTTAGCATGACGTTTGCACCCACAAGAACGGCTTGCGACGAGTCGGTTAAAGATAGAAGAATCGTAATGGCATTTGTGAATGAAATGCATTTTATCGGTTTAAGAGTAAAGAAAGATTGTCCGTTACCTCCGTTGAGTAAGTGGCACGATTACTTCCCGATGAACCATTGCAAGGATTGGGTGAAACAATATGAGTCCAACATGGTTGATTGGGATCGTGTTATGGACAACAACTTTCCCGCTGAGTTACTCGAATTGATCCCCTCGGATGATGACGATGTTTGATCGTTTTTTTTCGAGGCACGATTATAATTTTTTTTGAAACTATGTAATCGGAACAACAGTATTATAACACTTCAATACGATTAATCATATTCGGGAATTCCATATTTTATCAAACCGCCGATTAATATTAAAAATTTGAATTTACAGCACTCAAACATCACATGTTATTCTTTTTTCCCAGTCCGAGATGCAACAATCAACGCGGCTTCGAAATGTAGAAACGACTCTCCTCTCCACTTGGAATAAGCATCTTGTGCCGCAAACCTGTCGTCTCTGTGCCTAGCAAGAATACGGTTGTACTCGGTGCACAATTTTATAACATGGTGCACCCTTGAAGAAACATGGGATGGTTCATAATTGTGGCGTGGCTTCTTGTACTTACCAACAAAAGGACCCAATGAAACGTTAATCCAAAATATACGATCGTCCTGCTGTTCTTTGGGTAGATCTTTCACAATGTAATAATTTTTTATCCATTCGGTCTCTTCCTCAACTTGTTTTAATCTTTCTCTATGATGGAATTGTTCTTGACCTCGCTTCTTAGCCTTGATTTCCTCTTCCTCCTCCTCCGTTGCCACTAACGATGGTTTAATTTTTTTGGGTTGTTTGTTCCTTTTTTGTATTTCTTCTTCCCTTGCTGCAATTGATGTAGTTGTTCGCTTGCATCTTCGAAGTATGTTGTCGATTGATGATGGACTTGCCATTGAAAAGGTTTTTCATTCAGATTTGTTACTCAATAATAACTGAGAGGGGTTACCCTCCTTATATAGATTAGAGTTCCAACGGATCTAATTTTTGAAAATATGAGGTTTCTGAAAATATGGCCGTTGAGGTTTCTGAAAATATGGCCGTTGAGGTTTCGTATCATTGGTGCACTACAATCGGTTGTTAACGATACACGTATTACCTCCGAATAAGACATTCGGTGGAAACTTAAATTCTTATCTACCGATTAAGTTGGTATTTCTAAACACGACTATATTATTCGGAGGATAATTGTTTTGTAAAGTTCCGAATGTACGATGGCCCAAAAATCAGAATTTGGGAAAAACTTATACTTTTCAAATTTTGAAATTGAAATAATCGGAAGTATAATTAGTTACCCAAACTTCCGAATATGGGCTGTCTAACATTCTATATTGGCCCTTGGAACCACCTAGAGCCAAGGCGTGGTTTGTTTTGAACTTGCTATATTCGGAGGATAATTGTTTTGTAAAGTCCGAATGTACGATGGCCCAAAAATCAGAATTTGGGAAAAACTTATACTTTTCAAATTTTGAAATTGAAATAATCGGAAGTATAATTAGTTACCCAAACTTCCGAATATGGGCTGTCTAACATTCTATATTGGCCCTTGGAACCACCTAGAGCCAAGGCGTGGTTTTTTTGAACTTGCTATATTCGGAGGATAATTTTTTTGTAAAGTCCCGAATGTACGATGGCCCAAAAATCATAATTTGGGAAAAACTTATACTTTTCAAATTTTGAAATTGAAATAATCGGAAGTTAAATTAGTTACCCAAACTTCCGAATATGGGCTGTCTAACATTCTATATTGGCCCTTGGAACCACCTAGAGCCAAGGCGTGGTTTGTTTTGAACTTGCTATATTCAAAGGATAATTGTTTTGTAAAGTCCCGAATGTACGATGGCCTAAAAATCAGAATTTGGGAAAAACTTATACTTTTCAAATTTTGAAATTGAAATAATCGGAAGTATATAACATTATATTGTCTTCCGAATAAATATTGGCCCCAAAATGAGATTTTTCCTATATAAGAAATTTTGAGATTTTTTCAATATATATATATATATATATATATATTCGGTAGTGAGTGTACTTCCGAATAATGTGTGTCTACTTAAATATATTCGGGATCCAAAAAATTCATTAAACTACCGATTATTACCAGTTTGTATCCAGGAAGATATGGCCAACAATATTCGGCCGATAACCATCAAATATTTCTCCCGAATACTGTCGATGTTCTTGAGAAATGAAGAACACGACTACATTCGGAAGTAAAGGAGCATGAATATCGCCCGAATCTGGATAAATAACCGAAAACCCTAGAATTATTTTTCTCGATTCGTCGAATTAAAGCGAAATAAACCCTAAAAATGATAGATTCTTACCTAATTGGGGCCATTTGACTTTGGAGTGGAAAATTTTTTGTTCTTCCACAATCGGAAGATAATATGAAACTGGAAGAAGAAGAGTTGAAATGAGTAGAATTGTTTTTGATTTGGTTTTTATAGAGTTTTATCAGAAGGGCATTTATGTAACTTCAATATCATATAGGGTACCCCTTAACTAGAGTCTTTGGCTGGGTATAAATTGATGGCCCCTAAATCCTTTGGGGTGGCCCCTAAAAACGCCAGGATTTTAAGGGGCCGTTTTATCCCGTTCCAACCTTTTAACTCATCCCCAAGTTCTGAAATAGACATATCGAATACTGATCGGATTCCCAAAAGTTAGAGCACCGCAGGTCTTCAAATATTGAACTACTAAAATAAAACGAATAAGTATAGAATTAGACAGATTAAAACTTTAAATTCCAAAACAGAGAGGGGAATTAAAAATCCCTCTTTTGTTCTTTCTTCTCTCTTTTGAATTCAACCCCTAAAATTAAATCAGTGAATCCCAGTGTGCAGGAGATCAATAATCCAATCTTCTTCTTCATCGAGTGAGGGTTTTTAATTAGGAAGATTGAGAACTGGGGTTTACAGAATGAGTGCTGCCATTCGCGAATGGGAATCTGATCCTTTATTCTCTGCAGCAGAAGTTGTACAGGATTCTGCAGATCGGTGAGTTCTTTCTATCCAAACCCTGTTACTGAATTTGAAATTTGTTTTGGTGAGTTTTCTATATTTATGGTTTACCTCAGGTGGATTGCAGCAGCAGCAGCTAGGTCGAACTAACCTCATTGTAGAATATTGGGTCTCATGGTTTTTAAAAATTGGAGTATTTTTATTTGATCAGGGAATAATAAATGAACCTTCTTTTTTTATGAATGTACAGAAAGTAGTCAATTTTGTTTACAAACTGAAGCAATGTCATATATATGCATGCACTTATTTGATGTTTCGACAATGAATGTACAGGAAAGTAGTGAAATTGTTTGCAATTGTATGATGAACACATGTGAAGAACACGTAATATTGAGTTGTAGTTGGCGTGCACCAAATATTAGAGGCTAGAGAAGTAACTGAAATTGACCCTATTGAGCAACCAGTTCATTGATGATCCCATGTATATGAGATTCAATTCTGTCATTTGAATTGAGTCCTGATTCTACTGCTTTTGTATTATATTTCCGGAAAATAATACTGAGTATGTTAGTTGAACCATGAATTTCAGGATGGAGTCGATGTTTCGGATACTGCTGCATGAGCAAAGTCTTGATCACGGAGATGCTACAGACCCCAAACTCCTTAGTTCAATGGACTATCATAGGCGGGATGTTGTTACTGCATTAGAAACAACCAAATGGCAGGTAGTTTATGGTGTTGGCGATCTTCCTTAACACTCTCCTTTTCTTTTCTTATTCTTTTAGCATTGCTTACTAGCTTGTTTCGGGTGTTTTCTTATTAGTTGGAAGATTTTGAACGGGCAGTCAATCTAGCAGAAGTATCAGATAGTTACCGTTCGAGGGAAGATGCCATTTCTAGACACAAGCAGTTTATCAGAGCCATTCAAGCACATATTTCTCAGGTGGAAAAAAGCTTAGGTGATCATCGATCAGCAGGAGATGTTGCCATTAGCAAACAGTGGGGTAATTTAGATGAACAAGACAGAGATGGCTTAGTTTTGTTTCTTTCAGGAGGAAATACTAATGACCACATTAAGCCCTATGACTCGGAAAACAGCAGTATTATGAGAAGGTTCCTTGATTCAACCACAGCTTTTGATGACAATACTGATGAAATTATTGAGCTTAAGAGTGAAGAAAATGAAGACTCAAAAGTGAATGGAGTTATGCATACAGATCGTGTGTTTGATTCTGCAAAGGAAAATAATACAAGGAAAGTGGCTTCTAATTATCCCACACGTGCGGGTTATGAAGTGTCTATTGCAATCCATGAGGGTCTTGGGGATGAAGTTGTTGGGGGTGCAAATTGGGGTTTGGAAGGTTGCGAATCTAATGCTAAAAGCTTCTTCTCCAGAAACAAGCAAAGAGGATCCAGCTGGCTCGATATTTTGGAGGTCTTCAATAAATATTGGTCCATATATGGGAGTCGGATGACTAGGAGTTTTACAAAGAAGAGGAAAGATGGAGAGTTGGAAGACGAATTCAACCAGAGGCCTTCATCATCATATTCATCATATGTTGACATTTGCCAAGCTGAACAGGTAAATCTGCAAACTCCGTTTAGTGTGCAGCAACTAAAGTGCTTCTTAGTTAGAGATTCATCACACAACAATTCAATATGCCTAACGTCTCTAATGTCAGTTGTCATGGTGCTTGAATAAACAATAACCGTCCAAGTAAAATCTACGGGGAGAGTCAAAATGACCAGTTTAACATGAAAAGCTGATAAAGACCAAACCAGTAGGGTGGGTGTTTGAGAAGAGTCTCTGAATGAAAAGATGAGGGTGCTGTGTCCGACCCATTGAATTCATGTTGTTATTTGAAGAGTGAATTGCTTTTGTCCTTATGTTGAAATTCTTCTTTACAGGGTCATGGATTATACTCAAATGTTTTGACAAGTGCCATGAGGGCGTGTAGCTGGCTTGGGATTTCTAATGGGAGGTGTAAAAGGTTGCAGTATTTTATCCAAGTCAACCGACGTATTTCGGTATTAGTTGTCATACTGATCATCTTAGGTAAGGACTTGGTACTTTCTATTTTGTTCAATCGATTGAGTTACTGAATTATTGCAATCAGATATATATTGTCTCAGCAGACCTAGGTTCCGTATAAGAAATCTTTTACATCATCTGTTGTGTAATCTGTAAAGGTGAACTCTTGAAAACATAATTTCAAGTTGGTCTATCTTTTGTCGATTATGTGTTCTTGTTTTCTTATATGGAAAATTTGAAGAGACCAAACTGGTTTAATTAACTTACATAAGACACTTCCTTGAATTGATTTTCTCCATTATTCAACATAGTCTGACATAGTGACATGGATTTTTTCTGTGTACATCTTAATTCCAAAATCTGAACATCAGCAACAAGCTAAAAAGCCCACTATTCTGTTCTCCTTGCAGGTATCCTGGCATTCCGGATATTCTGAGATAATGGGCCAGCGTGAGTTGCGAGTCAGATTGTGTCCAGTCTTCCTCCCAACCTCTGCAATGTTCCTCTACGTGAGTTGCTTCTCTCTGTGTAGGGATCAGAGCTATTCTGGGCATGGGAAACAATCACATATGGTAACTACTTTATGAAGCACATGCATGGTGGAATTCTTTGGCACGTTCTCATTTGTTCATAAATATTTGATTGTCAATGATCGATTCTCTATAAAAATTATTTTCTATGAACAAGAAAAGGGTCAAGATCACACGTCTTCTCTGAAACTGATGGACACACATCCGCTGTCATCCCCAGTCAGTTAGAAAATCATTCTTTTGCAATTGTTTGTCTATATTTAGAATCTGAAGAGGGGAGCATACTTTGTTTTTCCATGCTTTCAACCCGTTTACTTTCCTTTGATTGTCTGTTCCGAAGCTGTAGTATCTGGATATGATTATTCCACACTGTTCATGTGCTATGAGTAAGTTGTGTTTAATCTCATGTACCACCAGTATGTTCTGTTTCAAGTTATGTTTCAATTCGTACATCTAACCTCATATCAGACTGATCAAAGAAAAATAGAGCAAGTTTTACCTGGAAATCTATTCAGTGAATCTGGTATAATGTTCAATCTGTTTGTATCAAGTTCTTTTTCTTGTATCCTTTTGTTGGGCTTTGGGGCGCTGGCCGTAAGCTAAACAGTGAAGAACCATAATATTGGGCATACCAAAATCTTCCAAGGCATACTGAATGAAGACAAAAAAGGTTGTGAAATAGCAAAATCAGATAACCCCTTAACCCAAATTTTTTTAATGCAAATCTGCCCTTTACGTATTAGTGTTAATAATCTTGATTAGTGATTAAAATAATTTTCAGAATTATAAGAGTTGTTTAGATGAAAAATTTGAGGAAAAAAAAATCAAAGTTTTGGTTTTGTTAAGAAGGAGAGAAAGAGAAGGAGAAAGCGAGAAAATTCTAATTCTTGATTCAATGGAGGATGAGGAGGGTCATCATTCATCTAAAAAACCTAGGAAAATACATATCAACTACAACAATGATCCAGAAATGGTTGATTTCTTAGATTATGAGAATGATTTTACACCCACTCAAGCTCAAACTCAAACACAAACTCAAGATGATGATTTTTATGAGCCAAATCCTGATGATGAAGACATTGATGAGGAACCCAATGCTTCTAATACACAGGTACACTTATATCCTATACTTAATCTCACTTCTATAGCTCTCAATTATCAAAAGTTAGGTTTTTTAATCATGGTTCGGCGAAACTGGTTGAGGTTCGGCTCACATCTATGAGCCGAATCTACCAATTGATGAACGGTTCGGCTTACTGAATCTGTTTACTGCATGCGCCGAATCTATAATTTCCAATTCCAACCCTTTTGCTAGACACTAGTTCGGCTTATATGAAAGTTTCATAGTAAGCCGAACAACATCCTGAATAGTCCGGAATAGAATCATTACTAATTCGGCTTATATATCCAAAATTGTATGTGCCGAACATAATTTTTTAATTTCTGGGTTGAAATATTGTTACTAGTTCGGCACATATGGAGACTATCGTATCAGCCGAAACCTCTTATGTTCAAGGTTCGGCACATAATATGATTATCGTCTGAGCCGAACATGAATTTGTTAATTTTTGGGTTAAAATATTGCTCGTGGTTCGGCACATATTGAGGATATCGTATAAGCCGAAACCTGTAAATGTTTATAGTTCGACACATAATGTGATTATCGAATGCGCCGAATCTTGTTATTATATTCCCTTTCTAGTGTTTAACCTTGTGATATTCTTTGTAGATCGTGCTTGGACCCATGGAAAATCAACCTGATCCAGTAGACATAATTCACGAGGATACCAAGGATCAACCTTTTTATAGGATGAACCAAACAAAAAAAGTGAAAATTACTAAAAATGTTAAGAAAGTGAAGTCTAATGATGGAGAATACCAAGGTCCATATTAAACTCATTAAAATGAATTAGATCTTATCTTCAACTTCAAGAGAATGAAAAGACAAACACAACGCAAAAAGAATGAGGTCATTCCGACATCGGACGAAAAATTTATGGACAAAACAAGATCGAAAAACTTGAGTGTGCAAAGAGAAGGTTCAGCTGATAACTCAACAACACGAGCTAGCCGAACCTAGAGCCTGCAAATCAATATTTTCGAAGTGTTTACAGAGAGAGGTTCGGCTTGAAAGTGATCTAATCGAGTCAGCCGAACCTGACAACCACCTGGGATAAATTTCACTTCTCAGGTTCGGCCGGGAAGGTTTGCAAGGTATTAGCCGAACCTGACACTGTTCTGGGACGTATTCAATACACATTTTGGGGTTCGGCTAAAAATTGACATTTACGGTTTAGCCGAACTGTTCATATACACTTTCAGGGAGAAATTTCAAGAACAGTTCGGCTCAAAACTCAACTCAATTATCAGCCGAACCCGCTACTGTAACCGTCAAAAACCCTAAGTTTTTAGCAATTTAACCCATTCAATCCATAAAAAACAACAAATAAAAGACTGGGTTTGTAGGGAATACCTTATTATCCTCATTTTAGTATTTGGAGCTTCAAATGGTTGAATTTCCGATTCAATTTCCAGTTCAATTATAGTTTTTACACCTTCATCTTCAATTGGTTCTTCTTCTTTAGTTCATGGATTGAAAGAGGATTTAGAACACCTGCCGTTTGCTTTTTTCTTTGTACGATCCATTATATAGTTCAATTTAACCGATGATCGAATTTTCACGAATCGATAATTAATTACAGTGATGCAAAAAAAAATCTGAGAGAAAAGGAAGGAGGTTTAGCTAGAGGAAGAAGAAGAAATGTTTAGGATAGTTTATTTTTTGATTTTAAGTTCAAGGGTATATAGGTAATTGAACTACCCAATACACACCCCTTATAAGGTCACCTAGGATGAGAAAACTATTTTGTATGCCTTGAAAGTTTTTGGTATGCCTAAAATCATAGTTCACAGTGAATTCTCGTTTTCACTTTTCATGGCAACAGTCAAATTTGAAGCCCAACAAGCTAGCTATAAATAAAATTTTGAATACAGAGGAAACCCAGTCGAAAGACTTCAGCTTACGCCGAATTTGTCATTCAGAAAGTGAACACTTTAGTATTGCCCTCTGAAAATGTTACCTCTCAGATGCATTGGCAGTGGAGTAAAATTGTTGGTTTCAAAATAATCAAGTTCTCTTTCTTTCTGGATTATCTCTGGAGTATTAATTTTGGCACCCAGCTTGTCAATGCTCCTCAATAGACAAACTGAGGATAGCCGGTCCTCATTAAGACAAATGTGGTCTGGAAAAAGTGGTGTCCCACCATTTAACTCCCTACGTTTTCTTTGGGTTCACTCTCTTCAGCATGCAAGATGGCATCTGACAAGTGACGCCAGAACTCACATGGCATCATGGACTGCGGGCACTTGGCAATTCTAGTCGGTTAGAGAGTCCTCCGCCCACCTGGCTAGTAGCTAGTCATTCTCCAGAAGCATCTACACCGCTCTGACTCTCTCTCTCTCTCTCTCTCGTGCGCTTTCTGTATTCTCTCTGGAGCTCTCCGCATCTCTTAGAGATTGAAAGAAGAAGAAGAAGAAGAAAACAGTACGATCTCTCTCTCCCTATCTGTGATCTGTCAATCTCCTGTTCTTATTGTTAGTAGCATTTTTGTTAGTCATGTTTGGTTTGGAGTGGTTTAAACCCCTAGCTTGTAAATTGCTTTATTTTCTCAGGAAATCAGTTATCAAGTGAGTAAGCCTACTTTGCGTTAGGTGCAAGCATGTCGACCATGAAGCTTAATTGTTCCTGCATAACCAGAACTGGAACGCAGAACAAAATCGCCAATATCGGTCGGTTATCCAGAAAACCGGCTTCTCTCGGTTCAATAAAGAATATCTCAAAATCATTTGGTTTTAAAGCTTCCTCCTCGTTCAAGGTGTCTGCAATGACAACATACAAGGTGAAGCTAATTGGACCGGATGGAACAGAGAATGAATTTGAAGCTCCTGATGACGCTTACATCCTCGACTCAGCTGAGAGTGCAGGAGTAGAGTTACCCTTCTCATGCAGGGCTGGAACGTGCTCTACCTGTGCCGGCCAGATGACATCAGGTTCAGTAGACCAATCTGATGGATCCTTCCTAGACGATACCCAGATGGAAAAAGGGTATGTTCTTACATGTATCTCTTATCCAAAATCAGATTGCGTTATTCACACTCACAAGGAATCTGAGCTCCATTAACGGAGATGATGGCTTGATGAAATAAGAGTTTGAGCTCTTGCTTTAGAAAACCAAGGTCCATCATCAAAATGTTTTTGTGATGTACTTCAGATTCTATGTCGTACACTCATCAGTTTAGTTCTTGATATTAATATGTTAGCCTCAATATGCAGGAAATGCCCTCAGAGTGTCTCGGATAGATTTTTATTTGTTTGTTTCTTTTTCTTTCAGCAAACGGAAACATCATTAGATGACTAGGGCACCCATAAAATCTGACAGTTATTCACCTCTCATTAACTGGGTTCTTGTACAATGACTTCACAAAGCAGAAACACGTAATTATTAATTGGAATAGGAAATGGAAATCAAATTACAATCACCCAGAAATACAATGATTTCGCAATAAAGAAAACCAAATTGATAGAGAGTACTGTTCCAGATTGGTTGCAGTTAGCTATCAAATAATGTAACCTCTAGTACAATATAACATCTCGATAATCTTAGTAATGAAGCAAGACATAACTAAAAATACAAACAGAAATCAAGAAGCTCCAATATTACGTACGAATCACCTTGCAACATGTTAGCTATCTAGGAATACACGTCCCCCAGTCCCACCACGTACTGCAACGAAAATTAAGACAACATGATGAGAGTGCCCAACATGATTCACCAGCTTGGTTACAAGCTTCTACAGTATCTACATAAACAAAAGGGATCGATAAGATCATAACCAAAACCCACACAAGGATTAATAAACTGATGATCTTGTTGCTTGCCATCTTTTGCTATTGATGAATTTTGTTGTTTCTGTTTTCTTTTCTGGTTTGGTTGGCCAGTAAATTGTTCGTGAAGGATACTCTTATATGTAGTACATGGCATCTCAACCATTTAGAAAGTCAATAAAATTACATGGCACTCCTCTCTGTAAGCCTTCTATTTTTATTTTGCATTCTTTTTGATCGATAGAAAATTATATGGGTATATGGAGATTGAGTTCCAATGATGGCCATGACGAAATCTACAGTTTGAAGGGCCAGTTTTTGATCGGTTCTAGTATTCCAGCCAGAATATAATCGGTTATCATCAGTTTGATCTCCTGTGAACGAACATATACTTAAATCAATATGATCATGCAGTTTGATATCGGTTAAATTACAAAGTTGCAGCTTGCTGATGTGAAAACATATACGATACGAAATTTCTCATAAGCATGTTCCTAGAAGAAACATGAGGGGTCGATAGTTGACAAGAATTAACAATCATTTTTCAAAATCTGATTCTTTCGGTAATTTAATTAACAAATTTTAATAAGTACTGTACAAAAAGATTTAGATTCCTTTTTATAATTTCTATATATAGGAATACAATGACTCATTTGAAAGTCGTTGTGGCAGTATACTTAATTATAGTGTAGTGTCATGATTACCCGATAATATATTTTGTAAGTACCACTAGCCATGTTCCAGCTGCTGTGTATATTATTGGAAACATTCAATATACCGAGTCGTTATGCAAGCTGAAATGAAAAATAACGTGACAAGGATAGGTGATCACGATGCACCGCCTTAATTTGAATAAGCTTTGTCAAGAAGAAGCTTAAAATGAAATTAATATCGAATTATTATTTATGAATTCAGAAGGTGTCATATGCAGTCCATATAATCATCAATCGACAAAGTTAAAAGAAAAAGAAAAAAAGTGTAGATGAAGAAGGTTATGAATTTGTTTTCTGGGTTGTTTAAGATTTATTTGTTGTTATGAAATTCTGCTAGTTCACGTTCCACAGACTGTGGAAGTTGTGGAATAGGCGAAGATTGTTGTTCTGGTTTCACGTGTGATTTCCATTTGTTGAGCGATGACATGTCATGATAAATACACTCCAACCGTAACAAATACCGATGCAGATGAAATCAAAATAAAATTTGATAAAACCAATATTAAAATTTGGGGTTTTTGTGTTATTTTTGTTTTTTGGAGTTTTTGTGTTACTTTTGTTTCCATGAATTTTTTGTGGATGGATAGTGACACCTTTGGGGTTATAACTCGCGGACCGTTAAGCAAAACACACATGCAGAAATAAAGTAATGATCAATCAAGTACTACTAGAATATATAGGTTATTGTCGTACCTGGCCGTCTATTTATTTATCTAGTTATACTTATAAGGGAAACAAGATCTAATGAAAGAAAGAGATGCGCAGGAAATAACACCAACAACATATTAAGCCTGATCAATCACTCTAGCTAGAACATTTTGGTTGGCTTTATTGACACACACCTCCCGGTAAGGACCAATAATCAGAGCACGATAATGCACCATAAGATGGTATTGGGAATCCACATCCACTGTAGGAACATTTTAGAGGGAAAATCTGAGCATCTACAGAAGCAAAAAAGATCGAAAGGATAAGTAGCACCACCACCAATACCACAAGATGTAAACTCCTGAATGTTTCGCTTTCCATAACTTAGTAATGATTTTTTTCTACCTTATTGTTAAAACTTAGGTAAATCTTGTTCTTCTTTTATTCATTGTAATGCCGTAGCTATTTATACATGACTCAAACTTGGTGAATAATCCTTCCTAAAGCACGAACTTGAACCTTTCCTTATGGGTCTCAAATTCGTGACTTACATGGACAATACTTTCCATAGACTGGCCACTACGGTCTTGGAAAGATATTACGACACTTTCCTAATATATCGCTTTGCTTAATACCCCCTCAAGACGGAGCATGTAGGTCACAAATGCCCATCTTGGACAAAAGACCTTGAAACTGAACTCGGACTAATGATTTTGTGAAGATATCCGCCAACTGCAACTCCGTAGGCGTATAAGAGGGTGAAATAATTTTTTGTACTATCGCATCCCTGATGAGATGACAATCCACCTCTATATGTTTGGTTCTTTCGTGAAAAACGGGATTCTGACCAATATACAATGCCGACTGACTATCACAAAGGAGACTCATTTCCCGTGTATGACGAACTCCCAAATCACCTAGTAATTGATTCAACCACTTCAATTCACAAGTAGCTGCAGCCATAGATCTGTATTCTGCTTCAGCTGAACTACGAGAAACTGTGTACTGCTTTTTGGTCTTCCAAGACACTGGTGAATCTCCAAGAAGTACAAACCACCCTGTCAATGATCGTCTAGTCAAAGGACAGCTTGCCCAATCTGAATCACACCAGCCTTTTAAACTTAGACTACTATCAGAGCGCAACAGAATTCCTTGCCCAGGATTCTTTTTCAAATATCTAACCACACGAAGTGCAGCTTCCCAATGTTCTTGTCTTGGATGTTGCATAAACTGTGACAAAGTATGCACAGAATAAGCTAGATCCGGTCTAGTCACAGCCAAATAAATCAATCTTCCTATCAGTCGACGATACTTTTCTGCATCACTCAGCAACGGCCCTGTTGCCAAAGCTAGACGATGATTAGTTTCCATCGGAAACTCTGCTGGTTTTGCTCCTAATAACCCCGTCTCCATAATAATGTCCAATGCATATTTCCGTTGAAAAACATAAATACCTTGCTTACTGCGAGCTATCTCCAAGCCAGAAAATATTTCAATTTTCCCAAGTCTTTCATCTTGAAATACTGTCCCAAATATGTTTTAAATTTATTAAGCTCCACTATATTATTTCCTGCAACAATCAAATCATCCACATACACCAAAACATTAAGTTGCATCTTTCCTTTGATCATAGTGAAAAGAGAATAGTCTGAATAAGATTGCCGAAAACCGTAATTCTTCAAAGTTGTTGATAGTTATGCAAACCAACAACGTGGCGCCTGTTTCAAACCATACAACGATTTCTTCATTTTACATACCATATTAGGATTACCTTTCGCAAATCCTGGTGGTATTTTCATATACACCTCTTCCTCCAAATCTCCATGTAGAAACGCATTGTGTACATCCATCTGATGTACTTCCCAATTTTTAACAGCTGCAACAACTAGAAAAGTACGCACTGTTGTCATTTTTGCTACAGGTGCAAAAGTCTCTTTGTAATCTAAGCCTTCTACTTGATGATTTCCAAATATCACCAATCTCGCTTTTAAACGAACCAAATTCCCATTTTCATCATACTTCTCTGTATATATCCATTTACTTCCTAGTGCCATCTTGCCCTCCGGCAATTCTTGCAATTCCCAGGTACCTTGTTCTTCTAGTGCTCGTATTTCTTCTTCCATGGCTTTCTGCCATCCTGGATGTTTCATAGCTTCTTTAAAGTTGCGAGGTGCAGAACCAGCCGTTATAGCTGCAAGAAATTTCTTATACGTTGTAGAAAATCTATCACAACTAACATAATATATCAAAGGATACGGCGTACCTGAGGAGGATGATTGTGATGAATGAAGATGAGATGGACTATTTTCTCTAATGGTGTGCGTCACAAATCCCTTAAGCCTACTCGATGGAATCTTCGTACGCTTTCCTTTACCCATATCACCTTCTACTGCAACGTCATTGCCCGGACTCACAAGCTCAGCAGATCGCTCTTGAACTGCTACACTTTCTCCTTCTGTCGCTGTTACATCTTCATCATCACTCCAGTCAAACGCCAGACTCAATTGATCAGTCTCAGCTGATATACCAGTCACCTCGGTCTCAATAGAATGACCAGGCTGATCAGTCTCGGTGTCAGTCGAAACTATTGTCTGCTGCGACATAGATGCTTCATTCTTATATGGGAAACTATTCTCACAAAACTGGACGTCTCTTGACACTAGAAATTTTCTTGCATCTAAGTCATATACTTGCCATGCCTTTTTACCAAACGGATAACCAAGAAAAACACACCTCCTTCCTCTACTTGCAAATTTATCCCCTTTATTACTTTGATCATGCACATAGCACAGGCATCCAAACACCTTCAACTGATTATACGGAGGTTGCTTTCCAAACAATATTTCATATGGAGTTTTATTTTTCAGAATAGGTGTAGGCGTACGATTAATCAAATACGCAGCCGTCAATGCGCATTCTCCCCAAAATCGTATTGGCAAGTTGGCTTGAAATCTCAAGGCCCTTGCCACATTCAATATATGTTGATGCTTTCTCTCCACTCTTCCATTTTGTTGCGGAGTACCAACACACGATGTTTCAAAAAATATCCCATTAGTCTTAAAATATCCACGCAATGAATTAAACTCGGTACCATTATCACTTCTAACAATTTTGATATCTTTATCAAATTGTCATTTCAAAAGAGAAATAAAATCAAGAAACGTTTGTTCAACTGCGGTTTTATTTTGAAGCAAATGAATCCACACACCTCTTGAAAAATCATCTACTATTGTCAAAAAATACTGTGCTCCACAAGACGATGTAGCCCTATAAGGACCCCATAAATCTATATGAACCAACTCAAAAATACAACTGGATTTACTGAGACTACTAGCAAAACTACTCTTATGTTGTTTCGCTCTTGGACAAATGTCACAAACTTCATTATGCTTCTTTAATCTACTCACACCCGGCAACCTTTGCAATACTTTTTCTGATGGATGTCCCATTCGTCGATGCCACAGATCGTATGAATCTCCACTGACCGCCACTTGAGGCACACCACAGAAAATATATAGTCCACCTTGTCGTTCACCCACTCCAATCACCTTCCTCGTCAACCGGTCCTGTATAAGACATAAACTGTTAGTACATTGTAACGTACATACTAACTCATCAATAAGTTGTGTGACTGAAATTAGGTTACAAGTTATTTGAGGCACATAAAGCACATTATCAAGTCTCAAACCGCCCTGCAGAATAATAGTCCCTATTTTCTCAGATTGTGCATATTTTCCATCTGGGAGTCCAACAGTACACATCACAATATCTTTCACATCAATCATGTCATCTCTTCTACACGTGACATGATTTGTAGCTCCCGTGTCTATAATCCAAGTCGGTTTAGTTTGCTTACCTTGAAGCTGGGACGTATTTTTCTTTGCATTCAAAAACTCAAGCACCTGTTTGAGTTGTGTTGCGGTTACTCCCATCAAATCTGAGCCGTCTGAGGAATATGTACCACTTGATTGCTTTGTATCTGATATATTTAGATTATGTGCTCGAACCTGGTTGCCAGTTCCTTGTCCTCTACCTCCTCTGCCATTCGCAAATCCACCACGACCTCTACCACCGGTTCTTCCTCCTCGACCATATCCTCTTCCACTTCTAGGTTTATCTCCCCACCATTCAGGATATCCAATAAGCTGAAAACAACCTTCATCCGAGTGTCCTTGTCTGCTATAATGCTTTCAATATTTGTTAGGATCATATGTGTTACTGAGAGTACGTTGATCAGATTGTACCTTGAACGCCATCACATTGTCATGAACTTCTGTTGTGGAAGCTACATCTCCTATTCTGAGACGTTCCGAATTTACCATTGTCTGATATGCTACATCTATTGAAGGCAGTAGATCTCTTGCCAACAATTGTTCACGCAAGGAACCATAAACAACGTCTAGTCCAATTAAGAAATAATATAGTAAATCTTCTTCTCTCAAAGTACTAACCTGTGTTGCAATATCACACTCGCACTTGCCACACCTACACGTTGGTACCTTCATATATGTGATCATCTCATCCCATATCTTATTCAATCTTCCAAAATAGGAAGCCACACTTTCTGTTCGCTTTTGTTTACACTCACTTAAAGATGTCTTTAGCTGGCATGTCCGTGTTCCACTTACAACACAAAACCGTCTCTTCAAGTGGTTCCACAACAAGTTGGCATCATCATAGTCTCCCAAACTCGATCTGAGTGACGGCTCCAACGTGTTGCTGATCCAGGAGACAAGCATCGACTGAATTGCAACCCATTCTTCCAACTGGTCACTTTCTTTAGGTTCTTTGATTGTTCCATCAATGAAACCAAACTTCCTCTTAGCTATTAATGATCTTCTTATGTCTCTAGCCCATTCATCATAGTTATGTCCTTTTAGAACAACCGGTGTGATGATAATACATGGACCATCACTCGATCCTAGGTGATATACTGGATTCTTCCTCTGCATATCATATTCTATATTCTTGTCTTTATTTGATGATTCTACGTCACCACCCATTCTCAACGATTTTCTTTTTTTTTTTTTTTTTTTAGGGTTTTCAACTGGCTCGTGATGCCATGTTAAAACTTAGGTAAATCTTGTTCTTCTTTTATTCATTGTAATGCCGTAGTTATTTATACATGACTCAAACTTGGTGAACAATCCTTCCTAAAGCACGAACTTGAGCCTTTCCTTATGGGTCTCAAATTCGTGACTTACATGAACAATACTTTCCAGACTAACCACTACGGTCTTGGAAAGATATTACGACACTTTCCTAATATATCGCTTTCCTTAATAGTTGTCTGTAAATCTTGATGGATGAGCGAATAGTTCTCCTCATATATATAGTTGCCTTGGTGCATCAAAATAGTTTGGAAAGTCAATGAACTAATTAACTATTAACAAAGCCAGCTAACTCTAACAATTATGCATATTACACTAATGCAACTACTTGTCCACTTTGCGGGCACTTCCCATAATTCTAGCCATTCACATGGCATCATCTTCTAGCCATGTGGATACAGAAATATCTCACGACCATTATTGTGCGAGTCAAGAAGATATATATTTGGCACCCAGCTTTTCAACAACCCTCACTTCAATAGACAAACTGTGGGATCATCCGTCATTAAGAAAAACGCTCTCTCTGATGACAAGTGACGGCAGAACTAACAGCACATGCATCATATACTGCATGCGGGCACTTGGCAATTCTAGTCGGTTAGAGAATCCTCCACCTAATAACCAGAACTATAGAGTCAACTTAATACTAATTCTCTAGAAGCATCTACACTGCTCTGAATTTCTCTCTCTCCGCATCTCTTAGACATTGAAAGAAGAAGAAGAAAACAGTACGATCTCTCTCTCCCTATCTGTCAATGTCCTGTAATAGACAACATATTTCTGTTACCTTATTTATCTGGGAGAATATACGATATGCAATAAAATCTCCCAGATTTTCCTGTAATTCTATTTATATGGTTTTATGGAATAAGAATAACCAACGGATTGATTAACATCCGACATGGTATCACGAGGCCAAAAACGGTCCTCCTTCTTTTTCCTCTAAAAACACCAACAACACCAATAATCATCAATGGCAAACAATCGATCCTTACCGAGTAATAAAAACACCTTACATCCGGCTTTCGCCGTTTCCAATATCAAAGTTTTGATCCCTGTTACACTAGATATCAAACAAGACGAATACTCTTCATGGGTTCTCCTATTTCAACTTCATCTTCAAGCGCACAACCTCCTTTTTCTTATAGATAGTTCTTCCCCCACACCAGATCTTGACGCTGTCACCATCCTACAGCTTGACGCCCTATGCCGTCAATGGATGTTCTCCACCATGACCAAAGATCTGATGCTGACTGTTCTCAAAACTGGAAAAACTGCGAAGGATTTATGGGATCATCTCAAACGTCTCTTCCAAGACAACAAAGGAAACCGCGCTGCCAGCCTTGAATGTAAGTTTGTCAATCTAAAATTTATTGACTGTAACAACGTTGATGATTATTGTGATAAGCTACAGGCACTCTCCAATCGATTGAGTGACCTCGAGTTTCCAATGGATGAAAAACGACTAGTTATCCAGCTTGTCAATGGACTTCCGTAGGAATATAATACTGTTGCCTCCTTCATTCAACAATCGATGCCATCGTTTGACACTGCTCGATCTCAACTATGCACTGAAGATATTCGCCGTGAACATCAATCTACATCAAATACTCATACTGCCCTTGCTGCCGGAACACCGCACACCTCCCATCACCTTCCTGTTGTTGCACAGCGTCATCAACAAAGTCTGGATCGCACAGCGCCGTTGCTTCCAAATCCAACAGGCCCAGTGCTTTCTCACCCGCAGCTCACTACGGAATCGAACAGAAGCCCACTACTGCCCAACCCAGCAAGCCCATTTCCTCCTTACCCACACTGGGCTTATCCGGCTACTCCCTGGAACGTTGCTGCACCTGGCCCATATCCGGCTACTCCCTACTGGGCTTCTCCCTGGAATGCTGCTCCACCTGCCAGCCGCGGACGAGGCCGCCAGAACCGTGGTAGAGGACGGGGTCGTGGTCGCCATCCTACAGCCGGTCGATCACCGCAAGCCTACATTGCTCCGACCACAGACCTACAACCGTCAGATATCGCCGAAGCCTACAGCTCTATGAGCATTCGGACACCTGATGATGATTTCTATATGGACACCGGAGCAACCTCTCACATCACCTCGGATCCAGGTACATTACAAAAAGTTTTTAATTCTAGTAAAAATACAAAAAGTTTTATTCATTCTAGTAATGTTCGTCTATCTTGGTGGGAAATGGCAATAGCATTCCGGTAACTGCTAGTGGCTCTAAGTACATAAATCTTCCAACTCACACCCTTCACCTCAACGACACCCTTGTCGTCCTTCCATCATCAAAAACTTAATCTCTGTTCGAAAATTTACCACTGATAATCATGTGTCTGTTGAATTTGATCCTTATGGTTTTTCTGTGAAGGACTTGAGTTCGAGGAAGACTATTCTCCGATGTGATAGTTCTGGGGAGCTCTATCCCATCACCACCTCCGCCGTGCAATCCTCTTTTTCGCCACCACCTCACCAATATTCTCTTGCCGTATGCTCACCTACCGTTTGGCATAGTCGCCTCGGCCACCCTGGCAAAGCTGTCCTCGATGCTTTACGCACAAAATCTTTTATTCAATGTAATAAGGATAATTCTCCAATCTTTGTCACTCTTGTCAAATTAGCAAACATGTTCGTCTTCCCTTTTATGACTCTCAGTCTACTAGTATTGCTCCTTTTGATATTATTCATAGTGATTTATGGACGTCTCCGTTGAATATAGATACGGGATTTCGTTATTATCTTCTATTTCTGGATGATTTCACCAATTATTTATGGGTTTTTCCACTAAAATTAAAATCCCAAGTCTTCAAATTTTTGGAATTCCAATCTTTTGTTCAAACTCAATTCGAACGCCAAATTAAATCATTCCAATGCGACATGGGTCGCGAATTTGACAATTCCACTTTTCACAACTTTTCTAGTAAAAATGGCATGGTTTTTCGCTTCTCGTGTCCTCACACATCATCTCAAAATGGTAAGGCTGAACGCATGATTCGCCGAATCAATGATATCACTCGTACTCTAATGTCTCATGCCTCCGTTCCTCCCAAATATTGGGTTTATTCTCTCTTATGGCTGTCTACCTCCACAACATTCTTCCTACTAGACTCCTCAATTTCCAATCCCCAATGTCCATCTTATATAGACGCCAACCCACATATACTCATCTTCGCATTTTTGGTTGTCTTTGCTACCCTAATCTCTCCTCCACCACACCACACAAACTTGCTCCTCGCTCCACTAGGTGTGTTTTTCTTGGTTTTCCACCCAATCATCGTGGTTATCGTTGTCTTGACATTTCCACAAACAAAATCATTATTTCGAGACATGTCACGTTTGATGAGAACGTATTTCCCTTCTCTATTTCCTCTTGTCCAAGCTCTTCCCATACTCACGACCCACAAACCCATCCTCTCTATTCATTCCTAGATTCCTCCACCTATCCATCACCTGTGCTTCAAATTCTGTTGAGCCTGTACCCACGCCCATTCCGCTCCACCTCCTGAACAAGGCCCATCTCCTTCGACCTTGTACACTCCTCCACACCGCAGGCTAGCTTATCCCTCTCAGCCCATTTCCACTCAGCCCACTTCCACTTCTACTCAGCCCACTTCTACTCAGCCCATTTCCACTCAACCCACTTCTCCTCTGCCCACTTTATACAGCCCATCTCCCTCGACAGCCCAACAACCTCACAAACTCAGCCCATCTCTGTGCCTGCCTCTTCCAGCCCACTTCACCAAGCCACACCTTCCTGCCCACAGCTTCGAGCGGCATCCCGTCCAACCACCAGGGCCTCCCGGGGCATCTTCCGTCCCATCCAAAAACTCAATCTTCATGTCCAATCCACAATTCCCATTTCCCCTCTTCCCCGTTCTCATCTTTATGCACTTAGGGACCCAAACTGGAATGCTGCCATGAAGAACGAATATAATGCTATGATTATGACCAACACTTGGGAGCTGGTTCCTCGCCCTAGTAACGCTCATATCATTCGGTCAATGTGGCTTTTCCGTCACAAGTTTCACGCTGACGGAACTTTGCAACGTTACAAGGCTCGACTAGTGGCCAATGGCAAATCTCAACAGGTTGGAGTTGATTGTTTTGAGACGTTTAGTCCGGTTGTTAAACCAGCGACTATACGCACTGTACTCAGTATCGCAACATCTCGTTCTTGGGGCATTCGTCAACTAGACGTCAAAAATGCCTTTCTTCACGGTGATCTGGCTGAAACAGTATATATGCATCAACCACCAGGTTTTTTGATTCCGCTCATCCTGATTATGTTTGTCCTCCGTAGGTCTCTTTATGGCCTTAAACAGGCCCCTCGAGCATGGTTTCAAAGGTTTGCACAATTTATTACTGGTTGCGGTTTTCGTGGAAGTGTTTGTGATCCGTCACTTTTTGTCTATCACTCTGGTTCGGACACTGCATACTTATTATTATATGTGGATGATATTGTCTTAACCGCTTCTAATGATGCACTTTTAGAGCGTTTCATTGGGTTGATGAAATGTGAATTTGCTATGACTGACCTTGGCGCGTTACATCAATTTCTGGGTATTACTGTGACTCGCTCAGATTCAGGATTATTTCTATCACAGTCCTCATATGCACAAGATATTATTGCTCGTGCATCAATGACGAACTGCAACCCAGTCACTACTCCTGTTGATACACAACCGAAGCTCAGTACTACATCTGGCCCTCCACTCGAGGATCCGACTTTATACAGAAGCTTGGCCGGGGCTCTTCAATACCTGACGTTCACCCGCCCTGATATTTCATATGCCGTGCAGCAGGTTTGTTTATTTATGCATGATCCCAGGGAGATACACATGCAAGCTATTAAGCGTATTCTCAGGTATCTTCAAGGCACTCTTGATCACGGCTTATTTCTCTCCGCTTCCCCTATCACGGGCTTGACTGCATACTCTGATGCTGACTGGGCGGGTTGCCCGGACTCTCGTCGGTCGACATCTGGCTACTGCATCTTTCTTGGAGACAACCTGATTTCTTGGTCATCCAAACGACAAGCTACTGTATCTCGTTCCAGTGCGGAAGCCGAATACCGAGGAGTTGCCAATGCCGTTGCTGAAACTACTTGGTTACGCAACTTACTTCTCGAGCTTCACATCCCTCTACGTCGTGCCACAGTTGTCTACTGTGATAACACTAGTGCAATTTACATGTCAGGGGATCCTGTCCAGCACCAACGCACTAAACATGTGGAGATTGATATTCATTTTGTACGAGAGCGTGTACGTATCGGTGAGATTCATGTTTTGCACGTTCCTTCTGACAGTCAATATGCAGACATCTTCACCAAGGGCCTTCCTCGAGTATTGTTTGTTCGTTTTCGTTCTAGTCTTAACGTGTGCTCCTCTCCCGTTACGACTAAGGGGGTGTAATAGACAATATATTTCTGTTACCTTATTTATCTGGGAGAATATACGATATGCAATAAAGTCTCCCAGATTTTCCTGTAATTCTATTTATATGGTTTTATGGAATAAGAATAACCAACGGATTGATTAACATCCGACATCCTGTTCTTGTTGTTAGTAGCATTTTTGTTAGTCACGTTTGGTTTGGAGCGGTTTAAATTCCTAGCTAGCTTGTAAATTGTTATTATATTTCCCACCAGAGAGTGTCTGTAACCAAAGTTCTTTTGAAGATTAACGAGTTTCTTTTTTTGTTTAGAGTTATTTCGAAAATTTGATTTCACCCAATACAGTTACTTGGCACTAGGCTTGATTTCATATAAACACAACTTGTCAACAATAAAATTTTGATTTTATACACAACGTTCCGGCACCTGGCAAAAAGATGGAGCCTCGACCGAGGAGCATAAAACATATTAGCTGCCTCTTCCCGCAGTGCTCCAACATGCAGTGCTCCAACATAACTGGTTTCATTTTTGGCTTCGTTCCATTTCTTAGTCAGTTGACAATATTACAGATTTGGGGTCAGTTGTAAATACATTTTTTGACTTGAGTTGCTTTATTTTCTCAGGAAATTAGTTATCAAGTGAGCAATATTACTTTGCGTTAGGTGTAAGCATGTCGACTGTGAAGCTTCCTTGTTCCTGCATCATGAGAACTGGAGCGCAGAGCAAAATTGCCAATACCAGCCGGTTATCTAGAAAACCATCTTCTCTAGGCTCAATAAAAAACATCTCAAAATCATTTGGTTTTAAAGCTTCTCCTCTTTCAAGGTGTCTGCAACGACAACATACAAGGTGAAGCTAATTGGACTAGAAGGAACAGAAAATGAATTTGAGGCTCCTGATGACGCTTACATCCTCGACTCGGCTGAGAGTCCAGGAGTGGAGTTACCCTTCTCATGCAGGGCAGGAACGTGCTCTACCTGTGCGGGAGATGACATCAGGTTCAGTAGACCAATCCGAAGGATCCTTCCACTACAAAAAAACTGACCAAAGGCTACTAAAATTTTCCAACAGCAGAAAAAATTTAGTTGCTTCACAGTTTAAGACACTAGGAAAGGAAACTGCGGTGGTGTATTGATTTGAGTCACTAAACGGTAAGCAACTATAGTTTCTAAAACCCTTTAGAAATAAGTATGCGCCAACTAAACAAATGCGCTAGTAGTTTGAGACATTCAACCACTTGGAAAAAAACAACGGCGGGATATTAGTTACCTAACCCTCTATTCAGCCACTAAAATAACACAACTACCAGAAAGCCTAGTTGAATAGAACTTTGGGAACTAACCATGCCAACTACAGTGGACATATTCATTGAGCTACTTCCAAGAAACAACTTAGGATTCTTAGTAGCTTAACTTAAAGAAGAGATATTAATTTAATAAGGGAATGACTAAGTTGTTGGTGTAGTGAAGCTTTGTCGCTAAGAATGATATTAATCTATTATGACCATACATTTCAATCCAAAATCACCTTTAAAAGAAGGATTAAGAATGATTAAGTTAAATAACTTGCGAGAGTAGTCTAATGTATTTATTATTATTAATGACTGCCGGAGATTTTGTACCCGTACAATCAATCAGCTTACAAGAAATAAGAATTGAAGGGTATTTTGACATAATCGACCACAATTGAAGGCAACATTATATTTTAACACAAGAAATAGAACTCTAGGCCTAATCGAGTGCAGTCATACAACTATCTTCAAGTATCTCGAAGTCAGGTGGAGCAAGTCCTCTTCCATTATTCGATCCATCAAGCAGCCTTCATGATGTCGTTTTTTCCGCAGATACCTGAAAGCATAACTGATATTGGAATTCGAAGTCTGCAACTTATAAGCAAAACTATATTGAAATACAACGTGCATAAACCTCACCTTCCCAAACTGTAGGCTATCAGAATCCCATATCTCCAAGTTCAAAGTCATCGTCTTCGTCAGTGGTGTAAACTGCGTCACTATTAGCTTCCTCCTCCTCCTCCTCTTGTCTTTGGATGTCAGCTATTACTTCTTCATGGATGATGGTTTCTGGTAGAATATCAGTCCTATCCCAAACCAAATTTTCATTGTGATCTTGTTGGGGCACTCGTTTAAGATCGTTGATTGAATAACTTGAATACCATTCTTGATATGCTTCATCAGAACTCGAGTTTTCTGGTGCAATAAGTTCCACTGAATTTTTTTTTGGAATGTTATAAGAGCAGCGAGGTCGTGTTTTTATAACCACTTCCAATTGTCGATTCTTTATGTCCTTCATATAGAAAACCTGTTGTGCTTGGTACGCTAACGCAAATGGTTCATTCGCATAACAGGTTCTGTTGAGATTAACACAAGTAAATCCGTAGTTATCTCTTTTGGAGCCACCTTGATTTGCAACCGGACGCCAGCTGCATTTGAAAAAAAGAATTCGTAATTGGTTTAAATAGCGTGCCTCGATAATTTCAGATACCACTCCATAATAATCATTCATATGATCATCTTCACCTTCCCCTCCCTTTATACATACTCCACTATTCTGTGTCTTCCGTCGCATCTCCCACGCTTTTGTATGGAATCTGAACCCGTTGATGATGTATCCGTTGAAAGACGAACACTCTTTATTAGGACCTTGACTCAACGAATAGAGTTCATCACTCACCATACCATTTTTGTGCAGTTGATATATCTATTCATGTACATATATTCATATATTAGTTCAGGTTATGAAACGGTTTTCCATCTAGAAACACCACATACCCGGCAATCATTTCTATCCGCGTCATCTTTCCAATATAACATGCAATCGTTAGGACAAGCATCGATCTTAGTGTAGCTATGACCCAAGTTACTGATTGTTTTCCTAGCTTCGTAAAAGTTCCTTGGAAGTTTGGCATCTGGAAATGCCTTGATCAAGAGATTCAGTAGCACGTTAAACCACTTGATGCTCAGACCACCTTGGCACTTGATGTGAAGCAAGTGTATAGTAAAGGACAACCGTGAGTACTTTTCACAACCAGGATATAGTGGAACCTTTGCATCTTCCAGGACCTGGTAAAAATTTGAAGCTTCGTCGTTTGGAGCATCTTCATCATAATCAGGCACCATCTCATTTATTAGTTCCTTCATTCGGTCGTCTTCATCCCCAATCACAGTACCAGTAGACATATAGTCCTCCTCCTCACCCTCCCCATGGTATATCCAATGGACATATCCTTGCAGAAACCCTTTCCACATTATATGTGCCTCCACCTTACTTGGTTTGAGTAAGTTTTTGTTATTGCACTTTCTACACGGACACCATATTTCCTCCCCTAGTTCTAAGTCGCGACACGCAAATTTCATGAAATTCTTGACACCCGCTTCATAGTCAGGATGGTTTCTTGGCAGTTCCAACCAACTCTTGTCGATAGTTTCATCTTCTTCGAAATTCATACTGAACGCCAGGGTAATCTCTTTAAATCTAATTTGGGCAGCAGATTACAAATGCACTTTAGGAGGGATCCCTGGAAAACAGTAAAGTGAGATTAGCATTGCCATCGCCAATGAGAAAGTTCATAAATATATTATAGGAGCAAGCTACGCAAACTTGAGAAAACTCCCACACAGATGTTTCATTTTCGTCATCGATATAGACGGCAGAATAGTAACACTAACTACAACAAGCATAGATATTCTACCATATATCCTATTACTATTATTTTCATCCTTATCAAAAAAGATATCAGAAAAATGGATTCGCAGAGCAATCTACACAAACTTGAGAAAACTCCCATACAGATGTTTCATTTTCGTCATCGATATAGACGGCAGAATAGTCTAACAATAACTACAACAAGAATAGATATTCTACCATATATCCTATTACTATTCGTTTCATCCTTATCAAAAAAGATATCAGAAAAATGGATTCGCAGTTCTTGCTAAAATTTCATCATCAAGACTAAGTTTGCAGTAACTCTTAACATTGAAACTCAAGTACCAAAAATAATATCGGGTTACTGGTTGGAGCCGATATTGTGTAACTATAAATACTTGATCTTATTGTTATTTTTGGTACAAATGTTTGAATTGAGACCACCAAGAACTTCAAAAAAATTGTGTGTGATTTTAAGTTTGGATTATGGTTTTTGATGAACAATAATAAAAAAAAAGTTGTATTAAAAAAGGCAATTGATAATCATTTATGGTGATTTTGGTCTGCATGATGCACATCGTGATACTTATTTGTCGGTTTAACTATCCTCGTATAATCAAGTTTTGAATTATTACGTATTTATTTGTTGCACAAGGTGTATCTCCTGGACCAAGACCACCTAAATGATCATCTATTACAATGTAGTCCGACATTTGATATTGGCATTGATCGGAAAACACAGTCGAAACCCTTACTTCTTCATGGCCGATGGCTTTGGACTGAACGTCAGTCCTACCCCAAACCAAAGTACACTACAGGCACCAAAATAAAGTATACTTTAGGCACGAAACACAATTGTAGTCATAATTTTTGGTTCCTTGGTCATAGTAACAACAAACCTTATCCACAAAAGAAAAATAAATGAGTCAGAAACCATTGGAATACGGATGTTGTAATTAGAAAAAATTGAAACATAAGCATACAAGATTTCAACAACAACAACAAAACAAAACAAAAATTAGAATGTGAACAAACCTGAAGTGCAAGTTGTGGTACTTTCTTATTTGTTTTTAATGTTCTCCAAGAAAACCTTCTACTTCGTCTTCTGGCTCCAAGAAAATTGCCTGATTTTCAATATTTCCACCATTCCACATCTGAATCACATTGAGGATAGAAACAACAATAAAGTCCTTGTCCATTTCCTATAAAATAAGTGCAACCAAAAGAACGAACCAAACTTTGTTGATCACTTATGAAGAATTTGAACTTACGAAGAATTTGAACTTACAAAGAATTGTATGTAAATTTGAACAAACCAAATTTGTTGTATGCAGATTAGAACGAGTAGCAGTAACTAGATAGGTAGTCAACTCCTCGTTTAAATGAGACCCATCCTAATTAGGTGCCTGCAAAAATACCATATATAAGCAAATATATAAGTTCTAATAAGCTAGAAACAAGGGATAGCAGCTCTGCGGCAAGTTAAATCCTTGAGACAAATTGCTTGCAACTACAAAAAGTTAATTTTGGGCGGTTTCAGGGGTCACAAGAGTTCATGGACCTTGGAAGTTTGATCAAATTGACATGAATCAAGTATTACTTTTTGGGTATAGCTGAGAACGTTCACAGCTAGGTGTTGATCCCTTAATAAGAGAGTAACTCACAAAATTAAGAAATTAACTGTCAGACCAGAGATTTTTTTAATAAGCAAATATACAAAGGATCAATTAACCAACCTTAGTTTCACCAACTTAAAGCATGAGTTCAGTTGTATGAATTTGATGATAGAATTTCAGTCCGCTGCATATTTAAAAGCCATCAGTGAAAAATTCAAGAGGAGAATCAACCAAACCCCAGTGATGACAAATAACAATCCAAGTAAGACTCATTCATACCGTCTCTTACTTTACTAAAACAGATTTATATTAAACAAAATATAGCAAACAAAAGGATTGGAATTCACTCACAACGAGGAATAACTTCGAATCATGTCAAACATTGAGTCTTTAGCTTGACAAATGAACAGATTGCCATTAAAGATATCCACATCGGAAATGCCAAGTATGCACTTACATTTGTAAGTTCCGTTCACTTGCAATACACAAAAACACTCTGAGAATAACAAGAAATTACCAATTATATGAAATGATATTGTATGAGAATCAAAATAAACAACATCAGCTGGCAGTTTCGAGAACGTTCAATCACCTACTTTAAAGTTGTCTTCGGTCAGCCATGCTGTGCCAAAACTAGGCCTACAATCAAGAGGTAAGGCCTCCTTTGGTGCTTCTACTAAGGCACTACGAATTTCACCTGAATGTTCCATGTATTCATACATTTGCATGAGTTCTGAATCTTTTTAAAAATAGGAGGAGTTAAGCCACAGACAAAAAAGAACATTAAACAAAACAAATAAAGTGGGTTAGGTCACCTTGTAGCCCAACAATAACCGTAACGACATCGAAACCTTGGTTTGTCAAGAGGGTCAAACACAAACTTGGCTTTATAATTCAACATTCCTAGTTAGGAAACTTTGGACGACCTAAGATCCACAACTACAGACAAAAATTATAGCGTGCAATATGTTACAGCACCAACCTTCAAAATCCTTTTAAACACCCTACAAATCTAAACCATGAGGATCAAGCAACATGCCAGATACCAAGTCGTCCCTCCACACACAATAAGATTCACTCAGCTTTGGCAGTACAATTAACAACATCAACTATCAAAATCCAGAGCTAAAACATTCATAGTAAACAATGTCAGCAAATTTAGTCCAAATTTAATTAAGCTTCAGATTCTCCATGCTCGTGTTGGTTCTAGCAAGTTGCTAGTACTCCAAAGTGGATGCCAACATTGATAGGACGTGGGATTCATTCCACTTTGAAGTGCTAGCATCAGGCAAGCATCAACGCCTAATTTTGTACCAACACAACCCAGAATCCCCAACAACCAAAACATATAATCTTCCTACTACCAACACAAACAAACGCCGCAAAAGACAGTCAAATCTCCACATTGATTAGCTAAATCATGACTTAAGAAAGCGATTATTACCTCATAATATTCTCCAGTTCATCTTCGATTCTTCATACCCTCTTTCAGACAACCTCATCAAGAATCCAAACTCCATCTAAAGCACAAACACAAATCGAGTTCATCAACATCGAATTAACCATATCTGAGAGATAACAGTCAGAGTAATTTTGTCAAACAGGTTATAAGCGTTTGTAAATAGAGATTTGGAGTGTCAATAAACTAACTTGAAGTGGACTGTCAGTAGAGAAAAGCATAGAGTCAAAACCCCTAATTTCCAGTATACAGTATCAATTAACAATCTCTCTAAGACTACGAAGTCCAGCATCACAACCTGGATTTTGGAGATTTCAATGGTATTTGATCAAATCGATCGAAAAAGGTTAGGAATCAACTAATAACTGCGCAAACAAATCAAACAGTTTGTAAGTTCATCTCATCTTCAAACCCTCATTCAAACAGTTTCATAAAAAATCCAACCTGCATCTGAAAATACAGTCAAAAATTGAGTTTGTCAAAATCATATCGACCAAATCTATTAGAAAACTCTCAGAGTAATTTTTCCAAACAGTTAACGTCATATATTTATGAGAATTAAAGTGAAAAAACAGAAACAAAAATTAACATGTGCATCTTCAAGAAACAACAAAACATGAGTGAGATTCTTACCTTTAGCTCCACCAGACACATGAGGAACGAGTTTTTTTCTAAGAAAAAAAAACGATTTCTAGCAGATTGAACATATTTTGGTGAGGATGATGGATAATTTAATTCCTTTTCATTATAAGAATCAAAGACCGAGAAAAATAATGAGAATAACCTTCTCTGATAACTACTCCATAAAACTGATCTCTTGATGTTTGGTTTCTTCGCCTCTATTAACAAAACCCACTAAGAGTTTTTCACAAATCATTGAAATCAATCAGAATCGAAAGAGAAAGGGAAATCTGGAGAAAATAGTAATTTTGAGAATTAGGTTTCAGAAAGTTGTACTGCTTTAGCCTTTAGGGATTCGATAGGCGATTTCTATCCCAAAATATTTAGGCAACACATATAAATCGGAAAATCACCATAAAATTATAATTTTGCACAAATTTTTGTAGCGCGCCACAACAAATCTTGCGCGCGCAATTTTCCCTCAATTTGACAAGGTGACAAGGTGGCAATCCGTATGACTTCTATGGGTTGCATCTATTCGTGGATAAGAAATTTTGGCTTTCTATTAGCCAGATTTATACCACACGGATCGAAACGTGATTTCGAAAGACTCTAGCTTTCCATCGAAATATTGGCATATGGTTATACATTTTGTGTAAGTGAAAATGGTGATTCATTCTTTTTGCCCTAATTCCTTAAGATTTTGTAATTTATCGGACTCTGATAAGTATAATTGAAAATTTATATAAGTAAATTCCAAAATCAACTCGTCCAATTATGAAATTCGAAGCATCTAATTGGATGCTTAAAATTTTAAATAAATTGATTCCAAAAAAAAAATATTCTCAAATTTTAGTTTGGTTAAGTCAACTCAAAGACAAGTTCATTCGTCTATGTAATTTGTTCAATCTCATGTAATATATGTACAAGTCCATTCATCTTCGTAATTTGTTCAACCTCATGTAATATATTTAAATATCAAGACAAAGTAATTTATTTTCATAATTTAACGACGTCCAATGTTAATGTGAAGTCCAATATACATTGAAAGGTTATTAGGATTGATTAATCTCTCCAATCAATTAATAATGAGATTATAAGATTAGTGTTTATAGAGTTTTGATAGTATAAATGTTAGTGTGCTTTCTATGTAATTAAGTTTTGCGATTTCTATTTTGTTAAATTTTATTGTTGTTTCCTCTATTAGTGAGTTCTAGTTCAATAAACTTTAACATGGTACCAGACTAAAAAACCAATAAATATCTCAGGTTCTTCGTCTCTCCAGATTAGGTTGAAACTTGTTGTTGCTAAATTGGAACTAAAAGCTATTAAACAAAACTGAAATATATATTAATTGATAATCCACAGGGTCTGTATAATGATATTCAAGAAATGAATACTTGTAAATTAAGTCATACTATATATACCAAACACTAAATATTTTTGTAATACTGAAACTTTCCATATAATGTACCGATACCATGACCAATCATATAATCTAACAGTTCGAGATTCATAATCGAATGAATTATGTAGCTACACATTGAGATCAAACGAACTCAAAAATATTCATGTAAATCTTTTATTATCCGATGAGATGAAAAGGGATCAAGTGAAGTCCAAAATCCAGAGTGTTTTGAGTTTATATAAATCTGTAAGTATTAAATGAAAGGTAGTCAAATCTAATGAAGTTCGAAATCGAATCAATTGAATCTATGTTAATTTTTGAGCATTTTATATGCAATTACATCTAACAAAATTCAGAATCATATAAGTTTACATGGATTTTTGAGATTTGAATGAGATCGGATGATATCAACCGAAGTCCAATTTTATCTGCAGAATATGCATCTCCTGGAGAAAAAAACTGTTAATAACCCATAACCAATTCCCTTGCAAACTAAAAATTGAGCACCAAAATTGTGCTGATGACTTGAAATCTCATAAGGGATTTCTTGAATATGATCAGTGACTACATCGGCCGTTTAACCATATAAGTCGAGCTACGTAAACAAAATCATATTTTTATCTGCTTATTTTGTATCTCTTGGTAGGAGTGAGCATTTGGCTCGTAATCTGCGGATTTAACCGGGACCAACTGTTCTTTTGCGGATAAATGCCCAGACCGTTCATCAATGGGTTGGATGTGGATGGAACTTTTGAGATCCAACGGATTACCGATCGGGCTCGGATGCAACCTTGAAAATCCGTTGGCCATCCATATCCTTTAAATTAAGGGAACTTATATAGTTCTAGAAAACACCATGGATTATTTGGGAATTCTTAAGTTGTTTGTTTGGGATATTGTACATGGCATTTATGTATTTGTATACGTATATAGGATATATAGGTTTTATAAGAAGTCATTTGTGTTTGTTTTATTTTCTTTGTTATAAATTTTTAACTAAAACAAATCCATTAGATTATCTGTATCCAATCCGACCATTCATGCATCCATTGGATTGCAAATCCGTTAGATGTTGGATTGGATACAGATGCTTAATTTGAAATCCGTAATGTATTGGATTGGATGCGGATGAGGTGAAAATCTGCCCATGCTCACCTTTATCTCTTGAACCAAAGAAATATTTTAGAAAAATCATTATTTGCATCATTAAGTAGTGCAAAACCGTAATCGACACCGAAAATCTAACAAGGTTTTCAAGAATGCCTCGTGACTTAAGATCAACCACTTTAACTTAAAGTGAGTTGATCGGAAGAACCATATTATTATCACCATGTATAATATGCATCTTTGCACCAAAACTTCCTGTTAACCCAAAGGAAAATGCTTCGTAAAGCTCATCTAATTGATCGTCAATTGCAACGTATTCTAAATTTTGATATTGGTAAAGATTGGAAAATATAGTCGCACGTTAAAATCTCATAAAGGACTTTTAAAGCTGCCAAATAATTTCAAATTCAAAGCACTTTTACCAAAATAGAATTAGCTAGACATTATTCGAGAACCTGTTATCTTTTATTTTTTTTGCTAGATTAACGTCTCGTCCAAACCTCTACCCGAATCCAACAAGATGAACTGACCTACCAAACCCCTCTATACAATTATTTACTATTCAAATTTTTACAATAAAGATTGAACCCCTATTTACTCCTTACACGAGTGAATGGATAATAGTTAGCAGTGCCCGTGGACTTCAAGTATATATTATGTATATGGCCCAACATATATACCAAATTACTTTACTACTTAACACTTGGGCCTTAGACGAGTACTAAGATTAAATTAAGGGTATAATATGAATATGTAAGTGAGATATTTTGGATGCAAAATAGGGAAAGTTGATTAGAGGAAATTTTGGATGCAAATTAGGGAAGTTCGTCAGAGGAAAAGAGGATTCTTGGGCGAAATTTTCTGAAAGAAGATGTCGAAGAACAAAACTCCCAAACTTTTTTTTTCAGCTAACCCTAAATACTTTTTAGCGGGATGAAATTAAAATTGAAAATCTTTTGGGCGGGATTGTTCCCGCTTTGTGTACATTTTTTAGACTATATAAAGATCCCTAACATCATGAAGAGTTGCATCCAATTTCATCTACATCTTACCAAGGTATATTTTCTTTTGAATTTTCTCTTCAACCCTAAGCTTGATTTTTATGATACAAACCCTAATAAAAATTTTCTGTTTTTTTTTTTCGACAGGGAACTTCTCTATTCTGGATTGTGGTGTTTTACTGGTATATTTCTTCTGAATATTAATCTTGTAAGGAATATATTCAAGGTGTTTTTTTTCATGTTTTGGGTAAATAGTTCTAGGTTATGAAATTTTTCGTGTTTTGATACTGTTGGTGTTACGCTTCAGCGTTGTAACTTGTTTCTTTCATGAATTGAGTTTTGTGAATGGTTGGTTATTAAAAAGTAACTGGTATAATCGATTATAATCTCATGTATTTTAGTGGTTAAATTGATTTTGTCAACATTTTGAGGCTTTATCTTACTGATCGAATGGTTGTTGAATTGTGTGCTTCATGTTCAGTTTAATTAGGCTTAGTTTTTGTTACATGTATATATCTGTGGATTTTTATTTCTACAAATCAAGTTTAGGTTGCAAGAGAGATTGAGTTGTTTATATGTTTACTCACTGAACAATTCAGATCGAACTCAATAATCTTAGGTGTTTTGATTTCATCAGATATGGCTCCAGACGCCCGCCTATTCTATGGGGATGCAGCTTTACGCCGAAAATACGGTAAACTAAAAATAAACTTTATGATTTAATGAAGGTATTAACTTTCTTTTGTGCCGTGTGTTGATTAATATGCATGGCTATTTTCCAGAATCCACTTCTAAAAAACAAAAAGTACAGAAGCAAGGAGCTAAAGCGCCATCAGCTGCACTTGTAAATCCCATGTACACACGGCAGGGAGGAAATACAAGCAGTGTTCAACAGTCTCAATTTATTGGTAAACAATTAACCTTTTTTTTTTGGTATCTAGATCTAAATTTTACATGCCATTTTCTGCATAATTTTCAATGACAAGTAATAGTACAAAGTAGTTGTTTGCTGATTGATGCCCGGGAATTTTTCAAATGTCTCTTGAATTCTTCCTTGTAAGACCGATAGCCGATCTTGTGTATTATCAGGCAATTTTAGCAATTAAAATGTATGCCTTACTTAAATGCCATATTGCAGGAGACAAAATCAGGGAAAGACAAGAACACCAAATGAATGACCCTAGCAGTCGCTTGCAAGCAGCTCAGTCAACAGTGCATGATAGAAGTGGAGTTGGAAGAACAGGTCGGGTGCTGCCAAGCCATGCACCAATTGAGTCACCAGTGCATGGGGGAAGGGGAGGTGGAAGAACACGTCCTGTGCTGCCAAGTCTTTCACCAATTGAGTCAGTGCATGAGGAAAGGGAAGGTGGAATATCATGTGCGGTGCAGCCAATCGAATCACCTTTGAACAATGATTTTCTGGTAACTCCTAGGAGATCCCCTAGAGGAAACCGCACAGGAGTACACAGAAATCTGGAGAAGGAATACAATGGTCTACATAGCCCTATGAGAACTGAAGGTCGTCGTTCTGTACCACCTCCCGTAGAGAATGAAATACAACAATGTTCAAATCAATTGCATAATAATCGAACACAAGCATGTCTTCAGCCATCTCATCGATCAACACAAAAATCTATTCAAAGTTCAGCATCTCATCAATCACAGCTTAATGCTCTTCGAAATTCATCTTCGCAGAAATCTCACCGATCACAGCAACGGAACAGTCTACGTGATTCTCCAGTTGAAAACCATAATTCTTCGCAACCCAACCGATCGCGATCAGCGTCTAATTCTCCTGTAGCAAATAATGAAGAAGTTGTCAATTTATTGCAAGAAGGTATATTTATGTGAGAGGTATTTTTTTTTTAATGTTGTTTTTTCTAGCTACCTAATAATTTTCCTCTATGCTATCTTTGATTTCTTAAATAGGTCAACCAAAACGTACCACAAGAAAGAAAACGACTAATCTTGCGGTTGCCAAGAGGGGGAAGGAGAAAGTAAGCGTGCCAGTTTTTGATGAAAAATTTTGTGGTTATTATAAACATGAGTGTATAAACTCTATTGGGTCGTGGGTAAGGCAAAGGGACAATTGCCCACTAATATATGATAAATTTGATGATATGCCTGAGCAGAAGATTGCCCGAGTGATCCAGAATGTCCGGGTATATATAATTTAATGCTGTTACTTCTTCTTTGCTTGGAATTTCCGTTGGTTTTAATTGCTGTCTCTAATAAGTTGTTTTGGGCCATATAGGACCACTTTATCCTCGTTCCTGATGATGATGGGGCTGTGAAAGCGATCAAAGACGTGATGAGGGATGCCTATAAGGCATACAGGCACAAACTTCATCTGAAATACAAAGCAGCAGGGGGTGATGGGTTTGCTGCATCAGATGGCCACCTAAAGGCTTTGGCACACCCTCCCGAAAATTGCCCCAACAAACATGATTGGGCTCACATGTGTAATCACTTCACCACTGATGAGTTCAAGGTATATCTATTTGCTTACTGTTTACTATGATGTTTTTTTTTTCTAAAGTCATGGAAGTCACATTTAGGTATGATGTGGAACTGAAAAACACTACACAAATTATATAGATCGAACTTGAAGATTTGGGGGGTGTGATTTTTGATTAACATGTAGTCTTATATATTTCTGCACTCTTATAATTCACTGCATATTAACTTGCATTCTATCTGATGCGACAGAAAAATTCTGAACGAGGACGTCGTGCTGCGGCTGCGAAGCAACAAAACGGTATCAACCACAGCAATGGCAACAAAAGTTTTACTAGTACCAAATACGATTTGGTATGTATTATGCCTTCTTCAATTGTTTATATTGTTTACATGTTAGATGTGTTTATTACATGATATCTTACTAGTTTTATATGATGATGTTTTCAAAGCTGCAAGCCGGACATCCTTGTGATCCAGTGACTTTCTTCCGAAAAACCCATGACCCTGAGAAGAAAATCAACGCCAAATGCAAAGAAATGAGTGTAAGAAATAATATTGATGAAACATGTTTGATATGTATCTAATTATAGTTAGACTTATTATATTACTGATTTATGCAGCATTTTATATCATCCAAATGAAAACTGCTCCTGGTAGAAATTTAGTGAATAAGTACAGTTCTTTATTCTGGGATTTTTTGTGAATAGTTACCACATTAAGTAGGTTCTTTATTCTGGAATTATTCTTTTTTTCCTTAAACCTGCTATTGCCTGCCCAAACTCCTTCGAAACCTTTTGCTGTCTTTGTGATTAATTTCTGTTTTGATTTAATGTGCAGGAAAAAATGAATGCCATGAAGGAAGCCGCAGATCGAGGAGAAACTAATGACACTCCAGAAGAGATATTTAACAAAGTTCGTAATGCTGGATGTTCGGGTAAACGGCGTCGCAAGGCTCATCCAACTAACTATAGTTTATACCAGAAGAAAGAAGAAGAAATGGCCGAATTGAAAGTAAGAATGGTATCCTTGGAACAGGAAAACAAAAGGCTAAAGAAAGAAACAGGCCCGAAAGCGACAAAGAAGTTGTTGAATGAATATTTTGTTAAAGTTGGCATGCCATTGATGGAATTTTCATCTGAAGATGATGCGGAAGATGATGATGATGATGATGATGAAGATGCCGATATGCATGAGAGTCAAATTCATGAACATCGAGATGCCATTGAAGGTAGTGATAGGGAAGCTGAAGAGGAGGACGAGGCTTTTGGAGATGGTCAAGAAGAAGGTGATGATGAGAATCGAGACAAGGAACTTGAAGAGTATGACGAAGAAGAATAAATTGAGGTTTAGATGCATTTATTATTTCTGTTATTTAGAATCTCTTTTTAGAACTTTCTCTATATTTTGGTCTTGTATTCCAGATATCATGGGAGATTCTTGATTTTTTTGTTTGGAAACTTTTTTTTTAATGAATGTTATTGAATAAAAATTTATATTTGGTATATATATTTTTTTAGTATTTATTATATATGAAAATTCAATTTAATTTGGAAAGTTTTTTATGGATGGGACTTTTTCCAGGCCCGGGTCCGTAGCACTGGTCAAACCCAAATCAGCCCTCTCGTCGGTCCGTTTGAGACGTTAGTAGCACTACTTGTTTAAGTACTATAGAACTAGTGTCTCTTTAAGTTTAGGCACTCCCAAGTTAGTTTCACATGTATGATTTGGCTACTGCAGGTTTGGGCGTTTGGCCACTATAACTTAGTTGCATATATATTTTTGCAAATGCATGTAATAATATATATGTAACCTATCGAACAACTAGACAAAAATTAGTGTCTTAAACTATTAGGCATATAATATAACTACTACAAAAGCATGTGGTTTTATGTTGTTGGCCATTAGATAAGTTTCTAAATGCGAAATCTATTAAACAATTAGAAGATTGTTGTTGCCTTAATGTTTTCGCTAAAAACCTGACAACTAGACAAATTAATGGCTTTATCTACTAGGTGACAACTATTGGTCAACAAGCCAAACTAGTAGCTTTAGATATGGCGAACAACTAACCAGTGCGCACTTGTTGCCTTAAACATAAGGCAGTCACCTTTTCCGCCACTAAGGATGGGCAACTAACATTAATTGCATACAGTGATTGGCAACTAAAGATTTGAAAAGGCCACTATCATTAGTCAAGTTGCCTCTGGTCAGTTTTTTTGTAGTGTTCCTAGACGATACCCAGATGGAAAAGGGGTATGTTCTTACGTGCATCTCTTATCCAAAATCAGATTGCGTTATTCACACTCACAAGGAATCTGAGCTCCATTAACGGAGATGATGGCTTGGCGAAAAACGGAAAAAGCATCTTTTAGTTATTAGACTTTGTCTTTTAGTCAGATCCTGCGTTACAAAATGATGGTTCAGATATTAGGCAAGTGTTAGAGAAAGGAAACTTAGTATGCGTTTCCCTGTTGTATTAAGCTTTCCGTATTCCAAGTACCCGGTTTGTCTTATAAATATAGTGGTCTTCTGTTTTGGTTTTCTCAAGTATTCATCTAAACGTTCTATTGAATATTGAAAACACCAAGTGAAAACATGGGAATGCGAACTGACAAGGTTAGGTTCAATGTTGGAGGAAAAATCTGTGAAACAACTGCAACAACTCTCGCAAGTGCACCCAGAAGCTCAATATTTGGCGCTATGTTTGATGATGAATGGAACCTCCAACCAAGAGAGGTTAATGACGAGTACTTTATCGATCGGAACCCAGATTGTTTTTCCGCTCTTCTTGATCTTCTAAGTGACAGAGATTGTCATGACATGTATATTGTGAATGGTAGGATTCTATTTAACGTGGTAAACAAGATACAATACATCTCTTCTTATATAAGAAGATAAAAAGAGAAACAAGATATACATGAAAAAGGGAACAAAATATACAAGATATACATGCCATGTAGAGCAAGATATTATCCCAAGAAATCAGGACATTATCGTTTAACACCCTCCCTCAAAATCAAGATGGTGCAACACACATGTTGAGTTTGGAAATCAAGAACCTTAGACGAGCTGAGGTCAATGATTTGGTGAATAAATAAGCGAGTTGCAATTCCGAGCGAACAAATGGTAAGACAATAATTTGTTGCTTGAAGTGATGTCTTACAAAGTGACAATCTATCTCAATATGCTTCGTACGTTCACGGAACACATCATTATGAGCAATGTGAATAGCTGCTTTATTGTCACAACACAATGGAGTAGATTATGATAGGTGAACTCCCATATCTTCAAGGAGCCATCTTAACCAAACAATTTCAGAAGTTTTATGAGTAAGAGCGCGATACTCAGCCTCTGCACTAGATCGAGAAACTACAGTTTGTTTCTTACCGCGACAGGAGATCAAGGAATTTCCTAGAAATACACAATATCCTGTGGTTGAGTGTCTATCTGTAACGTCACCAACCCAATCTGAATCTGAACATGCATGAAGACAGAGATCAGAAGTAGATGAGAACTTTATACCTTGATACAAGGTGCCTTTGATATAACGTAATATCCGAAGTACTGCAGCATAATGTGTGGACGAGCTGACATAAACTGGCTAACTACATGAACTGCATGACTGATATATGGTCTTGTGATGGTTAGATAATTAAGACTTCCCACAAGCTGACGATATAATGTATGATTTGCTAAAGATTTTCCTTCGTAAGGATTGAGTTTCACATTTAGTTCAAGAGGTGTTTCTGCAGTCTTACTATCTGTTAAACCAGCACGCTGAAGAATGTCGGAGGCTGTTGTAGTACTTTGATTGCGGTAAATAGGAGTTCGTTGCTCGGACTTGAATAGATTTAAAAACAAAAATATATACAAAATTGTCACAAGATCAAGAGATACCGGGACTCAGGATTTCACCAATTCTTATACTCATGCGATTCAATTATTAATTCTAGACAATTAAAGCTTATACTGATAACAAATATCGACTCTTACTTTGCCAAAAATAGATTTTGTAAGTATTATATGTAAATCATAAGCATGATGCATCAAGAATCTCATGGATTAAGCATACATCATCAGACAAAATCACAAATAATCAATAAAAATCATTATTCCATTCATAATAGTGCAAATAGTCATAAAAGAATTAAATAAAATTACTCATGCATAAAGAACGGTTTCCTCCATCATCCCAGTATTGGGGTTTAGCTATTCATATCAATCACACACTCAACATATTAATTCAAAGCTCAAAGTGTGATTAAAAGAGTCAAAAGTTATAAAATAGTAGTTCTGAGACTCACAAAACACGTCCAGAAAAGAACGACAACAGGAAACTGCAGCAAACTGCGACACCTGTCTTCTGCTGTTGAGCTGCTGAAAATAAGACTGCTCTGAAGCTGCTGAAAATAAGACTGTCCTGGAGAGTCTGTTCTTCGTGTTCTTGAAGCTTTTTAATGGCAGCAGCAGCAGCAGGTGAACATTGCTGCTACTCCTTCTTCTTCGCTCCTCCTGGCTCTGTATTGACCCCAAACTCTTCATCCCCATTTATGAGACTTGTATCCTCCTTTATATACTACCCAGATCCATAAATCTCGAGAAATATTTTTCTTTTTTTCTCCCTGCCAAGTTACGGTTTTTCTTTTCTACACGGCTGCTGACCCTTTCCAAACTCTCGTACGCGTCTTCTGTTGTTACAAAACTTTCCCAATATATAAGGGAATCGAATAAGAGAATATATCTTCCCTAATCCTCCACGTAATCTCCAAAATTATCTCCACAGCAGACCCGTGAAAACATCACCTCTGTTTTGCTTGATATCGACGATTCAGCCCAATATGCTCGACCCAAACGCACACATAAACCCTGTTTCGTCCACTAAAGTCCATCCCAATCGAGTTTGGCAATTGAATCTCCATAAAACACGTCCAACAATTCGAACCCTAAACTGCCAGAGTTGAAAACCAATTTCCCGCCAAAATTCTGTTTTAAACGTGAAGAAGAAGGGTGCCCCCCTATCCAGCTCCGGTGTCCCTTTAGCAGCTGTCTGGAAATGGGTCACCCCTTAGTCATTAGGTTACCCCTTATCCAAAATTGAGGGTCCGTATAGTGAGTTTTCTGGGACATTTTCCGCACTTTTTCGGGGTTCCTCCGAGGTATTTCTGAGGTGCTTCCGGTACTCTATCAACGGAGGTCCAAACGCCGCATTTTCAGCCAATTTCGCCGCAAAACCTTATTCTTCTAAAAACACCTACAAATAAATAAAATAACCAAATAAGTATAGAATCGAGCACTAACACTATATACAATTGAGATATATTAGACACATAAATGCGTCTATCAAATACCCCCAAACTTATTATTTGCTAGTCCCGAGCAAATCAAAACTACAAAATAAAATCCTAACTCACTGTCGCAGGCATCGTCGATTGCATTTAGCGTATGCAATAAGCCTTTAAACCCCTAGGTGGCCCTAGTGGCCGAGTTATAGTCTCGGGAGGGCTTACCAGAGATATACCCACAAAACCTGTAATCCAGACCTTAGCTAACTACGCAGAACCTTGGAAGGCACTAAAGAATCTCCTTGGTTGGCATACTTATTGACTACAGGAAGAAGTACCCTGATGCGAAATTCCAATTGATGTACACGAGTTTGCACTCAAGCATACTAAAATTCATATAAAGTGACAGAGCTCTACTCAGATAGTTGCACTATGGACATCATATTCGGAGTCAAAACTAATCACATGGATAGATCAAGAAGATGGATATAGAAAACATAGATGGTTTTGATGTTTACTAAGTGAACGACGTTTCCCATATCTGTCTGAAGGCCTCCGCCAAAATGAACCTATCCTAATGGATTGAGATACTAGTCTGACTAATATCAACACACTGGCATATACAAGGGTACCAGTGGTCGATAACCTAACTCTAGGTCAACACAACTGGCATATACAAGGGTATCAGTGGTCGACTTTATTGAATTATTCCTTTTGGTCAAATGGTCTGGTCTCAATTTTTTTTTTTTTTTTTTTTTTTTTTTTTTTTTTTTTTTTTTTTTTTCTTTTTTCTTTTTGGTAACTACCATTTTTTTCATCTTTCTTTTTCTTTTTCAACTTCTTTTTTTTCAATTTTTTTTTTTTTTTTTTTTTTTTTTTTTTTTTTTTTTTTTTTGGCTGAAGGTATCTCAATCACTCTAATTCACCCTAGCATTGGTAACAACTTGAATCGTGGGCCCCACCTATTACTTAGAGAAACATAGTTTAAAAACAAAATAAAATAAAAATAGAAGTGAAAAGGACTCAACGAGATATGGTGAAACTATCATGTTATTTCTAACACCTGAGCTCTGTGCTTTTATGAATAGACTCTTTAGATGTTTCCATCTAATCAGATTGGTTCCTCAAACTCCTACAATCAAAATGCTTCCATCCACTTAGATTAGTTAGTGCAATCCTCAATAGGCATAAATTTCTAGGCTCTGGAGTTTATTTATTGCAACTAAAAAGTTTCTCCCATACCCCCAAACTTAAACCTAACATTGTCCTCAATGTTCTAAAGATAAAATTAAAAACATGAACAAGGAGAAACTATTACCATTCGAAAAAAAGAGTTAAGGAAAGATATTACCTGGTTGCATGAGTTTGGGTTACCTCCCAAGAAGTGCTAAGTTTAAAGTCTTCAGCCAGACATAGAAAAGGTTTAGTCAACTCGAACCGTATAACAATAGCCGGAATAACTGTGGGTCTTTAACACCAAAAAGAGCTGACAAAAGGAAACTGCAGTGAACCAAGAAAATGTACAAGACTAGCATGCCCTTACCTAGTTTCCTGATTAAGATATCTATATCTAATTGTGGTTCAGGTTCAGGTTCTATAAAAGGGTCTAAATATATTTCTTTAGGATGCAACTCCTCAAAATTGAGATCCGAATTATTAGGTCCTAGAGTCTGTAAGTACTTAAATAAGAACTTAGAAGCACAAAATAATAACCTAAATAATTGAGGATCCTCTAAGTCAATCAGGTTTGACTTACATAATTGACCACAGTGAGAGTAGTGGTCATTCTTAAGAAAATGTGTCGATTCTAATATCCTAAAGTAATTAGGTTTAGTCTCAGAACTTAATAATTGACACATTTGAAATTTATACGTTCCCACAATTGTTTGAAAAATATTTGGTGGGAAAACAAAGTCGATCGTAGTATCATAGCCTGGTCTAACCTCATCAACCAGAGGATGGGTTTCTAACAACTGAACTTCCTTATGGACATCACTAGGTTCAGGAAAACGAGTATGAAAGTAATCTTGTAAAATGGTTGAGGCATTGATGTCAAGTCCTAAGTGTGGGGACTTTCTGAGAGTTAAAGGTAAGGCACTAGGGAAGTGATAATCACCCCCAAACTTAGAGTTTTCAGTTTCTCTAGATAGACCTCTAATTTTTTCTTGAATTTCCGTATCTTCAGAGTCCTTAAAATATTCAAGAGATTCTTCTAAGTTATTATCAGGTAGTGCATCTTTACTCATCTCTACGGGTCTATCTTCTTCTTCCAAGACTATTGTTTCTAAGTCGCTAGACTCAAAACAGTATTTTCGAAATGAACCCGTTCCTCTAAACCACTATCGGCTTCGTAATCAAAAGGAAAAACTACATCGTCTAAAACGGTGGTATCCCTAATCAAATCCTCGTCCTTTTGAATAGGTGAATAATCATAAAAATTATTTGGATTTGAAGTAGAAATAATATAATCACTATAAAGCTCAATTGGATTACTAGATTCCTGATTACTATGCCTACATGTTTCAGATTCTTCATCACTACTATCCTCATCATCATAATAGTACGAAGATGATTGAACCTTATCTAAATAAGTAGTGTTACCAATTATAACCTCGTTATCTTGATTATGTGAAAAAGTATCTTCATTCTCAAGGGTATTATTGGATACACTATATTGGCAATTCAAGTTATTTCGAGCAATACTTTCATTCGTCTCTAACTCAAGTCTACGTGTCGACTCAGCTATCCTCTCAAGGGTCTCTTCCAAAGAAAGTTCCCTTAGTGTAGGATCTAAGTTTTGAGTTAATCTATTGAGGATATCTTCTACAGATTCAGTTGTTGTTGCAGTTCTTTCGTCCATAACTACATTATTCACCTCATCTAATTTATACGTCGATTCAGCTAACTGACGTGATGACTTAGCTAAATTCCTGAGAGTCTCTTCTAGAGAAGGAATAGGAACTGAAGGATCATAATAAGGACTACTTTTCAAAAGTTTGATTGTATCCTCTAAAGACGAAGAACTAGTATTATAATCTTCTTGCTCGTATGACTGATGCGCGTGCGGATAGTAATTGGGCTCACCATGGTATGAACCATAACCTTGAAAAGGTTGGCGTCCCCAGTCACTATTCTCACTATGGTCATAATACTGATGATGTCCATATTCAAATTCAGGTCGATATTCATTGTATTGGCTTCTATCATACCAGTTCGACATTCTTAATTGCAGGGGAATTCTACGCAATCACAAACAAGTCCGACTCGACCAAATCAAACCTATAGAATCTAGCAAACAAAAAGCATGATGGCTCCACTTAGATTGTTTTCTAGACCAGCTTCTATTCCTTCGAAAAGGAATTCGTTACAATTTGAGCACACCCCTCTGGAATCAATCCGAGCTAATGTAAGTTGAATCGAGGCGAGGGAAGCTCAGTGGAGCTTTGATACCCAAGGCCTCACCGCTATCACAAGGCGGCGCAGTCACGCATTCAACTCACAGAAACCATCATGAACTTTGAAATGTGCTTAAAGAGCAACCAATATTTTTCGAACGAGTTTCCTATTAAGCTCGTTACCCTATTGGTCTCGTTCTATTCAAAATTTTAGGCTTAGGTTCGCGTTTGGTTTCGTTTTCCTAAGGCGGGCAAGAAGGAAACGGTGATGAAATCCGAGTCCTTATCTTGTTTAGGCCAGGCCTTGCCCTTTACTAGGAAAATAAAGACAGTCCGGTTCGTCCTCAAACAATTATCACCTTAAGGAAGACAGTAACCCGCTTGCAGGAGATTCGGGTGTTTCGATTGGACTTACCTCCCGTACCAGACGGGCGATGAACCGTTGTCGTCGACTCGGGCCACGACTCCTATGACGTGTGCGAACCCGAGGGGCCGAGACGATATAGTAATCGTCGTCCTTCCCTGCAAACAGTTTGTATTTAATTTTTTTTTTTAATTTATAACCCTTCCGTAGGGTTTTAAAAATAATGTCCAAAGTCCAGAATAAAGTCCAAATAAAAAGTCCAAAATTACAAAAATTATGAAAAATAAAGCCTATTTACAAATTCTAAAAATAAATAAATAAAAGCTATATACAAAAAAATAATAATAATAAAAATTAAATCCTAAAAAAAAATTATGTCTTTTTTCTTCTCTTTTAGCTTTTAACTTTTAGCTTTAAGCTTTTTGTTCCCAAGTCCTTAGTATTCCACTTCGAACCTGTAAATCAAAGACACAAAAAGAAACGTAAAAAGGAACAAATAATAGTAAAAAAAATAAAATAAAATAATAAACCTAAAAACAAATCTATATACAAGTCCGCGTCGGCGGCGCCATTTTGTTGTAGTACTTTGATTGCGGTAAATAGGAGTTCGTTGCTCGGACTTGAATAGATTTAAAAACAAAAATATATACAAAATTGTCACAGATCAAGAGATACCGGGACTCAGGATTTCACCAATTCTTATACTCATGCGATTCAATTATTAATTCTAGACAATTAAAGCTTATACTGATAACAAATATCGACTCTTACTTTGCCAAAAATAGATTTTGTAAGTATTATATGTAAATCATAAGCATGATGCATCAAGAATCTCATGGATTAAGCATACATCATCAGACAAAATCACAAATAATCAATAAAATCATTATTCCATTCATAATAGTGCAAATAGTCATAAAAGAATTAAATAAAATTACTCATGCATAAAGAACGGTTTCCTCCATCATCCCAGTATTGGGGTTTAGCTATTCATATCAATCACACACTCAACATATTAATTCAAAGCTCAAAGTGTGATTAAAAGAGTCAAAAGTTATAAAATAGTAGTTCTGAGACTCACAAAACACGTCCAGAAAAGAACGACAACAGGAAACTGCAGCAAACTGCGACACCTGTCTTCTGCTGTTGAGCTGCTGAAAATAAGACTGCTCTGAAGCTGCTGAAAATAAGACTGTCCTGGAGAGTCTGTTCTTCGTGTTCTTGAAGCTTTTTAATGGCAGCAGCAGCAGCAGGTGAACATTGCTGCTACTCCTTCTTCTTCGCTCCTCCTGGCTCTGTTGACCCCAAACTCTTCATCCCCATTTATGAGACTTGTATCCTCCTTTATATACTACCCAGATCCATAAATCTCGAGAAATATTTTTCTTTTTTTCTCCCTGCCAAGTTACGGTTTTTCTTTTCTACACGGCTGCTGACCCTTTCCAAACTCTCGTACGCGTCTTCTGTTGTTACAAAACTTTCCCAATATATAAGGGAATCGAATAAGAGAATATCTTCCCTAATCCTCCACGTAATCTCCAAAATTATCTCCACAGCAGACCCGTGAAAACATCACCTCTGTTTTGCTTGATATCGACGATTCAGCCCAATATGCTCGACCCAAACGCACACATAAACCCTGTTTCGTCCACTAAAGTCCATCCCAATCGAGTTTGGCAATTGAATCTCCATAAAACACGTCCAACAATTCGAACCCTAAACTGCCAGAGTTGAAAACCAATTTCCCGCCAAAATTCTGTTTTAAACGTGAAGAAGAAGGGTGCCCCCCTATCCAGCTCCGGTGTCCCTTTAGCAGCTGTCTGGAAATGGGTCACCCCTTAGTCATTAGGTTACCCCTTATCCAAAATTGAGGGTCCGTATAGTGAGTTTTCTGGGACATTTTCCGCACTTTTTCGGGGTTCCTCCGAGGTATTTCTGAGGTGCTTCCGGTACTCTATCAACGGAGGTCCAAACGCCGCATTTTCAGCCAATTTCGCCGCAAAACCTTATTCTTCTAAAAACACCTACAAATAAATAAAATAACCAAATAAGTATAGAATCGAGCACTAACACTATATACAATTGAGATATATTAGACACATAAATGCGTCTATCAGAGGCATACTTCACTTGTGAGATGAAATAACCCTCAACTGATTTATCAACCTCTATACCAAGAAAATACCTTAGAGACCTAAGTCTTTCATTTCAAAACACGAACTGAGATGAAGTTTGAGAGCAGTAATTCCTTCTAAATCATCACCTGTGATAACCATATCATCAACATATAAAAGAAGAATAACCATACCCTTCTCAGTTGATCGAGTAAACATTGCTGAGTCATATGCACTCTGATTGAATCCGTACTGAAGGATAGCATTTGAAAACTTCTCAAACCAAGCACGTGGTGCTTGTTTAAGTCTATACAAAGCTTTACGAAGTTTACATACTTGATTTGGAGAATGAGTCATTCCTGGTGGTGGTCTCATATACACTTCTTCTTGAAGTTCTCCATTAAGAAAGTCGTTCTTGACATCCATTTGATGAAGATTCCAATTACGAGCAGCAGCAACAACAAGAAGTGTATGTACAGTAGTTATACGAGCAACGGGAGCGTACGTTTCTTCATAGTCTATACCATATTCTTGTGTATATCCTTGAGCAACCAAATGAGATTTGTGGTGTTCTATCTCTCCTGCTGAGTTTGTTTTGATCTTGTACACCCATCTACTTCCAATAACAGTTTTCCCTGGTGGCAAGTCAACCATATCCCATGTACCAGCGTTCTTGTGAGCTGTTAGTTCTTCTCCCATAGATGTTTGCCAGACTGGACTTATAGATGCTTCCCTATATGATTTTGGTTCATGTATAGATAAAATGGATGATAGAGAACAATGATAATCTGCAAACCTGGCTGGTGGTCGACGAGCACGTGGAGGTAAAGCATCATCCTCATGTACAAGATCCCTTTCTGTAGAAGCAATGTCAGGATTTTCCATAGAGTGGTCATGTGAAGTTTCGAAACTTTCAATAGGAGTAACTTATGTGGTGGTGGATGGAATATTTCTAGGCTGAGATATGGATAGAGAAACATCCTCAAAAGGATCTAGATACGTAAATTGTTCTAGAGTAGAAGACTTGCTACTAGGAAGAGACCAAAAGGGTATATTTTCCCAAAACGTAACATGACGAGAAATACGTAATCGACGATTCTCTGGGTCGTAATAACGATAACCTTTTTGTTCAATACCATAACCTAGGAACACATAGATAGCATTCTTTTTGCTGAGTTTGTTTCGTTCTCGTTATGTGAGAAGGACAAAACATGTGGAACCAAAAACACGAAGCTCAGAATAGTTTGGTTTCTTATCATAGAAACGTTCATAAGGTGATATTCCTCCTATGACTATAAATGGAATGAGATTGATTGTGTAAACAATAGTAAGAACTGACTCACCACAAAAATTAGAGGGAACTGAAGCTGAAAGAAGTTGTGTTCTAGTTTTCTCTATGATGTGACGATGTTTTCTTTCTGCTATACCGTTTTGCTATGGATTTTCAGTACAGGATAACTGAAGTAGAGTACCTTCTGTTTTAAGAAATTCTTTGAAGGGAGTTGATATATACTCACGTCCTTGATCAGCACGAAAGGTTTTAATGGATTTTCTAAATTGAGTTTTGACCATTCTAGAGAAATCTGTGTATATTTTCAAGAATTCTGATCTAGAACTGAAAAGATATGTCCATGTAAAACGAGAGAAATCATCAATGAAGATAACATAATACAAAGCCCCTCCCTTAGAGGCAATGGGAGACTTTCCCCACACATCAGAATGAATAAGATCAAAAGGTTCAACTGAATAAGTAACACTATTATTAAAAGGAAGTGCAGGCGGTTTATCCAACTTACATGAAACGCAATACGGTTCTTTATCAACTTGAGTTGTTCCTAGAAATCCTTTATTGATCATATATGTAAGACATGAAAAAGACACATGTCCTAGCTTAGAGTGCCAAGAAATAAATGGAGACACGGTAGAATGAGGGGAATTTGCAGCTGCAACGGTAAGTTCATTCTTTGATTGTTGAGGAACAATTAGAGTTTCAAGGAGATATAGTCTACCGACTCTACGGCCTATCCCAACAAGCTTCTATGTCCTGGGATCCTGTATTACACAACCAAAGGAGAAGAAATAAATGTTAAAACCCTGATTGCATAGTTGCCCAATTGATATAAGATTCATCTTGATCTTTGCAACAAGTAACACATCAATTGGGCAAGAAGCACCTGAGTCAAGAAACCAACCGTTTGAAAATGTACCTGTGGGAACAGAAAAAGCAGACACTGTTGTAGTGTTATTGTTACCAATTGCAAGGGCTTGTTTGAGCATCTCTTGAATATCAGCAAGATTACTTGATGTAGATGCTGATGTTTCATGACTTCTTTCCAGTGCAGGTGCTGCAAGAATAGATGGTACAGGTGTGTATGCAGTTCCATTCATCATTCTTCTTTCTCTCATGTTTCTTGAAGATGGAGATGTACAGTTTCCTAATGTATGACCAGGTTCTTTACAATAGTTGTACTGAATCTGAAATTCGAACTTTGACTGGTTGGAGCTTGAAAGGATGATGTTTGTGACACACTCTGTGTTGATGGTAGAGTGCAGTTTTTGGCCAAGTGACCTGGTTTCTTGCAGTTGTAACACTGAACCTGTGATATGTCACGATAGTTTCTATGAGAACTGAAGGTATTACTAAAAATTGTACGTGAAGGAACTGCAAACACAGCAGGTATTTCAGGCTTGATCCGTTTCCGAGTTTCTTCAGTAATAAGCTCAGATAACGCAGCTTCCACCGTAGGGAGAGGTGACCGATGAAGAATTGAAGTTCTTACAGTCTCAAAATCATCTCTTAACGCCATCAGAAGTTGAACCAGACGTGACTCTTCTCTGTATTTCTGCCATAACTCAATATCTGTAGTCCAATTAGGTTCCATGAGTGCTAGTTGATTCCATATAATTGACATCTCATAATGGAAATCTGAGATTGATTGATCCATCTGTTGCTTCATGGATCAAATATCTTGTTCTAGTTTATAACGTTGAGCAAAGTTGATTTGGGTATATCTTCTTGAAAGAAATCCCATGATTCTTTGGTAGTTTCAAAACCAGTGATATGGAGGTGATCACTGTATTGATTATCCATGTCAGTATCTTGTGATTGTTAATCTCCCAGTCTTCAAGGATTTATTCAGTTTCTTTGTCTTTGCTAGGCTCAGTTTGTTTATCTCTAATAACAACACCAGTCGTAACAATACTAGGCTTTCTGGCTTTTCCATCAATATATTTCCACATAGCTTTTCCTTTGAGAAAACTTCTAATAAGGAAGGACCAATAATTATAGTTTGTTCCATCAAACTTCACGGTAATAGGTTGATAATCTTCAGGCGACATAATGAACGATAACATGGAAGGATTTTGGATATTAGGGTTTGAGTTTTACAATCTAAACACAGACAAGAGAGAGATGGAATGGAAGGGATTGATCTTGATGTTGTTTGTTGTTGCAGCGGAAGATGGATTGTTAGATCTTACCAGGATCTGATGCCATGACATAGATTGTCATGACATGTATATTGTGAATGATAGGATTCTATCCAACGTGGTAAACAAGATACAATACATCTGTTCTTATATACAAGAAACAGAAGATAAAAAGAGAAACAAGATATACATGAAAAAGGGAACAAAATATACAAGATATACATGCCATGTAGATCAAGATATTATCCCAAGAAATCAGGACAATATCGTTTAACACTAAGAACAGGTGACCTTTATGTGCCTCCTCACGTGCCTGAAAAATTATTCTACAGGGAAGCTATCTATTATGGTATGATAGATAATGTTAGAACTGCAAGGGCTTGCGAATTCGATTTTAACCGATTAAGTCTGACAAGTTCGGTTAAGGGTCAAGCTTCTGGAAATATTCGCACTGCAATTAGAGCAAGTCCTGATGGAGGTTGTGTTGTTGCTCATGACAGAATCGTCCATCTGTATGATTGGATGCTCGAATAATACCCAACAATAAATCTCAATTATCAAAAAGTTAATGATATTTGTTGAATCGATTTAGAGAATATTGTGATTAGTGCTTGCGAAAGATCTGGACGACAAGATTCTGGTGTTGGTCTTTTTAGTTCGTCAAGAGGTGATTTAAAGCATACATTTCAGCTAAACAATGAAAATCAGGTGAAGAGCTTTACTGCTGGAGCTTTATGTTGTAACTCCGATGGTAAGGTATTTGCAACATGTGGTGGAACTGGTGTTAAGGGAATTGGAGTTTGGGATCAAGTTATCAGTTTTAATTTATAGAACGTTAATTCAGAATAGTTGAACTTCATGATAATCACACAATAAAATATGCAAGACTAGTTTAAGAGAAATACCTTGTATCGCAAATCCATCGTCCATCAATCATCTTTGGAGAAGCGGTAATACCTTTGTGGAGGTCATGGTTTCTCTCTCTTGACCTTATCTGTAATAAGTAATTCCTTGGATACAATAGTAATGGTTATTGTGTCCCTTTCATAGGTAGAGAGAGGACCAAGTTCCTAGGGTTTTAGTATTAGACATTATATATCGACCGTCCATCAAAGAAGGGCATAAATAGAATATTAACTCCTTATATAAACCATGGATTAGATATTTGGCAACATCCTAAATATAACCAGATTCTCACATGGGCCCAATAAAGATAATTATCCTATAAAAAATTATCTTACATTCTCCCACTGGTCCATGTGATATTCTATTAATGGTTAATTTCAGGTAACATAAGGCGCGCGTAATTGCTAAACATAATACATTAGTGGTTAACGTAATACCTTGATCAAGCAAACTACTCATGTGAATCATAGCGGTGGCACATTGTCCTGTTGTCAACATGTTTCCTTCCATGTACCACAACATGAGTACCTCACTCAACTATGCCTTAAATAGGAGTATCATAATGGTCCAGTGATGTCTTTAAGAAAGACGATTTCCGTAAACATTCATCCATTCACATAAAAGTATACTAAACATGAATAAAAAAATATATTCAGAATACATTAATAAGAACTCAATAAGTGTTCAAAAATAAGCACATAATTAGATGAATTCAGTAATCAATTACTCCCACATACCTAAGATTTTAATCTTTTCTTAAGAGGTCTTAAAAGGTAATTGTTCATTAAGTGCATCTCCGAATGCAATTGTGCTTAAGTGATACATGAAGAAATATTGCTTCTGAATTTCTTAATTCACGCATATATACTCAAGGTTCATGTGTTTTGTTCCTTTTGTATCAGATCGTGCTTTGATGCTGCGAAGCTAAGACGATAAATTTCAGCAATGTAGAGACTAAGTCTCTAAGTCTCGCAGTCATAAATATTCAAACTCAATTGTGGGACTAGCATTAATGGATTCTCTATTTATAGAATCCATACATCCACAAAACTGAAGTCTAAAAACCCAATCAACTCTAGTTGGGTTTGCTAACTAATTATAAAACATAAAAGTTAAGATAGTATCTCAAAATTCTTGATAGCTTTCCCGTAATTTGTTCTTCGATTCTTAAGGCATTTAGTTAACATATCAACAATTTGTAAAAAGTTTTGTATCCGAATTAAGATGTAATGAAGATTAAATTAATATCCTCTATCCAACATGAAATAAAATCTGTTAAATATGTTATTATCTCAAAATTCTTCGAATATTCGATATATGCCTTATATGAGAGCTTTAGTAATCCATATGATATGTATTATCACATGGTAAGCTTCATTGATATCCTTTATTTCAAAAAATATAGAGATATGCATAAAGTCAAGATCACTACTTGTAGGTAGTATGTCTTAACATACATGACCAAGAGTATGTATTTCTCCCACTGATCTTGAGGTATATGCATAAATCTCTAATAATTTCATCCAATACTTGAAAGATTTATACTTTTGTTGAATTTGATATACCATTATGGGAGGCTGCTTAGATTTCATACTTTTACTTCTAAAAATTGTAGACTAAAATTTATCATTAATAAAGGATATTTTCACATTTGAGTAATGCAACTCTTGAATCATACTGAGCTACTAATAATACTATGATAATTGTGAATAAGTCTTTCTTTGACACGACAGAAAAACTTTTTTATAATCAATGCATCATTTCAATAAAATCTTTGGCTTCACTTCGGGCTTTATATCATTTAGTTATGCTATTACAGTCATGCTAGGGCTGAAAGACCCACTTGCACATAACTGTTTTGTGTCATTCGTGCAACTAAATAATATCCCGGACTTGACGTTCAACCATTGATTTTAGCTCACATTGCATCACTCCATTAACCAAAATTATTATTATACACATAATAGTTTGTGAACCAGAAACCGAGTCTTTGCTATTCCACATCAAAATGTAATAAATTCTTGTAAGAAAATCACTGGAACAACATGAATAACTTTCTCTCAATCTCTATTGAGACCTTCTTAATGCTGGTTTAAGTTGTTATCAAAAAGTTTCTTTATTGGCAGTAGTTATATTATGGAGTATTTGATCAGTAATTTGTGGTCTTTCATTTATCTAACATTCTGATAATGAGAAGATTCACAATATCTGAAGAAATCTTAAATAAAGGGATCATTATCATGATTTCTTAAACAGATATATACATGCAATCCCACTGATTATGCCATCATTAAAGAATTTATATTTTCGGTTTCAATAAGTCTCATACTACGGTTAGAACGTTAAACAATACCATTTGGATTATTTAGGAAAACGAATTAACCAATAATAATTTCCAAATTTAATTTTCATTTTTTGGAATGTAAGCCCTCACCTCCAACTGAACAACCATAACTTAAAGGTGATTTAAACTAGGTGTCCAGCCATTCTAGTCCAAAGTGTGTCTTTGAAACTGCTTTACTCGGAAATCTATTTAAATTACACAGTTGTTGAAAGAACATACATTCATTGATATGTGGTCATTATTCATAACTCATCATGCTTCTAACCATTTTCATAAAAGTATGATTTTGCCTTTTGTTATACACCATTATGCCAAGGATAATTTAGCCTTGTGTATTGAGCAACAAATCCAAACTTTTGGAGATACTACGTAAAAGATTTAGGATATTATCCTGTTTTGTCATACCTTTCACAATATTCACCACCTTTATCAGACTTTATGATTTTCACTTTCTCTATAATTGCCTTTGAGTTTCAATAATGAATGTTCGAGAAAACATCCACGGATTGAGATTCATAATGCAATTGATAGATTACACTGTAACGCGAAAAATCATCAGGTGACAAACAATTTTATCTTCCAAAAATGGACCATTAAAAGTCTACAAAATAATCATAATCAACAATTAATAAGAACAAAATATGAAATTTATAATAGAGATAAATGACAATTAAGCTTACAATAGTTTCATACTTTCAATAAGATTCTCCTGTGGGTAAAACCTTATCAAGGAACAATGCGAGACATGAAAAACATCAGTACATATTTTACCTTTTCATACACACAACATTATGTTTGTTTAATACCACAACTAGAATCACCTGTGGGAGAATCTCGTCCTATCATGTATTAACAAACTCAAATAATTCTAATGTTCAACCTAATATAATGTCAATTGTAGTCACCTGTGGGTGGTTTAGATAACCTTAATGCTTGTTGAACGTGTGAAGAAAAACTACTTGTGAGCAGCATTGTTCTAATCGTTAAATCAAACTAAGAGGAATCAAAATATACAACACTTACCATATAAGAGCATAGCATCACTGTGGTGATAACTAAACTATCCAGCAAACATGTACAATTACAAATATCACACTAACTTTTCTTGTGATATATACTGCACAGTCCCACTCAATGATATGGACATACTTGATCTGATCATAAATTTAATCGCTTATAAACAATAATGAGTAGCCCTAAAACATCAATCACGAACATTTATTCAAAAGTATTCCATACATAAATTGGTGAAAAAAATATCAACACCCTATAATCGAAAAATATCCAAACATAATAAACTTTTTCTTAAACCAAAATCGATCATGAAGCAAGTCTATAAATATAATTCAGTAATGAAATTTCGTTGAAGATAAATTCTTTGATGCATCTCTCATTTAAATATGATACAATCTTAAAGATCGTGATAAATAACGGATATATGATGAATTAATATGAAAGGTGTTAAATAGTCAATGGAAATCATTTTCAGAAATATGGAGAAATTTATCAAAAATAAAACCTCAATTTCATAGAGGATGCAATAAGTTTTGGACAACATAAGAAAAATTCGTAATAGGTTACTCAACTCGATAATGAGTTAATTTATGTAAATTTTCTTTTACGCACTTTTAAGAAATAACGTAAAATCATGTGTCGATTATTTAATTACCATAATATATGATCAGATATTGTACACTTCAATGCTATCTTAAACATGTGAACTCAAATTACCCGTGCGTAATTGTTATTCTAATACATTTAAGAAAAACAATATTATAAGCACTTGACATGATAACGATTATGACTGGAAAAATTATTTGACATCACTGTGGTGATAGCCAAACAACTCAAAAATAATCTCATAATAACTACTAAACCTTGGCTTTACAGCTTGGTGTATTCTTGGATACAATAAAATTATTATTATTGCTAAGATAAAACACTCTAGTATCACTGTGGTGATAGCTAAAGAATTATGACCTAAGAATCTTAAGCACAATAATTTTATACGTATAATTGAAATTATCATCAACATTAGCAGAAAAGTGAAACATAATGACACAAGACACCCTCAAGATTCAAATCAGTTCATATTCATAATGTATGGTCAACAATCATATCAGTCAATGTTTTCTTAACTACATGAACTCCAATTTCCTATGGGTAAATTCTGTTCTAATATATTTAAGAAAAAACAATATTACAAGCATTAGAAAAACTGTGATCATGGCCAAAAGTGATTTGACATCACTGTGGTGATAGCCAATCAACTAAAATAATGCCATTATCACATGATATCAATAACTGCAAAACCTACATTTTACGGTTTGCAAATTCATGCTTATAATAACATTATGATTATATCGAGATATAATACTCTAGCATCACTGTGGTGATAAATATAGAGTCCCATCATAATTTCAAGTATAATCTCATTAAATCCAAAAACAAAAACAATAATCTGAGAGAAACTATTCCCTAATTCAAAAGCACACAAACCATATCATAACGTACACACAAACTTTACAGTGTCAAACATGGTTCGAATTAAAATCTTATAATGAATTCGGTAAGAAATCGCCTCAGATTATATGTACACTAGTTTTCAATAAAGAGGAAGCATATTAATAATTAGTTTCACCTTTGATAATGCGTTTTTATAATAACCTAGTCTAAGGTTAATTCAATTGAGCAAAAACAAATGAAAACGGAATGAATATAAAAATTGATCGGACTGAATCGGTCTTAGTTAATTAGTTAATGGTCCTAGAACATTATTAGGCTACTGTAATTACACCTTTTTTTTTGATACTGAATATGAAGCTTTTATTAATGAAGAGGGTGAATTACAAGAGTTCTATCTTTCTCAATCGCAGCTGAGATAAAACTTGGTGGATTGTGTAGTCAGACTCTTGAAACTTTAAAAAACCTAGCATGCCTAGACAATATATGAGCTGGCTTGTTACAGCTTCTTTTAATGAACTTGCAACACCATAGAGGGTTGTTGTTAAATATAAACTTAATATCTAAGATAAGTGGCTGATTCTCCCAAGAGAGTTTGTGTAGATTGCCATTGATTTCCTCCACAACTGTTTGTGCATCTAGTTCGAAACACGTCTGTTGTATTCCGTTCTCCTTCGCCCATGTTAAAGCAATCCAAAGACCTCCACACTCAACCTGTTCTGCAGTTACATATGTATCTGCATAGAAACATCTCCCGTATTCGTATGAGCCTGCAAGGTTTCGCACAATTAGACCAATTCCCGAATTATGAGAATTATTACTTAGCTTATAAGAGGCATCACAACATATAGATAGATGAGGTGCAGTTGGTGATATCCACTGAGGTAGGGGACATGTGTTTTGTTGAGCATTATTTGGAAGCTTTCAGTTTTGTTTCATGGTTTTCCCTGTTCCCAAACTCAGTAGTTGTATGCATTTAATCACTCCAACTGGGTTAGGCTTGATATCTTGAAGTGTGTTGTTGAAGCGAGCTTTCCATATTTCCCACGCTGTGTTTGCCATTATTATTATCCAATCATCCACAAGGTCCTTCATCCCATCTGAGAACCAGCTCCGTATCCAGTTTGCGACAGAGTTTCCATTATTTTGTATGATGTGCATTGCTCCTGGAACAGTAAGCCAGACTGCTCTAGAAAAACAATACTCAATGAGAATATGACGAGTAGTTTCCACCCCTTGATTACATATCTTGCAGATACCACCTCCATAGCATGTGACTCTTGTCATTCTTTCATTAGATGGGAGAATATCAGTAAGACACTTCCATAGGAAGTGCTTCACTTAAGGTAGGGTATGCAAGCTCCAGAGTTGTTTCCAGAATTTGGCTTCTGCTGTGTTATAAACTGCGCTTCCATTGTGTTTGATAGCAACAAGCTTTCTGTATGCCGATTTAACAGTTAAAAAACCATCTCTTGTTAAAGTCCAAATAGGTCTGTCCTCTTTGATCAATAGGATACGAATATTAAGAATGATAGTTGCATTTTCCTGACTAAACAACTGCAGAATAAGTTGTTGTTTCCATGATCTTGTATCTTGATCAATTAACTCTGACACGAACTTATAGTTATGTGCTGTCTCTGCTGGAATTATCGGGGTTGGTGGTGAGATTCTGCCAGGAATCCAAACATCATGACATATGCACACCTTGCTGCCATTGCCAATCATCCAAAAACTGAACTGACGAATAAAACTCATCATGTTCTAAACACTTTGCCATGCCCAGGTCGAGTTTTTCTTCTTTTTTGCATGCATCGCATTCATATTTTGGAAGTAACATTGTTTCAGAGCATGTGACCAGAGTTGGCCGTTCTAATTGCAGAGACGCCAAGCTGTTCTTGCTAGAAGTGACTGGTTGAAACAAGAGAGATCGCGAAAACCCAAACCTCCCGTAGCTTGATCTTTCCGAACAGCTGGCCATGAGATAAAGTGATAACCCTTGCCATCCTTTTTCCCCACCAGAACCTGCGCTGAACTTTGTCCAATTCCTTTATAGTTGCATCTGGTACTTTAAACACACTCATATGGTGAGAATAAGTAGTGTTGAGAACATTTTTAACCATTACAGACCTGCCTACCTGGTTTATGAACTTGCCATTCCATCTTGATAATCTTCCATTCATCTTGTCTACTAAGCCAGAGAAAGAGGTGGATCTTTTCCTATTTAAGAACAATGGAATACCCAGATATTTCTCATCTAAAGACATCTTTTTCATCTTGAGTCTCCGCAATAAAATTCTACAGTGACGGGAATGAATGTGCTTAGAGAAGAAGACCGCGGATTTCTGGAAGTTTACCTGCTGCCCAGAAATATTGCTGAAATTATTGATGACATCCAAGATAGTGTTAACATTCTGCATATCGGCTTTTGCAAACAACAAGCAATCGTCTGCAAATAGAAGGTGAGTGACTTGTGGAGTGTTCCTTGCTATCTTTATTCCTTGCAATTTTTTTGAGTTCTCAACATGTTCCAAAGATCTGGTTAGAACTTTCATCGTAAGAAGGAATAGATAGGGTGATAGTGGATCACCCTGTCGTATACCTCTCGTTGGTTTAAAGGGTTTACACGGTGAGCCATTCAAGAGTATTTGTATTTCAGTTGTGTTGATGCATTATTGAACCAATTGACACCATTTGTTGCTAAAACCAAGCTTTCTCATAACATTGTTTAGAAACGTCCATTCTACTCGATCAAAAGCCTTGCTCATGTCGAGTTTTAAAGCCATATAGCCCTTATTTTTTTTCTTTCTCTTCATGCAATGGATGAGCTCTTGTGCCAGAAGTATATTGTCTCCTATCTGCCTACCCGGAACATAAGCAGCTTGCATGGGTGAAATGATTTTGTCGAGGTTCTTCTTCAGTCTGTTAGCCATAATTTTGGTGATTAATTTGTATGTTGAGTTGCATAAGGCTATCGGTCTGTAGTCGCTTGGAGCATGTGGGAGCTTTATCTTGGGTATCAAACAAACATTGGTTCTGTTCATCTTCTTTAGCATTCTACCTGAGACGAAAAATCTTTGTACCATTTTTATGACATCATGTTTTACAACTTCCCATTGAGACTGAAAAAACCTGGTGGAAAGCCATCCGGACCAGGTGCTTTCCATGGTTGCATGTTCTTTAGAGCTACTTCAATTTCCTCTATATCTGGAATTTTGACAAGAGATATGTTGTCTTCCTCCGTAATGCATTCTGGTAGTATGTTGAGCAGGTTATTTAATGCCAACCTATCTCTTTTAACTCCTTTTTGATCGAAGAGATCGAGTACTAATCATAAAAAAATGGTGAAAACAATAGTTGTAGTCGCATGTTCGGTTAGGAGATTTTTGAAAAAACCTAATTTTATAACCGAAGAACACCAAGAACAATTTGGTTAGGAAAATATAATTCGGTTGACTTGCAAAAAATCTTGCATAGTTGAACTCTTCTCTGTATAGCAAACTTTAGAGTTCGGTTGAGTCGAAATTTTTTTCCCTAACCGAACTTTTCTCTGTATAGCCAACTCTTAAGTTTGGTTAAATCGAAAATTTTTATTTTCAAAGCCGAATCGAACTTTTCTCTGTAAACCCTGGCCTAAAAGTTCGGTTACCTATCCTAAAAATTCGACATCCGAACAAAGCAAAAACTCCATTAAAGATCGGTTCGGCTACCTTGTTTGAAGATATACTAGCCGAACTATACTCATAGGTAAGTTCGACTACCTGTTCTTCAGATATTGTAGCCAAACTTTGTTGACATAACAAATTTTTTTTAAAAAAATTTCAATTTTTCCAAAGTGTTGGTCAAATGAAGCAGCATTATCTAAATTTGAAGTTTTCCGGGGCACCCAAAACCCTAATCTCGTAATCATCCATCTCAATTTGTTTCCCCATAAAGTGCTTCTTCTTCCCTCAAAAATTATTCTTCTAGAAAAAAGCAACTTATTAAGTTAACCTCACTAATAACTAATTGCTCAAGTTAATCATTACGCTAACTAATCATTACACTTAATAAAAAGGATAATTTGAGTATTAATATAAATATTTGGATTAGGCCATCAGGAGTGGCTTCAATTTATTTCTAATGTCTTATCCAAAATAAAATTATGGCCCCCCTCCAAAAAGGAGTGACCAGCTCCCCTAAATTTTAGGGTGAGCAAAACATCCATACCCGCGGATTTCACTCGGTCCAATCCGAAATTTAACGGGTGAACATCTGGCCCGCAATATGGTGGATTGGACGTGAGTGTATTTCTAAAACCGGTCATTTTTACGGGTTGGACGCGGGTGGTACCAAATCCGCATCCACCCATCCGTTGCTCACCCCTAATAAATTTTAGAATTCGAGTGGATGCTCTTCCTATTAATAGCAAGGCCCGAAAGAACGTTTCTTTGAAGCTACTATATGGGCTTATATTTTTGCGGCCCAGTAATTTTTGGTTTCCAGTGTTTGTATCAAGCATGTTAAACTCGATTTTAGTGGATTGAATGCTGATCAATTGATCATGGTCAATTTCTAAAGTTGAGGTAGGGAATAAGTATGGAGTTTGCGACTGCCCAATGAGTTCCATATCGTCTGTTTCCATGATGTAATATTATTTCGTTTACTGTTTGGAAATTATTTCGTAAATTTGATTTCACCCCATACAGTTACTTGCCTCTATATTACTTTTTTTTTTTTGCTCGGCTGCCTCTATCTTACTTTGCGGTAAGCATGTTGACTGTGAAGCTTCCTTGTTCCTGCTTCACGAGAGGTAGAGCGCAGAGCAAAAGTGTCAATACCTGTCGGTTATCAAGAAAACCATCTTCTCTCGGTTCAGTAAAGAACATCTCAAAGTCATTTGGTTTTAAAGCTTCCTCCTCCTTCAAGGTGTCTGCTATGGCAACATACAAAGTGAAGCTAATTGGACCGGATGGAACGGAGAATGAATTTGAAGCTCCTGATGACTCGCGTACATCCTAGATTCAGCTGAGCGTGCAGGAGTGGAGTTACCCTTCTCATGCAGGGCTGGTGCGTGCTCTACCTGTGCGGGGCAGATGACATCAGGTTCAGTAGACCAATCCGAAGGATCCTTCCTAGACGATACCCAGATGGAAAAAGGGTATGTTCTTACATGTGTCTCTTACCCAAAATCAGACTGCGTTATCCACACTCACAAGGAATCTGAGCTCCATTAATGGAGATGATGAATTTGATGAAATAGAATCCGTAGTCATCTAGGCTTCCTCAATGGAAAAGAAGTACTCCATATTAAAGCCAATTTCTGATCTGAGATGGAACCGTGTATTAGGCAAGTGTTGGAGAAAAGGAAACTCTGCGTTTCCAATATATGTAACCTGTATCCCGGTCTTATAAATAAAGGATTTATTAGAAGATAGAAGACGTATTCAAAGGAAGTTGAGTGAACAGAAGACAGTGAAGAAGACAAAGTCTTCATAAGCTAGTTTGTAGCCAGTTGTTAAACTTAGGTAAGCTGAATTTGCCTAGTCAAAGGTAAGATAGTTAAGATGTTATCTTGTGTTTACTGATCTTATCATCTCTATAAATAGGATCAACATGTAAATGTAAAATCATCTCAGTAATCACACTGAAGATCAAAAATATCATTTACCCTACGGGGTTCTGTCAGTGGATGTAGGCGTTAGTGCCGAACCACTTCAATCATTGTCTTATTTCATTTCGTTTTCCTTGATCAATGATCCCTCGATACCCATAATTTATTATGGTATCAGAGCGGGGAGATCCGCTCAAATGCTTCCGCTTTCTATATTTTTTTTGTTATCAGAATGATTTTCTCATAGTTAATGGGTATCATCGATTCCGCATCTACTGGCATCTTTTTAGTTTTAATTTTGATGTTTACATGGTGCTTGATATTTTCTCTACTACCCAGATTTTTTAGAGTTAGTATCTTAAATCACAGGGAAGTTCAAAAAAATTCATTTTCCATGTTACCAGAATTGGGTATCAAACTTTGGATGAGGATTTGTGTCTCTTCCTTTCATTATTCAGTTTTGTTCTTTGATATTGCCATCATCTATTGGCTCTCTAATTCTTTGATATTTCCATCATCTATTGGCTTTCTCAATTCTGATCAAATCATTACCGCCAAAGATATTTTCTATCTTTTGGAATCTCATGTCGATTCATGTCACGACTTCCGTACTCTAATGAGCTACTGGTCATCTTGGACCTTCTTTTGCTAACCAAATATACCTTCTTTAGGTCTTTATCCAACATCTTATTATTCAAATCTTGATCAGAGTTATGATCACACTCGGATGTGTTTCTCTCAATGAGTCATCAAATGAGTTACTCCTGCTCATCAAGATTACTCTTGCTATCTCTAAAATGGTACTACAAATGGTGGTACTCCCATTACACATGGTATTTTTCTGCTTCATTGTTCGAAGCCATATCTCGGCAATACCAATATTGGATTTCATAAATTCATGACTCGGGAGATCCATACTGGTTAATCACCTCTCTTATCCCATATCTTTTAGGGGATTCTAAATCATAATCCATTAATCATCAGAATTTTCTTTATCTCGGAAGATTATTGATTGGGTTAATTGCAGCTTGTTAGCCCAACTAATATTTGGTTTACCAAAATTATCTTTGGTGTCCATCTGTGTTGTTTCTAAATATAGACATATCCTATACTAGTTCTAACTAGTTGGTTGTGCCTTGTTCTTTCGGCATTATCATCTGAACAATTAAATCGAAGGTATATATAAACTCTTGTACCTCTTATCAAATTCAGTAGCAAGTTGTGAGCATGAAGACTATACTGCTCATTTATCATTTTTCACTTGTGAAAACTAATTTTCTTAGACGGCCATCATTAGTTTCAATGTGTTGATTTGTCTATCATGTCTTGTCTTGGTTAATAATCACCAAACCACGTCCATATTACTCTTCTAAACCTTCTTGAAAGACTAATATCCAATCAAGTACGTTTGCAACTACAAGACCCACATATCTCAACAGTTTTGGTGAAGATCATTTTGCTGCTCCAGTGGATGTATTTCATTTTTATTCAAGTGAACCTGTTTGAAGATTAAATGACCGAGGAGCTTTATAGATGATACGGTGAAGATAAACATATATGCATAGCAGATCTTCTTAGCTAACACTTCAAGTTGAACATTTCGATTCTCTCCATTCCACCTTGAGGGGGTATTAGAAGATAGAAGACGTATTCAAAGGAAGTTGAGTGAACAGAAGATAGTGAAGAAGACAAAGTCTTCATAAGCTAGTTTGTAGCCAGTTGTTAAACTTAGGTAAGCTGAATTTGCCTAGTCAAAGATAAGATAGTTAAGATGTTATCTTGTGTTTACTGATCCTATCATCTCTATAAATAGGATCAACATGTAAATGTAAAATCATCTCAGTAATCACACTGAAGATCAAAAATATCATTCACCCTACGGGTTTCTGTCAGTGGATGTAGGCGTTAGTGCCGAACCATTTTTATTATTGTCTTATTTGATTTCGTTTTCCTTGATCAATGATCCCCCGATACCCTTATTTAGATTTTCTCTAGAATATTCATCTAAACTTTCTGCAAGTAAGATCGAATATTGAAAACACCAAGTAGAAACATGGGAATGCAAACTGACAAGGTTAGGTTCAATGTTGGAGGAAAAATCTTTGAAACAACTGCTACAACTCTCGCAAGTGCAGCAGAGGGAAGCTCCATGTTTGGAGCTATGTTTGATGATGAATGGAACTTCCGACCAAGAGAAGTTAATGAAGAGTACTTTATCGATCGAGACCCGGAATATTTTTCCGTTCTTCTTAATCTTCTTAGAACAGGTGAGCTTTATGTCCCTCCTCACATACCTGACAAATTATTCTACAGGGAAGCTCTCTATTATGGTCTGATAGATAATGTTAGAACTGCAAGGTTTTGCGAATTCGATGGTAACAGGTTAAAGCTAACGAGCTCGGTTAAGGGTCAAGAGTTTGGCAATTGTACTGCAATTAGAGCAAGTCCTGATGGAGGCTGTGCTGTTGCTCATGACAGAATTGTCCGTCTATATGATTGGATGCTCGAAGAATATCCAACAATAAATCTCAACTATGAAAAAGTTAATGATATTTGCTGGATCGATTTAGAGATTGTTGTTCTTAGTGCTTGCAAAAGGTCTGGACGAGAAGACTCTGGTATTGGTCTTTTTAGTTCGTCAAGAGGTGATTTAAAGCATACATTTCAGCTAAACCATGAAAATCAGGTGAAGAGTTTCACTGCTGGAGCTTTATGTTGCAACTCTGATGGTAAGGTATTTGCCGCATGTAGTGGAACTGGTGTTAACGGAATTGGAGTTTGGGATCAAGTTACTGGAAAACAAACTGGTTTTTTCGATAGAACAGTATATGAGCCTCTCTGTGATGCTAATAGGATTCAATGCTTAGATGGAAATAATGGTACGGATAGTAGCATTAGATGGAATTCAGAGAGCAGGCAACCTAAAGCAGTTGAACCTAGTTATCCTAAATTAGCATTACATGGAGGACAACTTTTTTCTTGCATAAATGACCGTGTCTCTATGTTCTGTGGTCCAGACTGGTTTTTGACATCTAGTATCGGAAGAAGTTGCAATGGTGGTGCAATTCGCGATTTCTCAATTGGTGGTGATCGGCTTTTCGCTCTTCATAGTGAGGAAAATGTGTTCGATGTGTGGGAGACTCCAGTTCCTCCGAATCGGGCTGGGTAATGACATAAAACACTCTGCACTTCGCGTGGAGGAATCATTAGTTTTGCACTGGACTGATATGTAGGTTGATGCGGTATCAAGCCAATGGTTACAGACAAGCCTGGTCTGAACGGGCCAAATTAAAATCAACCTGCACGTCTGGTCAAATATTATGTCGAGTTTCTTTTTCGTTTTTTTTTTTTTACTTCCAGGGGCTCTAAAATGGAGAAATGAACTTGTTAGCTTTTTCTATTTGAACTTTTTTACTTCTAAAATCTGTTTTAACATTTAATTTTTATACTTCTCTGGGTAAATGGCTGGTTCTACTGTGAACTCCTGTTCTCGATTGAAAAAATTGTTTGTGGCAACAAACAAAATCAGCCGCTGAGTATGCTGAATTTTTATGGAGTTTGTTTGGTCCAACCCTCTTCATATATATCTTCTACATCTTGGGATCAATGTGGCTAATTTTATCTATTTCCCAAGTCACGTCTCATATGATAATTCAACCGCCATGAGATGGCTGTTGTTGCCCAGGGAAAATTAATTAAATACAGTTGTGGCTCAAAACATTTGTAAACGCGCAATACGCAATGGATATAAGAATTAACTTGCAGTTTATATGGAGAAATCATTGAAATTAATAAATAACGTTTACAATGACCAATTTTATTAGATGGAGTCTTTAAATAAAAAGCTCATCCCAGCAGTTTCATGGAACTGGAAAATAATTAGAAAACTCATCCATGGCGCACGTACATGTTGCCTATGAGCATGCCATGATTCACTCAACGACTACCTTCCCTGGCTTCGAACCTTCTGGCCTGGATGTGACGACCATTAATAAAAAACCGAACTTTAGTTTCGCCTGCTAGGATGTGATCAATTGTTTCGCTTGCATAAAACACAATCTTGGCAAACATCGATTGTCGTTGCGGGGGCTTGATCTCCTGCATGTAGATACTTTCAATACAATCGCCATATGTCCTGCAATTCATAGTGATCATCAATAAGTAAACCTTCACACTCAAAATTCTAACTAAAAAAAACAAAAAAATACATTAGATAACTATTATCACCTGACAAAGAATTCACGAAGTTGGCCTTCGGAAATGGGAAATCCTCTAGAGAACGTAATGAACATAGTTCGTTCATCTGGCGGAAGAACTTGTACTACTTGTTGTTCCTCAATTGTAGGCAGTGTTGAGGTTTCGCCGATCTCAGAAATATTCTCACACTGTTTAGTACCAGAAGATGAACCCACTTCGAGTTTCTTGAATTCAACAGTATCACCACGCAGAGGAGCAGGAGGAATGCCGTTTCCAAACACTACACTGTTTGGCTCCACCTGTTCCGGTTCAACAACATTACCAGTTTCTTCCTGATCATGAGTGTTCGCATCTCCATAAATCCCATCACCACCATAACCCAGATTAAGATTCCTCTGCGTCGCTTCTCGGAATATATCTGCAAACAATCTGTAGCAAACTGTTCCTATTGTTTGTTTCAGAGAAATGTACCCGCTTTCTGCATGTTCAAACAGTGAATTCTTTGAAATGTACATTCGAGACCCATAATCTTGTAACAATCTCAAAGTTGTAGGCATATCTGTTGTTGTAGCATAGTGCAAAGCAGGAGGAGGCGTACTGGTAATGATATAATAAACTGAATATACCGCTTCATCGAATGCCCAACTTGTTAAAAGATGGTTTTGGTATATAAGCAATTCAAGGATGACGCTAGGGTAACCGAGTTCCTCCATGAATATCCATAGAGCAATAACTGCCATGGAGAGCAAAGGATCTTTCCCCAAGTTAATTGCTAGCATTCTGTAGATATCCCTATCGATCCTGTGGAAGGACCGTAGTTCTTCGATTGTTACTTGCTCATTATCATTACGATATGCCATAATGAAGAAGAAGAAATTGTTATGGATGCAAAAACAAATGGGGGATTCGGGAATATTTATTAGACGAATTGTGACTGTTCTCGGCTGTCTTTTGGTAACGAAGAGGTGTGATTTTAATATTTTGTGTCATCTCTGTTTCGGACATGACGGTTGAGTTTTCAGGCCGTTTAAAAGAGGCGCGAGATATTTAAGTTTTTTTTTTTTCGTCACTGTTTTTTTAATTGCAAATGAAAATGATCCTAAATTCATAACTATTCGAGTAAAATAAATTAAATGTTCGATCCAACGGCTGAAATTACCAACCCACCTATATCGACCGACTAACCTTGCCATCTTTGTTCGCCGGCCGGCCGGTCGGGACATGAATATGACTTCCCATTAGAAGTCACATTTTGTATGACTGCCCATAAGTCAAAATCAATAATTGCTCACCAGTTGGGAGAAAATTTGTGAGAGGAACTGTATTAAGATGGTGTTTTGCTCAGTACAAGTTTCATGTTGCGATTTTTTTGACGTATACAAGCCAGCTACCCTGGCTTCCAAGCCTAAAGATTTTCAAGGCACTTTGCTTCCGCTCAATCTAGCATCTAGCTTCGCCGAGCACGAGGTTTCCAGTAAAGGAATGAATAAAGCAAGTCTTCAAACTGAAATCATAAGATATATACATCCGGTGATATATTATTTTACAGATTATGGGTTGGTAAATTTTGACATACAGGAAAATTAGAGTTACATAGGTTTCTCTGTCTCCCCTCACCCTCTGAACACTCCATGCTTCAAGTTTCCAAGAATCCAAGATCAACATTTGGGGTTTAAAGATGCGGACTGAGTCCCGGGTACTGGCTCAGGCCCCAGCTTGTGCTAGCCTTTTCACCCCGATAGGCAACCTTGACAGGAAATAAAAGCCAATAAAACAGTACCCATGGAAGTAATATTTACAAGCCAGTTTAATACTTTCAGAAGCATGCCTGCAACACCAACAAGTTACATTACTTTCAATTAATGTTTTGGGTCTTCAGAAGGCACAAGTCTGTAAATGAAAGATAACACTGATAAAACATTAACAAATACAAAAAGCCCTATCTTAGACATACGTTTTTTTGAAATTTAAAATTGCTAATACAAATGCACGTGATGCAGGTTATAGAGCACTCTAATTCTGAAATGAGAAGACAATACCTCATTTAATGCCGACCCCTCCAACCACCTCGCCGGTATGGCCTTCTTCCACGTGCTGCTCCCCGATTATTAACCCTATTCTGAGCTGAATAATTGCCTTGTGTTGAAGATGATCGCACTCCATTGTTCTGCTCATGTAATGGTTCCGATCCTTGAGACTGAACGCCTTGCTCTCCCACATTTATATGAGTTTGATTGAGTGATCCCTGGGATGGAACTCCTTACTCTCCAGGGCTCATGTGTGGGCGTGGAGGGAAACCCTGAAAACCCATCTGAATAGCTCCCTGGTCAAATCCAGGTTGCCCCATGAACACAGGCATAACTGGTGGCATTCCTGGCAGGATATTTGATGGCCCATATGGCATTGGACCAAATATTGGCGGTTGACTAGGATTGAAATGCTGTGGCATTGGGGGGCCACTTGAGAATCCTGTAAACATTTGTGGATGATAGGACGGCTGAGGTTGTTGATATGGGACAAATGGCATTGCATTCATGGGGAAAGCGGCGTTCTGCTGATACGGCGGCCCATGTGGCCAAACCATGTTGGAAGGCAGTGGATGCTGTTGTTGTGTGACACCCATGTTGGAAGGCAGTGGATGCTGTTGTGGTGCAGGACCCATGTTGGAAGGCCGTGGATGCTGCTGTGGTGCAGGACCCATGTTGGAAGGCGGTGGATGCTGCTGTGGAGAAGGACCACTGTAAGCATGTGGGACGTGTGAGGTAGATGGGCCAAAAGGAGGCCTAAAATTATTTGCCATTCCTGTTCCAAAAGGGGATGAAGAACTACTGGAACCACCATGGATCTGGTGAGGAGGAACACTTGAAGGTGGGAATGAAATTTGATTGTTGTTCACATTTCTAGGCTTCTGCTGAAACTTCTTCTTATCAACAAAGTCTCGCTTCCAATGCTTCTTATCATCTGAAGGACCCCTCTTTGCCATTCTTTGCATTTTCTTGTACTCAGCTTCCTTTTCATCATCCGAAAATTCAGCCTCATCAGTCAACTCCTCATCGTTCTCACCAGACACATCATACCCCTTCTTGTAAATATTTTTGTCATTGAGGACATGATCAGCAAACTCCACAACAAAGGAGACTAGGGTACGTACAGAAATTCCAGCAGGGACTTCCTCTTTTGAATTGTATCTAACAACGTAGTACGGGTTCTTAACAGGCCCGAAAATTTCATTTACCAACCCAAGCACTGATCTGTTTTCTGTTATCCAAAGAATAGAGCCTTCATTCAGAGGATTGTGCTGCTCTACCCCTTGGACAATAACTTTAGCATCCATAATCTGAAAATTTGCAAGCAAAAACATCGTCATCCTAGTAAAACTATTTAAAATAAGTTCAGCCTTCTTACATAAATAGGATCGAACTCCTGTCATAAGTTAAATTGGTCACGTGCTTACCAACTAGGATACTTTTTTTTTTAATCAGAACTAGGATACTTTACCTAAGCTGATTTCTAGTGAAATATTTAGTCAATCTTTCATGCACTAACATAAATAATCTAGTTGAAACATTTAGAAGGATATCGTAGAATGGGATGCATACAATACATTTATACAAACTTACAGTCAATACAGCTCCCACAGGTAATGTCTGGTGATGTGATTCTAGAGTGACATCCACTTTCGGAACTGGAGGAAGATCCTGCAACACCAATATGTAATTAGTAGGAATACAAATATGAGCAGTTACACCTAACTGCGGATGCAGCACCACATTGCAATGGAACTAGTATAGTAACATGATTAGAGAACACAATGAAATCATAAAGCCTTCAGGTGGTATATGACTTCAATTAGCAATCTATACCTAGATCAAGGTTAACAAAAGTAGAGAATAAAAACTAAGGCAGATACAAAAATATACCTGAACCTCATTCTTGGACTTCATAGGTCCTTTAACTGAGAACCCGTCCTCGTCCTCCTCACTTTCCCCTTCTTCAACATCACCCATCTCCTCTTCCTCTTCATCACTTAATTCACTACGGGAAGATGACCCATCCTCAGACTCATCATCATCATCTTCGTCCTCATCATCATCCTCGTCCTCAGACTCACACTACTATCATCACCATCTTTGCTATCTTTTACCATCTCATTAATCTCTTTATCACCTTCACCGTCATTATCATGTGAAGTTGTCAGATCATCACCCAAAAAAACGTTATTCCCTCCTCCTCCTCCTCCTCCACTCACCATCAAATTCTTTTCAAGCAAACAATTCCCACTTCCAGAAGTAACAACAGCCTCACTGTTCATATCGACAACATCAGAACTCTCAGAGGTTGCAACTAGATTAACTTTATCCAATGCTATCTCAATAGAAGAATCAACACCAATTGATCCTTTACAAGTTTCTTGAACTAAAGGGATCTCCAAAGAACCTAAAAGCTCAGTTTGCTCAGATTTTACTTCAATTTGTTTAAGCGAAACTTCAGTATCCATAGAATCAGTCTCTTTCAGCCACTCGTCTATGAAATCAAAATCAGGGATAGAAGAGTTAACCAGTGGTATTGAATATTGAAGGAAATCAGGGTCGGGAAGAAGAAGTTCTTCCTCTTGTTTGATGTTCTTGTAAGGTTTGAGGTGGTCAATGGTGTGAGAAAATCCAACCATATCCTGATAAAAAAAAATAGATCATGTCATAAAATCGACAGAAATTGAAATCAATCACATTGACAGAAGAACACAATAACAAGATACAATCACACTCGGATTGTCAAAATGATATCTCATTAAACATGGTACTAACCTTACAAACCCTAACCAAATCATTCAAAAACAATCAAATGGAATTCCAACATAACTAGTAACACAAATTGAATTCAAACGAATCAACAAAGAATAACATGATGTTGTTAGCACACAGATTACCAAAACATACAATCTCTTTCACTGTTTCAAAAAAACAAACTAGATTCACTAAATTATAAAAAAAAACATTCAGAAAATTACAAAACATACAAAAGGATTAGAAACATGATGACGATATCTTCAAACATTCATGATGATAATTGAAGATGTAAAAATATAATCCCTAACCTGAATCGACGATTAGATAAACTCCGCAGCACAGAGCTTCTTCAAAGAACTGGTTAGTAGAGAAGAAACTGAAAAAAAAAAACCCAGTAAAACCCTGTAAATGCTGATTAATGTAGACGACACCTATAATGACTTTATTAACCTTCTATTTCCACTAGGAAGATCTATTTTGGCACCCAGCTTCTGGATAACCCTCACCACAATACACAAAGTGGTGGGTATCCCGTATCCCACCATAATGTACCAGCGGAGGAGGCACTTGGCAATTCTAGCTAGTCATTTGGAGAAAATCCTCCGCCTATTAACCAGACCTTAAAAGAGTCAACCTAATACTCGTTCTCTGGAGGCATTTACACTGCGCTCTGAATCCGATTCTCTGATACACACTCTCGCTGTCTTCATCATTCTCCCTCTCGGATTCTCCGCAGAAAGAAGAAATAGAAAACAGTATGATCTCTATCTCTCTATCTGTCAATCTCAGCTTCTTGTTCTCTTGAATGTCATAATAATTTTCTCAAACCCTAAACCCAAATTTAGTGAGAATAAAGTGATTTCGCTGTTTTTATTATTATTTGCAGAATTTGTCATGATTTCCTCTACTGCATGCTAAATGTTATAATGGATGGAGCTATTTTAATTAGGTTTCAATCAGTGCTAGCATTTTTAATCTAGCATGACTGCAATAGTTGTGATCGGAAAAGTTCAATGTAGCATTTTACAAATTTAGGTTTTATTTTGTTCATTTACAAACGGCATGAGGTACCACCATTGAAGTAAGATTACGGTAATGTTTGGTTTGGAGCTTTTTGTAAACCTAGCTTGATAATTTTTACTGTATGATATTGCCACTACTAGGCTAGATTTCACCGCCACACATTTAGCTGCCACCATGCTAGATTTCATCTTTAACGGGATCACCTTATTTTTCTTCGCGATCACCTTATTTTTCTTCGGAGTATGCGCTTGATAATATAATTAAACACAATTGTGAAGAACATTAACAAATAAGTACGTTGATTTGGTAAACAACATTTTCATTCCAACACTTTGCTAAAAGATGCCATGGAGCCTCTTCTGGCAGTGCTCCAGCATAACTTGTGCCCTTTTCGATCAAGGGAAATGGATGGCTTTATTGGTTTCTTTCCATTTCTGTTGGATATTTAGTATTTGGAAAGAAACTGAACTTTGAACTTGTTCTATAGTATTAGATTGATCTCATGTATCTAACTTTGAAATTCTCTTTTCACTTGTTACAAATTTGTTTGTTTTTTGTCTATTTTCTTCTCTTTTTTCATTGCACTAAACTGTTACAGAAACATGGCTTTTATAGCCTTTACAACTGACTTTTAGGCATTTCTAAAACATAGAAAAGTAGGAAACTTAGCTATGTAGTTGTTTGGCCAACACTCCAAGTAAGCTACAGTAGTTACATGGACCCCAAACTTCTCGAGTTCACAGTAACAGATATTTCTAACTTTATCAGGTAGAACTTTGCATATTTGATTAGAGTATTGGTTGTTGGACATTAACTATACTGATTCGAGAATCAAAGCAATAAGTCAGACTAAAAGAACAGTGTCTAGGACTCTTGCTGGTAATATTCCAGATTTAGGGTCTTGTGAATTATCCCAGGAAATTAGTTATCAATTGAGTGATCAATCTTACTTTGCCGCAGGTGTAAGCATGTCAACTATCAAACTTCCTTCTTCCTGCATCACGAGAGCTGGAGCGCAGAGCATGAGTGCCAATGCCCGGTTATCTAAAAAACCATCTTCTCTCGGTTCAATAAAAAACACCCCAAAATCATTTGGTTTTAAAGCTTCCTCATCCTTCAAGGTATCTGCAACGACAACATACAAAGTGAAGCTAATTGGACCAGATGGAACAGAGAGTGAATTTGAAGCTCCTGATGACGCTTACATCCTCGACTCAGCTGAGAATGCAGGATTAGATATACCCTTCTCATGCAGGGCCGGAGCTTGCTGTGCCTGCGCCGGCCAGATGACATCAGGTTCAGTAGACCAATCCGATGGATGCTTCCTAGACGAGAGCCAGATGGAAAAGGGGTATGTTCTCACATGTGTCGCTTATCCAAAATCAGACTGTGTTATTCACACTCATAAGGAATCTGATGTCAATTAACCAAGATGATGGGTCGATGAAATAAACTTCTCTTGGTTAGAGCTCGCTCTTGCTTTAGAAAACCATGGTTCAAAATCAAAACGGTATTGTGATGTATTTCAGATATTATATTAATGTAGTACAATTATCCAGTTTAACTCTTGCTACTGAGTTGTTAGCCTCAATTTGTAAGGATAATTTGCACCATTTAAACGTCAACCGAAACTATAATCTCACTCTCTTTGATTTTGGTAAGTAGTCATGGTTAGATTCGTTGCGCAGGTGTTCATGTCTAAACATAGGGATCAGAGATTGGCAGCTAGATTCATGGAGGTACAACAGAAGTGCGTTAATATCTTCGATAGACTTCTTTTTCTCTAAGCAAATGAAACACTAGAATTCTCAACCAGCAGGCTAGACATCCATACTAGTGGTCTGGTCCAAAACATCGAAACTTTGTTACTTTTAGCCGAAAGGGCTTTAGGGATTGTGGAAATTGTAGGAAATATTGAAAATGCAAAATCCCAGACACGGTTCCTCCTCAACCAGCAGACTAGGCAGATATACCAGTGGTCTTGTCCAAAAAATTGAAAGTTAGTTAGTTTTAGCCGAAGGGGCTTAGGGAGTGGGGCTTCCAAATTGCAAGTTCTAGGTAATTACAAAGATAGATTTCTTATTTATACTTGAAGTTGTTACAAAGATAGATATTCAAAGACGATAAAGTAGCTAACTAAATAGAACGAATTACACGCTTTCAAACTGTCCTGTTAGCTAGTCTTGTGGAGGACTGACTTGAATTCCTTGTCTTGTGGATCACTTGGAACTGCTTGCTTAACACCTCCCCTCAAGTTGTACGTGAGCTGGCGAATGTGCAACTTGGCTCGTAAAAGATGAAACCGTGGTGCTGATAGGCCCTTGGTAGATATATCGGCTAACTGATCCTTTGAGCTTATGAATCGAACTTGCAGCTGCTTCCTTGCGACTCTCTCACGCACAAAATGGTAACCAATTTCTATATGTTTGGTTCGAGCGTGGAAAACCGGATTAGCCGTAAGGTATGTTGCTCCTAAGTTGTCATACCAGAGCATGGGTGTTGATATGTGGATGCCGAGTTCCTGAAGCAAGGACTGAATCCAGATAATTTCAGATGTTGCTATCGCCACACCACGATACTCAGCATCCGAACTCGACTTAGAGACTGTCTCTGCTTCCTAGCACTCCATGAAATTAGATTTCCACCAAAATAAATACAATAACCACTCGTCGAACGACGATCATCCAGACTGCCAGCCCAGTCAGCATCAGAATACGCATGGAGTGAGAAATCACGAGAGGCACCGAGATGAAGACCATAGTCCATTATTGTTTTTAGATACCTGATTATCCGTTTGACAAGTTCCCAATGATCAAGAAAAGGGTCATGCATATATTGGCATACCTTGTTGACATCAATGGAGATGTCAGGTCTTGTGAGATGTAAGTATTATAGCGCACCTACTACACTTCGATAAAATGAGGGATCCTTGAATCTCTCAGTACCACCTTTTTGGATTTTTTTCGTTCGCAGTTAGAGGAGTAGACACGGGTTTCACACCATCCATTTTAGTACGTTTCAAGAGATCAGTTACATACTTTCGCTGAGTGAGAACAAGCTCGTTGTCATGCCTGATGACTTCAACACCCAAAAAGAAAGATAAATCCCCCATATCCTTCAGTGCAAACTCTGAACCAAGAGACTCTATCATCTATTGAATCTTTGAGGCATTAGAACCCGTGACAATTATGTCATCTACATATATGAGAACGTATGTGATAGAGTCTTGAGTTTTTAGGATAAACCATGAGCTATTAGAAATAGAACCTGTGAAACCAAGATGAACCAGATACTTGCTTAACCTCGAAAACCAAGCCAGCAGAGCCTGTTTGAGTCCATACAACGATTTATGCAGCTTACAGACATGATTTGGATAGTTAGGATCAACGTACCCAGTAGGCTGCTTCATATATACCTCCTCCTCCAAGTTTCCATGCAAGAAAGCATTTTCAACGTCCAATTGCTTCAATGGCCAATTGTTCATTACAACAATAGATAAAACAAGACGAATAGTACACGGTTTTATTACTGGGCTGAATGTCTCACCAAAATCAAATCCTTCTTTCTAATTGAACCCTTTGGCAACCAAACGTGCTTTGTGTTGATTTATGCTGCCATCTAGATTTTGTTTAACACGAAAGACCCATTTTGATCCTACGACATTCATTCCTTATTCATAATGTACCAATGAATATGTACCATTTCGAATTAGTGCATTGATTTGAACGTCCATAGCCTTTCTTCATTTCGGAAGTTTGCAGGCCATAGAATAGCAAGTAGGTTCCATGAAGTCTTCCTCTATGAGTGGATGCTTTGTGGCAGTTAAACACAGCTTCTGGGTGGGTTTTGCGATGCCATATTTGGCACGTGTTCTCATAGGATGAACTGCAACTGCTGGTTGAATTGGGTTCTCAGTAGAAAGACCTGCTGAACCTGCTATAGTGTTAGACGATGCAGAAACAATTGCAGAATCAGGTTTTGTTACATCCATCATTGGTGCAGGAGAGCCACTGAGATCTGTAGAATCTGGAGCATATGATGCAGCCTGTGATGGTACATTATCTCTTTGAGCTAATTGAGCAGCTTCCTGATGTACTTGTGAGTTACATTGTATAAAAGGAGGAGAAAGTAAAACACTTGTACTTGATGGTACATTACCTGAACAAGACAATGGAGCTTGTTGCTGCCGAGAAGACTGGAATGGGAATGAATGCTCTTCAAACCGAACATGACGCGATATATGTAGCATGTTGGTTTCTTGGTGCAAACACATATAACTCTTGTGTGTACTACTGTATCCTATGAAGACACATGGTAGAGATCCAGGTTCAAGTTTATTTGCATTATACGTCCTAAGGCAGGGATAAGCTAGACAACCGAAAACTCGTATGAAGGAGTAATCTGGAGATTTCTGAAAAAGAAGTTTTATTGGAGTTTTGGATTCTGTGTTGGACTTTAGAAGCCTGTTGATCAAATAACAGGTTGTTGTAAAGGCATCATCCCAGAAGGAGCATGGCATGTTAGCATGAAACAAAAGAGCTAAACCAGACTCGGTTACATGACGAATTCTACGTTCTGCCAGGCCATTTTGAGGTGATGTGTGTGGACATGAGAATTTATGTTGTATACCTGTTTCATTGAGATAAGATGTGAACTTCTTAAACTCTAAGGCATTATCCGACTGAAAAACTTTGATTTTATGATCTATTAGATTTTCAACCTGTTTGTGAAATAGAATGAAAATTTTTAGAGCATCTGACCTTTGCACAAGAGGAAATACCCAAGTATAATGTGAAAAGACATCCATTATCAAAAGGTAATAACGAAAACCATTTCCTGACAAATGTGGTGAGACCCAAATATCAGAAAAAACCAAGCTTAAAGGCTTGTCATAAACAGTATTACTAAGATAGAAAGACAACTTCTTGCTCTTACTGATGTGGCAAGAGTGACAATAATCAAGGTTTTTATTTGTAACAGGAAGGGAAAATTGACGACAGATTCTAGAGACTTTCCGCAACATGGGATGACCTAAGCGTTGGTGCCACAGTGGTAAACTAGAAGCAACATGTGCCTGTGGATTTATTGGATGATCTAGCACAATAACTCCATCAAAAACGTACAGTCCATTCCTTTCAAGTCCTCTCAGCAGTGGCAGCCCCGTGTGCTTGTCCTTCACAACAACAAAGGATGTGTGAAATTCAAAGAAAACTGCATTGTCTTTACAGAATTGAGACACTAACGGCAAATTACACTTGATCTCAGGTACATGATAAACATTATTCAAGCAATATCTGGAATTTTTTGTAAAAGAACTGTTACCAATATGAGCAATATTCAAGGAATTACCATTACCCACTTGCACTTGTTCAGTGCCATCATACTCATGAGGAATAGTTAAATTTATCATGTCTGATGTCAGATGATGTGTAGCTCCTGTGTATGTAACCCATTGGGCGTCTAGGTGTCCTCCTGATAGAGCTATGTAAGCAGCTGGTTGGCGCTGCTGATTGGTGTTAGGTTTGTCATAACAAAACCAACATTTATCTGCAAGATGATTCCTATTTTTGCAAATCTGGCACTTCGGCCCTGTGTTGTTATCATTCTGTGGTTGCTTCTAGTTATTGTGTTGGTAAGAATTATTGTTGTTTTTTCTCCTGAAAGACTGATTTGTGTTTTGCTGATACTGAGAACCTTGACCATTATATCTCCTTTGGTCCTGCCTATTACCAGATGTTGTTTTAGTAGACATAGTCACATTGGCTAACGATGTATGCAACAAGTCTAACTGTTGCTCTATCCTCCTATCAAAGGTTAAAAGATGAGAGTAAAAGGTATCAATGTCCATACTCTCGACTGTAGTGAGTGCAGTTACAATCGGATCATATCTTTGATTTAAGCCATTGCAGATGGCTTGCTTCTTTTCATCAGCAGACACCGTATATCCTGATTCTGCTAATTGAGCAAACAAAGATTTAGCATCAGTCAAATAAGATTCAGGGTCTTATTACCTTTGGATAGGCTGTGAAGCTGCTTCTTTAGGTTCATCTGATGAACAAAGGTTTTGGGTGCATATTCGGAATCCAACTTGTCCCAGATTTCTTTAGTTATGTCAAGCCTTGCCACCGTGCTCAATACTTCAGGTGTTAGGGTTAAATTCAACCATCCAACTATCAGTGAATCCTGAGATTCATATGCAGTAAAAGCTGGATTTATTTCTTCACTATCTGGAAGTGTTCTTGCTGGTTTTTGTTTTATTCCATCTATAAAGCCTGTGAGATCATGACCTTTCAAGATAGGTTTAAATTGATCCTTCCAGAGCATATGATTTGTCTTTGTATGCTTCGGGGTTACTAGATGGTGAATTTGTACTTGTCGGAGGGTGTTTGTAGTATCTGCCATTTTTGATGGATCAGATTTTTTTTTTGGTTATGTTTTGTTTTTGTTTTGCGGAAGGTGGCTTGGATCAAAAGCTGATACCAAGTTAGAACATGGTTTTTGGTTTAATATCTTCCACAGATAACTAGTGGAGATTGATTTCTTATTTGTACTTGAAGTTGTTACAAAGATAGATATTCAAAGACGATAAAGTAGATAACTAAATAGAACGAGTTACACGCTTTCAAACTGTCCTGTTAGCTAGTCTTGTGGAGGAATGACTTGAATTCCTTGTCTTGTGGATCACTTGGAACTGCTTGCTTAACAGTTAAAACCATCACCTGAAGCTTCAGGACGATTAATCCTTCAGCATTGTTTTACAAAATCATATAACTTGAGATTTAATGCCTTCTTTATTCAAAACTGCGAATATGCCATTAAGTTATCTTCTTGTTGAGGATTTTAACTGTTGTATAATTTACCCAACAGAGCCTTCGAGTTTCAAGCTAAAGATCTCGTTCACTTCGACACCAAATTCAGCTGGAAGCTTTTTAACAACATCCCCACAGAAACCGGATACCGTGGCATGGACGGCTGTTTCTTGACCAATTCCTCTCTACTTAAAGAAGAATAGTTGATCTGTACCGATTTGAGAGACTGAAGCTTCATGCTCCAACTTGGATGTGGTGTTGCTTTGCTCTTCAGTAGGGTCAGTATTAGCACTACCATCTCCTAAAAGCATCGAATCACATTGCGTAAAGTTTCGCGAGTTATCAGCACCTGCTAGTACTTTTACTTCCCCCTATAAGTAGTCCTGGAATTTCCTGCCGAAATACTCTTGGAGATAATAGTACTCTTTGTTCTTTTCCCCTTGTGTGTCATCTTAGACCCTGTATCAGCTTGCTGATGGTTTTTGGTTATTGTGACTGTGAACACGTAAATCACGAAGGCATCTATATGTTCACAAACAATGTTCACACTCTAGGTACATACTCGCACTGGTGATACAATTGCATTGATTCCTTGGCTCAAAACCTTCGGGTTTATCACAGCCTCATCTAATAATACCGCGAGAGGCGATTACGCAGGGGAAGATAAAGAAAACGAAGTATAAAAGTAAAACTCATGGAGCGTTAGACGAATATAAAGTGATGAAATGTAAATAAGACTGGGATTTACGTGGTTCAGCACTAAGGCCTACATCCACGGGGTTGTTGTTTCACTATGTACTTGATGATTACAGAGATAGTCGAATGACTTTGGAGTTTACATAGGTCTGTGTATTGTAAAGGACAAACTTACACTCACAATCCTTCTCTCTCTTCTTATCCCCCTCCTTTTTCCGATCCCTCACTCTTGGTGGAGAGGGGGTATTTATAGGGTTAGAGTGTGGGACCCATTTATGAGGGCCGTTGGAACCTTATCTTCTTGTGTTTTGTGTCCATCACGCGGAGATCTTTGCTCATTACTTGATCAAGCAGAGTCATCCTCGTTCGTTCCACGGGTTAATCGACATGTATACTGCTCAGAGTGTTTAATGCGGGTAGTTGAGACGCATGCTCGTGTCAGACAAGTGTCTTCTTCCCCTGTCACATCCATGTCAGTTAACCTTCTCTTCACCATTGATCTTAGCTTCTTTTGGGGATGAGATAAAGTAACTCTTCGGGAGTTATTTGGTGCTCCGCAGTACATCATGTTTTCGATACATCTTTTAACTTCTGCCCTTAGATTTGTTCGGGCAAAGATCCGACGTCGAAGGGACGGGCTTCTTGGCTGTGGGCGTGTGTCATCATGTTCTGATGACTTTGTCCGCATGCTCTCCACGTGTCTTCCTGTATACACGTGTTTGATGATGAAATATGTACACACAATTTGCCCTTTTTCTTCGGGCTTGAGTGTTTAGTGGGAGCATCGAAGAAAACAGACGTTACATATTCTTCCTCTCTCCTAATAACTTCTCCTAGATACTTGGGAATGTTTCTTGTGCATTAACTGCTCATTTAATGGGCGTGTTTCCCATTCCTCCTTTAACTTCCTTCTCTTTATTTCGAGTATATTAAGGATAGGAGAAAAATTAATTTCACTCAACGTTCCACAAAATTAATTTCATTCTCCCTGTCAGTCTTCATTCTTTGTTCTTCAACCATTAAATTCTCTCTGCCCTAGCATTAATCACTCTCGTTTCTTCTTTGTTTCTGGTTTGTTGTCTTCTTTCGGGATTTTGTTTGTGGTGGTAAGGTTTCTTTTCTTCGTTTCTGTTGTTTTAAGTTGTGTTGATTGTAAATTTTCTGCTTCTGTCGTCCCTTGTTTGTGATGAAGAACATCTTTTGATACATGTATGCTAGTTTGTCCCTGTTCTTCTTCTCAAGTCGAGGAGGCCATTGTTTTGTTTTGATTGGATTATTAAGTTTAAGGTTTTAGGGTTTTGGGGAATTCAAGCATGTATGCTAGTTTTAGGGTTTCTGGGTTATATTGAGATGAACTGCTAATTTTGTGGTTTTTTGATCTTTGGTGATGTCCTCGTGTTTGGTTCTAACTTGTTTATGTTGTACGTCTTCGCAGCCATGTCTGACCGTCCGCGGCTTCCTTATCCAACTCCGGCATCCAGTCTACCGAGATCCCATCCTCGTAGAGAGTCTGATACATATCCTCCTGGGGGAGATCTCTCTAGATTGTCTCAAATGGATCCCCGCGGAAGTAAAGTTTCGTCTTCTTCTGGGACGAAGGCCTCTCCTCCTAGGAAAGTGGATCCATCGAAGAGTCCTTTCGGGTCTCGATACGCTGCTGGTCGTGTTGCTTCTCGTCCTCGTGATGACTCTAGGTGTACGCAGACACCTCCTCGTGGTGGCGCCTTCGATATTCCTCCTCTTCGTTCTGTAGCGCCCGTGCAGCACCCTCTGCCGCCGCCTCCAGTACTTTCTTTCAAAGGGAAAAACTCCAAAGGTGGTGTGCCAAGAACTGAATCGTCTAAGAATCCTCCTTTGAAAAGAAGAGTTTCCGAAGCTTTTGTTGGTTCGTCCGATCCCGCGGAAGAGGATGATGCTGCCCCGGTGATACGCAGCGTTTCGGTCAGCAAGAAGAAAGTCACGTTCAAGCACATTGACCTTGAATTTTTCAAGGAAAAGCATGAGCTTCAAGCCTTCGAGGTTCGTTTATATGCCCCTGAGGATGATATTACTTACGAGCTCATCTCGAAGTATCAGTTTGATGAGTTTCACCTGTTGACTACGATTAGAGCCTTCGAGGCGGGTCTTATGATGCCGTTGTACAAGTCTGGTGATCCCTGTTTCTAGCGCCAAATTGTGAACACGTAAATCACGAAGGCATCTATATGTTCACAAACAATGTTCGCACTCTAGGTACATACTCGCACTGGTGATACAATTGCATTGATTCCTTGGTTCAAAACCTTCGGGTTTATCATAGCCTCATTTAATAATACCGCGAGAGGCGATTACGTAGGGGAAGATAAAGAAAACGAAGTATAAAAGTAAAACTCATGGAGCGTTAGACGAATATAAAGTGCTGAAATGTAAATAAGACTGGGATTTACGTGGTTCAGCACTAAGGCCTACATCCACGGGGTTGTTGTTTCACTATGTACTTGATGATTACAGAGATAGTCGAATGACTTTGGAGTTTACATAGGTCTGTGTATTGTAAAGGACAAACTTACACTCACAATCCTTCTCTCTCTCCTTCTCCCCCTCCTTTTTCCGATCCCCTCACTCTTGGTGGAGAGGGGGTATTTATAGGGTTAGAGTGTGGGACCCATTTCTGAGGGCCGTTGGAACCTTATCTTCTTGTGTTTTGTGTCCATCACGCGGAGATCTTCGCTCATTACTTGATCACGCAGAGTCATCCTCATTCGTTCCACGTGTTGATCGACACGTATACTGCTCAGAGTGTTTAATGCGGGTAGTCGAGACGCATGCTCGTGTCAGACAAGTGTCTTCTGCCCCTGTCACATCCATGTCAGTTAACCTTCTCTTCACCGTTGATCTTAGCTTCTTTTGGGGACGAGATAAAGTAACTCTTCGAGAGTTATTTGGTGCTCCGCAGTACATCGTGTTTTCGATACATCTTTTAACTTCTTCCCTTAGATTTGTTCGGGAAAAGATCCGACGTCGACGGGACGGGCTTCTTGGCTGTGGGCGTGTGTCATCATGTTTTGATGAATTTGTCTGCATGCTCTCCACGTGTCTTCCTGTATACACGTGTTTGATGATGAAATATGTACACACAGTGACCGAATAGAACTCTCCCACAGAATCATCCCCCTCCATAATAACACTCGGATACTTCCAAGTAATGGCAGATCCCGTCTCAACCTGAGTCCAAGATATCTTAGCATGGTCACCTTTGCATATGCCACGCTTCGTGACAAAATTATAAATCCCACCTTTCCCTTCCTCATCCCCAGCATACCAATTCTGCACAGTTGAGTATCTAATCTCTGCATCGTTGCAGCGTGAAGCTCCACCACAGCAGCATGAAGCTGGTTAGTGTCATAAACTGGAGCCGTACACCCTTCCAAGTATTCTACCGTGCTCCATTCTTCTGCAATTATGATGGTTCTCTCAAATTGCCCGGTCTCCATAGCGTTTATCCGGAAATAAGTCTGAAATTGGCATCGGGCACACCGTATTCTTCGGTATATAACAAAATGACCCATCACTAAACACAGCAGAATTCAGTGCAGCAAAATAGTTGTCACAAGGAGGAACTACTTTGCCTAAATATTTCTGAACTAAATCTGGATACTCTCTGATTGCTTCAGATATTGAACAAAAGATAACACCTTTAGCTAGTAAAGTTTCTCGGTGTGTCGTAGCGATAGAAACACTATCTAACACTGCATCAACAGCAACATTAGCTAACCTATTTTGTTCACTTAATGGAACCCCTAATCTCTCAAAATACTTAAGAAGCTCAGGATCAGCTTCTTCTAAACTATTCAAAGTAGATTTCTTTTTTGGTTCAGAATAATAACAAATATTCTGCAAATCAATTGGTGGGTATATATTATCAGACCAATGCGGTTCTTCCATCTTCAAAAATTCTTTATAAGAATTTAAACTAAATTTAAGCATCCATTCAGGCTCTTGTTTTTTTGCAGAAATAAATCTAATTGTTTCTTCTGATAATCCTTTAGGTATTGAAAAGATTCAATATCTGATGCAAATCCCCGTTTATAATCCCGTAAGGAATTTTTCAATTGCATCAGTAGAGGAACTTGGAGAAGAAGAAGATTTATTACCTGTTAATGAAGCTGCTTTATCAACTGTTTGTGATGATTCTGCACGGATTCTTGGAAACCTTGTTGAATTAGGGTTTTGCGGGTTTAGAAACTTTAGGGTTTTGGTTCTTGGAGTAAAAACTTTTGATGCTTCTAATGGGGATTGTGATGTGAATCTTAAACTACCATTAGCACGTAAAGAAGTAGCCATGGATGAAATGGTTTTCTCGTGAACGGAGAAATTATTGAATTCTTGTTGCCGAAGGATTTACTTTTCGCTCATCTTTGTTTATGTGGATGCATGCATGCATGCTTTTTGCTGTAGATGCGGCAGAGGTTTGCAAAAAGACAATCGTACTTGGGCTTTCTATGGGCCAAAGATAGCGCAGTTCTCTCCAGTCTCCATCCATGCGGCCATGCCTCAGAGACTTATATCTAGGCCAATATTCCCATACCGAAAGATGCATTAGAAAGTGGAAATATCCGAGAAGTATACGAGTAATAAGGTGTGTACACGAGGTAAACTCAAGAAATTACACAAGAACTTTTTCATTAGTTTTCTTCTTCAAATATTTTTTTGACTTTGTCTTTGTTTTTCGGGGCAAAGAGTTCAGTTATTGGATTTTCAACAAACTGGCCTCTTCTCCAAAAATATCATCGACAGCTTTTACAGTACCCAATGCTGTAATCTACATTGAACTAGAATTTGATGTTAAGGTGCTTCAAATATTTTTGTTGCATACTTGTTTTAATTTACCGTGCCTTTGCAGCAGTATAGCCTGGCTTGACTGGAACGGGCAAAGATACACTACCTACTTTATAAGTGTAATTTAACAGCCATTTTGCAAGATAAAAAAAGAGAATACAAACTAGCTAGATAGTATATAAGTTGCATTTTGCTCTACTATTTGTAAAGTATCGGCCAGTATCAATGAAAATGGGATGTATCGTGCTGATACGTTCGCCCAGCCATATGAAGACTGGGATTGTTGCACACTGAACCAAAGAACTCCACTCTTTCTTGCACATATCAATAGACACGTTTGTCTTGCGTTATTAGCCTCCAGACGAGTACTAAATCTTTGTAAACGTTACTGCTACGCGTTTAGGTGCCGATGTACGTAGGTAGAAATTTTGTAGGTTTGGAAATCATTTTCAGATGTAAAGTTCACTATTCCTCATCTTTCTAATCAGGATAAGGTTTCTAGGAGTGTTGGACTGTGTAATGTCAGTGTACTGTCATCTATCCACATTGTGACTTTGATGATTCATATCTGATCCATATTTGACACACTTTACATTTAGGTGACGCAATTTGAGAGGACGTGACTCGACGCGAATAAAGTTGTTCTACCATGAAAGAACCAAAGAAAAGGAGAATGTCGCCTTTCTTCCTCAAATAGCCATGCACAAACAGAGATCGATCTTTTAAAAGTTTGAAAATACCTTTGGAAAAAACATAGATATCTGATTTTTGGAATAAAGATAGCATACATTTTAGAGAAAGCACTGCACTTTATTCGTCACTAAAGCTGGTTTCAGTTTCATTTCTATTACTTTTTGGATACAAATTCATACTCATAATTAGCAATAAAGCCAAGATAAACTTATCCATAACCCTAGTGCTGTTGGTTGGCTCTTGATTTGTTTAATTTATTTGGTTCGTTTTTGCTTGGATTTCTTTTCTGTTCTTTTGTGTTGCAAGATTTTTGAAAAGCAGCCATGCTGCACGCAGAGCTGTAGTGTGAGAATAAAGTGAAACTGCGCTTAGGTCCCAATTGATCCTTTAGCGTTTCATACAGTCATTTTGATAGGCTGCTCGTATAAAATGTGTACAATCCTGGCTTGAACTCCACTTGAAGGTGTGCAGTTGGATTGGACAACCCGTTTGGATGAATACATAAATTTTTTTGTATTAGTCCGATTTTGGGCACGTTCTATAACGAGTACGCATATAACATTTTAATCCCATCTTCAAAATTTAATTTTTGGGGCTATGTAACAAGAAACAATCTTTTTAACATGTGGGATCATCTGCTAACTACTTAACCAATCAATTCAACGTGTCAAATTAATATTCTCTCAAAGAGTGTGCATACAAATAGATTTAGTTTGAATGGCAAGGTTAGTGAAAGATGTCTTTTAAGAAAGGCTTCTCTTAAATGTAGCCCACAATTTTATTAATCATAACCCAAAAAGTTTAAGTTAAAATGAAAAATGAAAAGTTAAAATAAAAAACCAAAATTTAAATCATTTATCAATTTATGATAAAGAGTATTACAATAACTAGTTGGAAGCCTAACAAGCTAAACTTCAACAACGCATTACTACATGAATTGAACAGGTTGACGTGCTAACCTACTAGCGAGCCTCATGAGTAACCTAGCCAAGGGAACCGAAGCGGGAGGGACCTGAAATTGTGTCACCAGGGGGCAAGCTAACTCCAAAAACCAAAAAGTCTTAATTTTTTTCTAACAATCAAACTTAAATCATTCTTCCTCAAAACCAAAATAAACCCTAATTTTGTTTTCTTAATCATACTAAAAATTAATTATAATTGTCCTTTTAGTATTCTCACAAATTGAACAATTATGTACAAACTCTAATTCTTATTTTCTTTAAAATAATTTTTTTCTTAATCATGATTACATCAAAATTTATGGTGTATATTCTAATTGTTCCCTTGTAGAATTAGCTAAGGTTTTAGTTCTTTTCCAAGGAACTCCATAAACATAATCTACAAAAAGACAAAATCTATAAGATGATGTTTTCTCCTTCCAAATCATGATCATACTAAAATTGATTGAGGGTGTTTTTTATTTAGAAAAAAAATATTATTATGTCAAATATCTTACATAAACTTGATTAGATAATTACCTTTTTTGTTTTTTTGTTGATGTTGATCAAGGAATTTAATGATTATCTTATTATTATGGGTTATATATAATAATTATACATGATTTTGTGGGCTATGTCGAATGATTATAAAGGTTTATTTGGTTAATTTAAGCACTTATTTAAATGGATTATGATTAACCAATGTGTGGGCTACATTTAACATAAGTCTTAAGAAATAGTTTTCCTTTTGCTCACAAAATGTTAACTCATAAAACTTTTTCTCACAGTGCAAAAAGAGATCTTAACAAACAACAAAAAAAAAAAAAAGAACCGTATAAAAAACATAGACTTAATAATGGGACCCATGTTTACTTTGGGAGGATGGGGCCCACGATTCTTGTATCTAGCGGTTTTTACATAATCTGGAAACACGCTTCGTAAAGAATCATCCAAACGAGAATTAATGACATCTGGTTCAAGAACAGGAGACTAGGGCTACCTAGAAATTGTTGGTGTTAATTGTTGTAATGTTCTGCTTAAACAGCAACATTTCTCTATAATCCTAAAATGGGTCCAAATGAATTAATGCCAATAGTTAAAGAGTGTCCCAGGACAGGGCACCCAACTTGGTGTCGACAGTACAGAAACAGAACCGGTGGTATTCAAGTTCTAATTTCCTAGATTTAAAGTTATTTATTGTCTTCGCAAGGGAGATTACCCCTCCACTCCATTGACCTGATAGATCTTGTTGATAACCGGGCACATTAAAGCGATGTAGGGTGTATGTATTTTCGTAAGAGGCTCCTGCAGTCCATTCATTTTTCCTACCGTACAAACAAACAAAAACTGAAACCGCTGTAGATTATGTAAACTCCTCTGGTTGTAGGAGCTGTCACGGTTAGAGCAAATAAGACAGTGAGTCCCAAACTAACATACTGTTTGTTTGGATCTGATGGATATGAATCTGACTCAGATATCAGTTTATTGTCGTTCATTTTGCTTATCTCTGACTCGAGTATTGCACATATTTAACTAGACTCAAAGTTTTTCAAAGTGAACTTTCACGAATTAGCTAAGCCATGCTTAGGTGAACTCTCATGGATGGATGATGTGAAGTCTATGGCGAGAGTAAATTCCTAAACATGTCAGGTAACTAAGGGAGAGCATCGAAGACTGCATTCCCTCAGCCTCTATCCACAAAAATTGCAGTTTATTTTTTCAACGCGTTCAGACTTCTAATATCAGCTTACGTCTAGCTTCAGTGCATCTAATTAAATTATAACACAACTGAATTCGGAAAAAAAAAAAGATGAAGAAAAAAACTTTTCAAAAATGGATTCTGTTCGAATTTATATTCACTAATTTTGGTTTTGAGTGAAAATGGTTCTTAATTGCCAAACTAAAAGATGGTTCTTAATTAGCAAAATCAACTTTCAACCTTGTCGTGCTTAACTGGAGAAAGCGAGGTACTGACATGTAAAGGTCACCTGTCTATGTAGATAACTACCCATACCATATATCCATCATATGTATGAACAGGAGAAAAAGTCTGTGAAGCCAATCCATGTTAATAGTGAATTACAGACAACCCTTAGCTGTTCCTGTATGTTATTTATATTTTAAAATAAAACCGTATCCCTGGTGTTTCTGGGTTGGATGCCCAGCCGACTATTCTGTAGGTCGGTTATTTACACGTTACTAAGCGGGTACGTCATCGGTATTCGTCTCGACTGTACAAATCTCCAATTCTTTGTTTCACTTTTTGACTGGCACGTGTCCTCGTGTCGGTGGATTTTCCCGTACCTGAAGATACTTAAAAAAGTATGCGATGATGCTAATAGCGTGCACCAAACTGTTTGGGGGAGTACCAAACTTTTGCAAGACAAAGCATATTTCACCTCTGTATTAGTACACCCCCAAACAAATTAATAAACCTAATAGCAACGGTGAATAGTGGTTGGTGTACCACAAGAAGATATTTGTTTTGGTAGGGTTGACAAATCTTGGAAGTGGAAATTGACCGTCACTAAGAAAATCTGTCGAAAGATGGCTGCCTTTTTTTTCTTTTGTTTAAGTGAAAGCGCAATTCAAACAAATGCGCACGAGGCCCCCGAGTCCGAGTCTATCCACAATTCTAGTAGTAGTAGTAACTTAGAAGGAACGGCAAGAGAAATGGACATAGGAAAGAAACTGGAACCAAGCAAAATGGGAGATTATAATTAATATATACGCGTAAAGATTGTATGGGATTAGCGGCGTAACCTCCCTTTTTGTCTTTAGCTAAATAACTCAAGAGATGAATTAGAGTTCATGCATTCTGATTTCCCTAATTAGCCAGGAAGCATCGCAATCCTCTAACTAGCTAGTTTCTAAGCAACCAGTATATGTGCTGTCTTATGCAATTGCTGACCTCACATAAATGGCCACGTTGGACTGTTAACTGGGGGTTGTTCTCATCGATCTATGGAGTTATGTTGAAGTTCTGGTTTCCAATTTTGTGTACTCTCCTGAGAATGTTTACGTGACATCACCGTAATAGGATACAACATTTTTAATACGAAAGATAATGAACAGCGGTAAAAGCAGGATTGAAAATTTAGCCTGAAATAGTAGAATTGGCTTTACAATCAAATTTCGGACGGGATACTTTTCTTTCCCCGAAGATTACCCTTGAAATAACAGGTTTAGAATTTTGGAAGCACGGGGCGAGTTCATAACTATCAGCAAATTGCCAATCACTGTAATGTGTACGAGATTGGAGTAAAAGAATCAACGGAAAATGGCTCATTTGTCCAAATAGTTTTAAAACATGATTCGTCCTGATTTAATTTAAAAAATAGTAAGGATGAAACTGGATGCATCCTGATGTAAATTAAAAGTAAGAAAAAGAATTTGAAAATTGATATGATAAAACTGTTGACATCTTGGCTATTTTTAAACAGTATCAAAATCTAACTGTCCTTTTCACCCAGGAATTGTTGATTTTGATCTTTTTAACCAATTTTGTGAAGAATCAAGCAACTCTTCGTATCTGTGAAAGGGAATTTCATCCCAAATGCGTTCTGACACTGGTGGGTTCATGGCTTCACGCAAGAACCATGTACAAGTTGTTACAAACAACACAAATGTGAAATTCCCATAAACTAATCAAACAAAAATCACCATCAAGCACAAGGACAAAATTTCATTACCAAAAGCACTTAAAACAAAATTTAATAAGAGAGCCATGAGCCAAATACTATCACCATGGTTAACCCAAGAGGATCAACTTGTTGCAACCGTTAAAGGCGGCCAAGGGACTTCACCAAAATATTTTAGTCCGGAAAAATCCACTGGACAATGCAACATTGCAACTAGTTACATTACAAAGCCTAATAATGTTGGCTGCTACATCCAATAATAAAACAAACCGGTCAAACCATGCGGCAGACAAAATTTGAAAACAAAATCCAGTTGAAGAAAATGGTCAAAGAGACATCAAACCGGTTACGAGTCTTACAACCACAGTGGTAAAAAAAAAAACAAAAATAAACCAAGTAGTCAAGATTGTTTAACTAAGGCGGTAAGTAAAATTTGTCGGTTAGAAATGTAACCGCCTGTTCAGTTCAGATTATACACGTGTCAATATCATAAAATATAATCGTTACAGATTTCATTTGTCTATATAAAGGTAAGGTAACGTCTGTCTCAGAACTCAAATCTCAGAAACAGAGCAGAGGAGAAAATTTTCTCAGATCAGAAATCAATTTTCTCTTCTCTCTTTTTGATCAAAAATGGATACTTGGATCAGTTTCCGCGCTCTTTTCTTCCTTCTTCTTATGTCAGGTTCAATTTCTCTTCTCATCTCATCTCATCAGTTCTTTGTAATTATACTTTAATCTGTTTATGATTACTTTGTTCATACTCTTTTTTGTTTTGACTTAATTCGCATCACTAACATTTCAGTTCTTAACAATCCATTCTTAATCATGAACTCTCTGTTTTCATGGATTTTAATATTATCTGAGCTGAATTTTGATTTATTTATTTTTTTCTATTAAATAGATTTTTAAGAGTAATTTTAAGTAATTTCATTTTTGCTTTTCAGGATTCGTGGTTGAAATACAGAGTTTAGGAGTAGGAATAAACTACGGCCAGATCGCAAATAATCTCCCGTCTCCGCAACGAGTCGCCGTACTTCTACAATCCCTGAGAATAAACAAAGTAAAGCTCTACGACGCCGATCCAAACGTTCTCCGTGCTTTCGCGAATACAAACGTCGAATTCATCGTAGGATTAGGTAACGAACACATCTCAGACATGACTGATCCAACAAAAGCTGAAGCATGGGTTAAACAATACGTTCAACCATTTCTACCACAAACTAAAATCACATGCATCACCGTCGGAAACGAAGTTTTCGGTAGTAATTTGGCAAACGCGCAGCCGGAAATCATGACTAATCTGTTACCGGCGATGAAGACAGTTTACAATGCATTAGTTTCATTAGGATTGAGCTCGCAGGTGAATGTCACCACTGCACATTCTCTTACAATTTTATCCAGTTCTTACCCACCATCATCTGGTGTTTTCCGGGAAGATTTCGCGTCTTATATTAAACCAATTCTTGATTTTCATGCTCAAGTCAAGTCGCCATTTCTTATCAACGCGTACCCATTTTTCGCCTACAAAGATAACCCGAATGAAGTCTCGTTAGATTATGTTCTTTTTAAGCCTAACCAAGGAATGGTTGATCCGGTTACGAATTTGCATTACGATAACATGTTGTATGCTCAAATTGATGCTGTTTACGCCGCTATGAAAGCAATGGGTCATTCGGATGTAGATATTAAGATATCTGAAACTGGCTGGCCTTCTAAAGGTGATGAAAATGAAGTTGGCGCTAACCCGCAGAATGCAGGAGAATATCATAGAAATTTGATTAGTAGAGTTCAACAAGATAAAGGTACTCCAATGAAACCATCTGTTCCAATCGATATCTTCGTCTTCGCATTGTTTAACGAGAATATGAAGCCCGGACCGGCTTCGGAGAGAAATTACGGGTTGTTCTATCCCGACGGTAGGCCGGTTTACAGTCTAGGGGCACAAGGACAGGGGCCACAGGGCTATCTTCCAGAGCTTGTTTATTCTTCGGCATCTAAAGTTCAGGTAAGAAACAGAATTTTTGTGCACTTCTTTTAACTCTGACGCTTTTAAAATTTTAGACTGAACCATTTTTATTTTGCATGATTTCAGGTTATGTCAATCTTTGGTTTTCTGTTCTTCATCATGGGATTTCTAATCCATGTTTGAGCAGAACTCCTGTCTTTATGGACAATTCTTTTGCGGGGCAGCGCCTCATGGCCGAGTATTCATTAACGCGTTCAGTCATTCATTTGCGTGTCTAAAATTCCAATCGCCAGCTGCATCTGTCTACTGCGTATCCACAAAAGAGCTGTCCATAAAGCATAAGTTGATGTTCAAAATGGGAAACATAATGAGAGCAAGTGATCAAAAGGAGCTGAAATCCATGGAGAGAGTGTGAACATAAATTTTTCTGCCCATGCTGTTTGAAGCTCTCACAAGTAAGTCATTTCACAAGTTTCTCCTTGCAGTAACAACTACTTTGTTTGGTGTTTTTACGATGAGCCTGTAGAAATTAGAATGATCACGAGTTACGTATTGAGGTTATTGTATACACCAGCTAGTATTGCGTTTTAGAAAATCTATTGAAAGATTCTTGTCATCTTATTATCTCTACACCCACCATATTTCAATCATGCAATTGCAAAGTGATGAATTGAACAAAAATAAAATTCGTCCTTGTCTAAAACCAACTTTTTTCTAGAGCAAAAAGACATCAAAATTCCTTCTTCTTTCGGTTACTTCTTTTGCATAAATGGACAACAATCAAATGTCATACATTTTTTGTTTTCTTCTCTAAGAAAATGGAAGGATATCAATATCATCTTTTTAGACAGAAGGTGATATTTATGGCTAGCCTCATCAGAGCTTACACATTTTGGATGTAACCCCCCACCTCATAGATGAGGAGGATATTCTACAAATGTCCAATTCAGTTGAATATCAACATGCATATTGGTCCAATATTGGTGAGGTCGACATGGGGGGTCCTCTGCCCTTTTCTTGAATAAGCCATTTAGCCAATTCAAGAATCTTGAACCATAACCCATACTGAAGGAGGATTCATCAAAGACCACATAAACAAATATTTTGATAAGGATTTGTTTTTCCTTTTATAAAAAGTAATAGTTACATGTGAATCTGAATATATATAATAGAGACTGATATATATTTCAGTATAAATAAAAGAGATCAACAGATTCTGATACTTGTTGATTTCCTTTGTTACGAAAATACCTATACTAGTGGCAACAAGTGACAGCATTTAGCAAGTCCACACTGCATGTTTCTTCATGTACTATATATTATTGTATTAGATTACATGAATATAGAAACAATGGCATATGCCATACTTGATAGATGATGAACATCTCATATGCTGCCTGCCAACAGCGACAACTAAGCATACAAAATGCTCTTTTGAAGTGATTATTAACCTACCAAACTTGAAGAGAAAGCGAGAGAGATATGATCATATGATCAGTATCAAGACCATTATTATATTATCGCCATAATTTTCAACCATTGAGGATTGGATGGAGAAAGGATGGATGATAATAAATGATAATGTCCCCTTTTTGTATTACTCTATTGCAGTATAGAAATAAGTAGGCCACCAAAGAAATTATGAAGCTTAAACAACTATTTAGAACTGTATGTATGTACATAGGTAAATGAAAAAGAGTCGTTTTATATGCCTAAGGTTGACCTATTTGGATGGACAACATTGTTTCCGAGCTACCATGAGACTTTCACTGCACACAACATGAAATATTAGCTAGCTTCACAAGTGAGATCGTGACCATGTTGATCATCCTTAAGGGTGTGCAACAAACTGGCGAAGTTGATTATTTAGTATCAGACACCAAATAAATCAAATAGGTTGATTTTTTTATTTCTTTTTCTTTTTATTTTTGTTTTTGTAATTTTAAATGTATACTCCCAAGGAATTAATTGCTGTCTTGTTTGGAACTTGGTGCAGGAAATGAAAAGGGCAGAGGAACCAGTACTAATGCCATATATCTGAATCTCAAAATGCAAATACCATGGGCAGATCCAGTTTTGGTTGCGTGCATCTTGGATCATAGGAAAGAATTGAACATGAAGGAAATTAATTCAAAATTGTACAGTACATTAATTCAGATTCCAATATTATTTTTTATTTATTTTTCGATTCAATCAATTAGGAATAAACAATAAGCTTCAAAAAAAAAAAAGACATTTTTGGTAATGAATTGAAAATGAAACAAACAAAAAAATGTATTACTGCTAGATTTGGTTTTTAATTTACAATTTTATTTTATTTTTTGACGATATTGTAAAAATGTGGTCGATTAAATTTATGAAATGATTATCTATTACTATATATAAAGGGAACTCTCCTTAGGCATTGTTCATGAACAGTGGCTGAAGCTGCAAAATTTAGTATTCCAACTTTACCCCAATTTTCTTATCGTATATATTCTCCACAAAAAAAATCATTTGAGGGCATATTAGTAATCTTAACAATATTCGATCAAAATTCTTGAACTATCCGATATTTGTAAAATTAAAAGATAGACATCATCTTCCGAATCAAAGCCTTATTCATCTCTTTTTAATAAGAATCAGGGGTTACAAGAAGAAGATTGTTGAAATTAAAGAAGACCTCTTCTTTTCTTAACCTGACTAAATTGGGGCCTATAGATTACTTCATCTACCTATACACAATGACAAGGGGTGTCTAATATTTATGTAAACTACCAAAATTACCCTCAAAAAAATATTAATATTACTAAATTACCCTCACTAATCCTTAATAAACCTAACTAACAAAAATCAGTTTTCATTTCTAACCTAAAAACCGATTCTTCATCTCCTCTACTCCCTCTTTTTTTATTTTTTTGAAACCAAAATCGTCGATGATCGACGATTCAAGAACGATTAATCGTTTTCTTTCTTCTATAAAATGTCGAAACCAAGAACTAAGTATGCTACTAACAGGAATCATTCTAGTGACGACAATTCCGGACTTGTTGAAGCGATTCGAAATAGAACGAAGGAAGTGCAAGAACAATCCGAAGCCTCTCGTATCGCACAAGAGGAAGAAATGGGTCGAATCAGGTACTTTTCTATCAACACAATCCTCTAAACTAGGTTTTAGTAACATGATTTAGGTTAGAGATCGAGAATTTTGAAATCAAAAAATTTCAGTGTTCACTGAATCGGGTAACGTTAATGTCGAAGTAACTCGATGCTTGTTAAAAACGGGTTATGTTCTTAAACTTATAAACCGATTATTCTGCATGTGAAATGGAATCGGTGAACGTTAATGTATAAATAGTCTGATTCTTGTATCCAATGTTCCTGTAACTTTATTTTGTTGGAATCGGATTACATATGTCTTCACAAAAAACCGATTGTCTAGTTTAGAATCGGACTTTATATGTATATCGAGTAAATCGATTTCTGGAATCGGTTAACATTAGCACTTCACAAAATCCGATTGTTAATTTTATTATGTTAAGAATCGGATTTTATATGTATATTGAGTAAACCGATTACGTACCTTGACTTTAAAAATGCATTCTATTCCATTGTTTTTTTGTCGCTTAAATCCGTATTCTACAGGCAAAAAAATCAAGCCGAAAAGAAATATAAGCGGAAATATGACCTTGCTACTGCTAAGCCTTTGGGACCTCGTCGAAAAGACGGTAAAAATTTGAATGCTTCCCACTGAAACCCAAGGGGCACGGGGAGTAAAGCCAAAGGGAGCATTATCGATGACCCACCACCTCAAGCGGAGCAACCAACACATGAAGAATTTGATTCTGAAACACCTACTGAACAAGAAGGTGATGATAGAGAAATTGAAGAAGAAAAAGGTGATGAGGAATGTGGTGGCAAGGAAGGTGGTGAAGAAGAAAGTGATGAGAGTGAAAGTGATGAGGAAGGTGGTGGCAAGGAAGGTGGTGAAGAATAAGGTGAGGATGAAAGTGATGATGAAGAAGATGAGGATGAAAGTGATGAAGAGATAAGAGAAGTCGTTCAAGAACAAGAAGTTCACATTACTCCTCTTAGGGAAAAAGTGAGTAATGTGATCATTTTTATACCTATGTCAACTACACTAGCTCACATACTAACATATAAGAATTAATTGAACTCCAGCTGGAACGTTTCGGGCTATGGAGAATTCGTAATGGGGAAAGAAAGTTCATTCACCACAAAGAATACACGACGTTGTACCGACGTGCTCGGAGGTTCATTGACGAGCATTTGATGTGTCAAATTCTAGAATTCTCATATTGAATCCTATATGTATTGCGCTAATTTCCTAAACTATGTAATGAATATTTTGTTTATGAAAGTAAGGCATAATCGGATTATATAAATATATATAAACACCGATTTTGGGAATCGGTTTATTTGGTTATTGTTCAAACTCCGATTTTGGGTTTACTTCGTCACTTCAAAATACTCAACCCAGAATACAAATTATAACTTTCATTAATGCATAATCAACAGTTGTCAAAAATTTTAATTTTCTTTCAAAAGACTCGTTCCAGAATCGGTTTATAAATTAACTAACATAAACCGATTCTGGAACGAGTCTTTCCAAAGAAAATTAAAATTTTGACAACCGCTGATTATGCATTAATGAAAGTTAATTTCAGGATTAGCTTGATTAAATATTATTTAATAATCCGAATTAGCATTAATTTAACAAGGATATATTTAGGTATTAACATAAATAGTGGATAAGGGGTTTCTATGAAATATTTCTTAATGATCCTATTTTGTCATCTAGTTATACACCCCAATTTCGCCAGGTTTCTTAAGAGGATTATGTTTTTTTTCTGATTGCAACTCAATTATCTTCTCACCAACAATGAAGAAATTCTATGATTTCTTAAGAACCTGTTCGTGACGTGGGATTGGTGGTAACTGTCGAGACAAACAAGGAAAGATACAAACAAAGAAGAACAAGGGTGTTGAGACTTAGGATGTGTTATTAATAAAAAATAAAAATAGAAAACAAAAAAGGGAAAGCGTGATTGATATAGGGGTGTTCTTGTATATACAATGAGAAGTAAATTTGTATGTGTTAGGCCGGAATGTTTATGTATGCTTCAAGGAATGTTTATGTCGCTACGCGTTAACTGGAATTGTTTCCAGGTTCTCGTAGCAAAGTTGTAAAACATTTTATCGGTTTGGCGGAAAAGTCTTGCACAGAGTCGTAATTGAAAGGGACTAAGTTTAGATTTCACACTACAAAATATTTCCAATCTGAGCTTCAAGCTGAGCTTGAAATACAATAACTCTATTGGCCCGAGGAACATCAGCTAGATGGTTGTCGTCATGGAGGAGCCACTAACCAGCATTAAAAATACGAATGAGAGAGAAGTAAAAAGTTCCCAATGTGAACAAACAATAAATCTTAAAACACGATTTAAGTGGAATTCCGGGAAAATGTGCATAAATAAAATTCTGGAAATTAATCCGTTGATATGTAAATGCAATTACCTTATTTACCTATATGTGGCTCCACATTAGTTGTCATGTTACTGATAGATTGATTATCTACTACGGCTTTCTCCAACATTTTCTTATTTACTCTTACGTGGCTCCACATTAGTTTTCATGATACTGATAGATTGATCATCTACTGGACTTTGTCTAGCATTTTCTTTTCTCCGGAATTTTATACTTGAGCTGGATTACGATACTCAAGACTGATTTTATGTATAAATACAGAATACCGTCTATCATGTTTGATACAAATGAAAAACACTTAACAATTGTAAGATTAGAGCGAGTCTTATGGCAGAAAAATTTCATTTTCCATGCCACTTCATCATTTAGATTTGTTCATGGAAGTTCAAGTCTTATGATGGAATTATAAAAAAGCTAAAAAGAATATTGTTCAACGCTAAAAAGAACAGTGTTTGACTTGGTCAATGGTCTTTGATTAGAATATATTTGCATGGTTGAAATTTTAGTGGCTTTTGTGTGTTTGACTTGGTCAATGGTCATGAATAGCGTTTTCTTGGATTCCACACACCATTCCACGAAACTATGGAACATGGCTTGAAAAAAGTGTAGATGGTACCAACTTGAAATCCACTAGACTTGACATTCCACACTTTTTTTAAGCTTGGATTTCACTATAAGACTTGCTCTTAGGCGATGCAACAAGACAGTAAACAACCAAATTAACAAAACATCGTAATATCAAGAGCAGTTGACTATCACATACATACAACATCTATTTGAGGCACATACGATTCACAACTTCGTGGATCCTCGTGAAGTGTGGTCTCAATCAATATGAAAATAACACATGTGATTCGTGTTTGTTTTTTTTCTTTTTCTTTTGTTACAGTGAAATGTAATTCAAAAATTCAGAAATAAAATTATCTTGCTGCGTAAAAAGTCAACTTTTTATATTTAGAAATTATTCGAAAATTATTTTCCCAAACTTTATCCTAATTTCTACTTTGGGTTGTCCATTTTTATCTGTCTGTTCTGTTTATAGACATACTTTTCCCTTAAACTATCAAATATACCCTTTATTTTTAATAATCATAAAATCATTTTTAATATAAACTTAATTTAAAATCTTAAATATTAAAAACTTACTCAATATCTTTGTATTAATTGTCATTTATTTTTTAAATAAAAACACTAATGGATAGTTATAAAATTCCTAATAAAACTTCTACTAATGGGTACGGGTTAACATGGCTATATACATGGGAAATGATTAAAAAAATCATGACAAAGTCGAGTATATCTAAAGAGAAAATAATCTACATTTTCAAAAAATTTTCCCTCTCAAATAAAAATTCCAAATGCTCCAAAGTTTTAGTGCGGGAAACCAAAATCAAATGGAGATAAACAAAAATTCTTAAATTGTGAATTTCATAATAAAAGCAGTATAATTTGCTTTTATTCTTAAAATATTTCCTAATATAATAATACTATCCAATTTAGATTTCTAACACTAATAATTTTAGTTTTGGTAATAAGATAACATTAAATAGGCTAGTCAAGGGTTAGTCATGACATTTTATAAGATTTTTTTAATATCTTGACAAAGTCAAAGCGGACTGCTAATTTAGGACGGAGGGAGTAACCTTTTATTCCCCATGCACATTTTCTTTTTCTCATCCTATCTAATAGTATGGAATGTAGCGAAGTTACTTGTTCTATCAGTTAGGACTTCCATATATAACAGCTCCATGAAAATAGAAAAGTAATTACCAATAGGTACTATTATGGTAGTCTTAGTTAATGGCAGGTCCACCCACTAAAGCCCAGTAACGGTAGGTCCATAATTAAAAGAAAAGAGAAAAATGGACCTAATTTTTTAAGCCCAGCTCCTGCACACGTGTGTAAATATTATGTGCATTTTTAGAATTCCCAAAATAGCCTTTACTATATATAACAGAAACATAAGCTAATTTCTCTCCATATTCTTTTTCTTCTCAGATTCAGTTTCTCTCTCTCTCTCCCCCTCTCCCTCTCCTCTTCTCTACTGATGCCGGAAATCTTGTTTTTTCTTCATTCATTTTCTTCATTCATTTTCTTCTAGTTTTTTGTATTAGGATAAAGCTTGGAAACGAAGATTTTTAGAACATCTTGATCGATTCAAGAACCCAAATCGATTCTAGCCTTTGTAAGTTGATTTTCCTTATTAATCTTCTTCTCGTAATGTTTATTCGAAGGTTTCAAGATATAATCATTAATTAGTTGATGTGTGATTATGTTTTCCAATTTGCACGCATGATTAATCAAGTGTTCCTTCATTTTCATGAAAATAATCCAGATCTAGATGAATGGTTACGTTTTTTATTCATTTCGTTACTAGATCTGATTATACTAGTTTTCTTTTGTTGGGTTTAGGTTTTTTTCAGTTGTTTTTGTGTATGAACTATCAGTTTGTATATGATGTACTGACAAAAAACCTAGTTAATTGTTTAGTTTTTGTTTAAATAATTTTTTTTGTTGTTGTTTGATCCAGCAGTAATATATGCATACTGAATAGTTACGTTTTTTCCTATTCATTTTGTTACTAGATATGATTATAATAGTTTTATTTTGTTGGTTTTAGGTTTTTTTTCGGTTGTTTGTGTATGAACCATCAGTACATATATGCTATACTGACAAAAAACCTAGTTTATTGTTTATTTTTTGTTTAAATAATGATTTTTGTTGTTTGATCCAACAGTAGATATATCGCATACTGGAAATAAGATGCTTTGATTTTATTTTTTTTATTCATAGACTTATCACTTCTTTTGGTTTTGTTATATTCATAGATTCCTTACTTATCTGTTGATTTTTAGGTTACTATGAATCAACAGTACATATATTGAACACTGAAAAAACTGCTTTGATTATGTTTTATTCATAAATTTTATTCACTTAATTCATATGATCTGCCAGTACGTATATGGCGTACTGATAGAAACTTCTGATTTTGTTTTATTCAGAGTTTTGTCACTTTTTTTTGTTTGATCCATGAATACTTATGCTCAATACTGAAATATGTGCTAGTTTTGTATAGATTTTTCTGTGTTTACTGTGGATTTGTAGGTTTTCCTTTTTTTTTTCTATGATTTAATACTGTACTGAAAAAATATTATAGATTAATTTGTATGATCCTACAATGTATGTGATGTAATACGTTTTCTAATTTATTTATCATTGATTCTTACAGATTTGTACTCTACCTGGAAGCAGTACAGTATAAGCAAATGTATTTGGGTACTAAGATTGATCAAGAGAAGAGACTTGATAACCCTAAATCATATCGGTATGCTGTTAAGCTTGGGGATAAGCTTCCTGAACATGTTGATTGGAGAGAAAAAGGTGACGTGGTTGATGTCAAAAATCAAGGAAGTTGTGGTAAGATTTCTCTTAATTTTTAATTTTTCCTTTTTTTTTTGTTTTAAAAAAAATTCTGTCAAATTATGCATTGATTAGTTTTGATTCTGTTTGGATTTTCTTCTTATAACATTAGTTGTTCATCATCTGTCTTGTTTTGTCTTTTGCCATTCTTTAGGAAAAACCTAGAAAAAATCGCAGAAACTATTCATGTTGACCATCGTAACCTTGATTTTTCAGGATAATCAAGGGTAGAGTAGTAATTTGTTGATTAGAGTTCTTCCATGGTGCTTTTAGGAATTTTGTAAGATAAATTGTTTTTATTTGATAAATTATTTATACTCCATATTTCTGTTGAATTATTTGATAAATTGTTTATATATTTCTGTTGAATTATTGTATTAAATTATGAATTTCTGGTGAATTATTGGGTTTGTTAATGATTCAGTAGGAGATGTTGGGATTCCTTGTCAGATACAGATAATAACAGATAATATGATGGATTTTTATGTAGATGTGTCTGTGTCTGTATCTGGTTGGAAGTAATATTAAGTATAATAATTGCTCTATTCTCTGCTACAATACTGTTAAGTATTCAAACTTGGAGATTGGCAGATTGCCCCATAACAAATTGACTGTGCTTAGCGTGGCCAAATAGTAGGATTTAGCGCATTGGTTGGCTTTTGTAACATCCAATCTTAAGTTTCATTGTGATTAGCTCACATTCATGATATGATGTTTGTATTATAAATATATTTTGTTATTGAAATTGTGGATCTTTTGAAAATTGAAGGTAGTTGCTGGGCTTTTTCGATTGCTGCGGTGGAAGGTGTTAACAAAATTGCTACCGGAGAATTGATCTCACTCTCCGAACAAGAGTTGGTGGACTGTGATACATCTTACAACCAGGGATGTAATGGAGGTCTCATGGATTATGGGTTCCAGTTCATCATTAAGAATGGTGGAATCGATACCGAAGATGATTACCCTTACAAGGCTAAAGATAACAAATGTGATGTCAACAGGGTTAGTATTCGATGTTTATAAATTAGTACACCTAATAATTTTAGTGTTCAACTAATAACTTAGCTTGTAATTTCGTGGAAAAACTCCCATGTAGTGACTATTGATGGGTTCGAGGATGTGCCCGTAAATGATGAGAAGGCTTTGCAGAAAGCGGTGGCAAACCAGGTTGTCAGTGTTGCCATTGAAGCTGGTGGCCGAGCTTTCCAACTCTACAAATCGGTACAATCCCTCTCCTTACTCTAGTAGTTGTTATCTGAGTAGATCACATAGTCATGTATTGCTTAAAAAATGTCTGCATGGTGATGCCACTTTCAGATAATTTATGGTTCTAATATGATGTCTGCACGGTCATGCTTACCCATCTGCCCCACTGAATAGCATAAGTGTTAAGAGATAGACCACACTTTGTGTTGGGTTTTCTGGTTTGTTCCCTGGAATCACATGCTATCAGATTCACTGCTATGATGATGGGTCATTGTTTTGCTCCATTGAAACCTAGTCATTGTCTTAGGAGACCACATCTTAGGCAGGGTTTCGGCGTAGTATTAGAGCAATTAAAGTATAAACTAGGCTTCCATGTTTCTAACTTGCCGAATTTTCTCCCTTTCCTTGTGCTCTCCAGGGCGTATACACTGGAAGATGTGGAACAGCTTTGATCATTGATTAATTTATTTAATTTGTATGATCCTACAATGTATGTGATGTAATACGTTTTCTAATTTATTTATCATTGATTCTTACAGATTTGTACTCTACCTGGAAGCAGTGCAACAAATATATACTCGAATTTGTAAGCATTCAGATATATAATCGGATTTGTAAGCAGTACGACAGATATGTACTCAGATTTCTAAGCAGTGCGACAGATATGTACTCAAATTTGTAAGCAGTGTAGCAAATATGTACTCGAATTTTTAAGCAGTGTACCAGATATGTACTCAAATTTGTAAGCAGTGTAGACACACACGTTTGGTAGTAATGGGCATTATGGACATTTCCATGTTTTAATTAATTTTGGACCTCCGGATAAAAAAAAATCCGATTGGATCCTACTATAAATAACTATATGGGCCTAGGACCAAACAAGAAATTTTCCAATTAGAAAATGCAAGCGATCATCCCCTGTGAATTTGCTAATTTTTTATTTTTCTTTTGGAATTTCATACTTGTCTTGGATTATGAATCTATAATATTCAAGACTGTTTAAATTGAAGAATCGGCTAATCGGAATAGGACACTCCACAACCATACAAAACCCCGTAATATCATTATCAAGAGTTGTTAAATATCACATTTAACATCTATCTTCCTAGGGAAGATATCATTCACCACTTTTTGGTTTCTTGCTCACGTAGCGTCTATGAAAACAAAACGTTTCACAAAACCACAAAGGCGTCTGCGTTTGATATGTATTTCTTCTTTCATTTGGCTGTATATTTTTGTATGCAAACAACAACCAAGCAAGCAAATCCGATCCCTTCTGATGACAGTTCGTTCGTCCATGTCTCAAGCACTCAGAAGTTGCAATTCATTTATAAAATATTGTAAGCGAATCGAATATAATTGCAGGGAATATAGTAGTAGTAAATCTAATAATTAAGAAAACATGCCGAGGTATGGTTATTATTTTTTTAATATGCTCGGTGTCGAGAAAACAGTTGGATTCAAGGAAATTGCAAGTTAACTGGAATTGTAACAAACGCCTTTTCCAGGTTCTCGTAGCAAAGTGGTATAACATTTTATGTGTTTGGCGGAAAAGACTTGCACATAGTCGTAACTGAAAGGGACTAAGTTCGAGTTTCACACTAAAAAACAGTTCCAGTCTAAGCTTCAAGCTGAAATACAATATCATATTTGGCCCGAAAAAATTCAGCTAGATGCAAACAATGAATATAGAAATACAAATACTCCGTATTTAACTGAAATTTTTGTGTGGAAGTATACAGAAATATAATTAGGAAATCAGTTAATTTGCAAACGGAGCTACCCTACTTATCTTTACCCGGCTCCACTTTTGTCATAATACTAATAGGTCGACGAAGGTTGAAGATACAACTGATCATCCACCGTGACTTTGTGTTGGATTACGATATTCAAGATTGTTTTCCTTATGTAAATACAAAATAGCGTGAATCATGTTTGATACACAAGCTTGCACTGATGGAACAAGACGGTAGACAACCATACAAAACACATTAATATCGAGAGCAGTTGAGTATCATAATTCATATACAACATCTACCTAGGGAGGGCAGATATTATTCACCACTTTTTGATTTCTTGCTTGGTGTAGCGTCTCAATCTCAATCTCAAGATATGAATATATATGCATGAAAAACAAAAACATGTGATGCGTATTTGTTTTTGCTCTTCCTTTTTTTTTTACCGTTTGATAAACCTCGTCCTGCTTGCACATAGTTGTAGCTGAAAGAGACTAAGTTCAATTTTCAAACAAAAACATGAGGAACTTCAACTAGATGTGCGTTGCCATGATACTGATAGGTATGGAATGTAGCAACGTTACTTGTTCTATCAGGAATTTAGAACCTCCATAACAGCTCGGTATGAAAATAGAAGATGCAAGGGACTTTGTCTAGTTTTTTCTTTTTGTTTTTGGAATCTTATACTTATCTTGGATTTTGATATTCAAGGCTGTTTGATGATTGCACTTAAAAATTGAAGAATTAGCTAACAGAATAGGACATTCGACAATGATACCCAAAATCATAATATCAAGAGTAGTTGAATATCACATACAACATATATCCAAGGCACCGTACGTACTACAAAAGCGTCTTGATGTACGTATGATATGTCTTTCTTTTTTTCGTTTTTGCTGTATATTAATCCGATTCCTTCGGATGGCAGTTCGTTCGTCGAGCACCCAGAAGCTGAGATTCATTTATAAAGTATTGTAAACAAATCGAATATATCGATCAGAGTCGCAGGGAATATGAATATCACTACTAAAATCTAATAATTGAGAAAACAGCCCAAGGGATGGATGGTTACTATGTTTAAATATGCTTGGTGTCTGGAGAACAGTTGAAAACAAAGATTTTATTGTAGGAATATGATTTTTATAGAAGCTACTAGGGAGTGATTTTGATTACTCTAATCCCTTTCATTTAAAGTTTCATCATGCTGATGCTCAAAAAAGTGGAGTTGACACAACCAATTTTTTGTAATTCTAGTGTCTAACATTTTTTCATGATCAAGTTCCAAATGACTAAAAAAATGCAAATTAGTGGTAGGGGCTATCACTTGTTCATGAATTTTGACAACAATGATGAAAAACAGCTTAAAGATGTTATTCCATAAAGCATGGCACTTATCACTACTTTTTTTTCTTTCTTTTTTGAAGCATACTTGAGTTGATAGAATCATTAGAATTAGATTAACCTGTTTTTTAAAGAGTAGAAAATAAAAACTTGTATGAAAGATAAGTACACTAGTTTGAGACTGTTATACAAAATCTCCTCAACCAGCTGAATATGGATTTCTAGAGACTCACATTTCCCAACATATCTTTACAATGTATTTTTCTTTATGTTGCTACAAGAAAAATAAATTATGTTACACAATGGGCCTTGCTGGGGTTTTTCTATCTTGACACCTGGGCTGAGAATAAAATACAAGCCCGTATATATCGATACTCTTTAAAGCCCGTCCCGGCATTTACCTGTCATGTTGTATAATTTTGATCGACATCATGCATGTTCCTGGGTTTTGGATGTAACTAGTCAATCACTTCTCTCGAGCTCCTTGAATCTTCGATCCCATTCTTTGGCATCGTAGTCTTGGCCATTTAAGTCCTTCTCCGTGCTGTACACAATACGATCCCTTCCAATGACAGTTTGCTTGGCCATGTCACGAGCACTCAAAAGCTGGAATTTTAATTTACATAAAGAGAGTATAAGTAAAACAAGTAAAAGAATATTGCAATAAACAATGCAGGGAATATTAGTAAGAGCTAACAATTATATATACTTCATGTCGTGTCAGAAAATAAATGAAAACAAGATTTCATGACGAGGAATACAAGTTTTACAGGGTTACTCAATCAGATTCCATTAATCTAAAGTTCCACCATGCTGCTGTTGTGGATTAGACACCACCACCAATTATTGTCATAATTAACAGTTCCATTTGACAAGGTTTGAAAGGACTATCGAACACACAAGTCAGTGGTAGTGGTTATCACTAGTTCATAATGAAGTTTAACGACAATGATGAAAATAGTTTAAAGGTATTATCCCATGTTAACATCAAAGCTTAATTATACATCACTACTTGGTTGAATCATGGAAAGTGTAAAATAAAATTAACCTGTTTTTTAGGCGTAAAAACAATGTAGAGAGTAGCAAATAAACCGAAGTTTCAAAGATTAGTCATCTAAACTATTCTATCATCTTGTAAGGAAAATGGGCTGATTAAATCTGTTTAAGCATAAATACCTTCCGTCTCAGTGACGCATCTGGAGAATCAAGTAACCTAGCTCGTTGTTCTCTTGCCAGATTTCTCTTATCTATTTCAGCATTTTTTCTGCGAAGGATGAACCACCGCACCAGAGGAATAGCAAAAAAAGTGCCAGCATAAACCTGCAGTCATATTCCAGGCTTAATCAATTTGAAACAAAAATAACATCAATTGTAGGAAGAAGAAGTACTCAAGACAAAACAGACTTAAATCTACTCCTAGTCCAGTCCGTGTAACACCATGTTTATTGTGTTGATATAAGTTTCAATTGATTAAACAGTAACAAATCAGAACTTGCAGTCCTGGCCCCGGCATATTCTGCACATAATGGCTTTCTTAAACCCTAAAGGCATCTGCCATCATATCATCATCTCTTCTCCAGTTTTCCCTCTTGTTATTTTTTCCTATTGTGAATATCATACACATTAATGAAGATAGATATGAGAAGGAAAAAAAGGAATATATGTACCTGAAGCAAAGGAAATATTCCGGAGACAAATGATACAATCTCACTGGATTTGGCTGTAACAGTAGCATCCCTTCGAATAGGTTGAAAGAGAAAAATATTAGAGGCAACAATTAAGTAAGGCTGGACACTAGAGTTGGGTGCAAAGAAGGATTTAGTCATTTAGATGTTATATAACAAACTTACTTTAACAAAGTTCCAAGAACAATGACCCCAAAAAGATTTAAAGCTCCCAAACCTATGGCCAACGCCTTCTGTGTGCCCCCGGAATTACTGCAAATAAGCAAGTAGATATTATTAGAATTATTAGGATTTGCAATTTAAAGGCATGTTTTTTGAGGTCCATTTACAAATAAATAAAATAAGGTGATATGGAAAACAGACCTGAATGGCCAGTTCTTCTCTTCGAAAACTTTTTGAACTCCACCAACAAACTCATTCCAACTTTTACCTCTTTTACTCTTAGAAGAAGCGGTTTTTTGCAGAGTTGGAAATCGATACAGAATACTACCCTGCACAATGAATTATTGAGCTCATAATTATATCCTTGTTGCTTATTGAAATGCAGTGCTTTGACATGCATGTTTAAATATTAAAATGTCATACGGACAAAAAGATGACGACTTTTGGTTTGCCAATAGCCAAAGACCCAAACAGGATGTTACAAATGAAAGAACTTTTTGTATTTACTTCAAACAATTGAAACAATGAAAAACACACCTCTTCATCTACTTCTGGATAACCATCAAATTTCAGCAGTACCGGTAGAACGTATGATTCATCGTTCTGTAATAACCAAAGATGTTCCTTTCAATATCAAATACTTACAGAAGAGGACTTAGCATGCTCGGAGAATGGTTTCAGGAAATAGGTATTTCTTAATTTGAAACAAAATAAAAGGTTAACTTGCATACAGGTTACAATCATGATTAATCTTCCTAAGCGACAACAAAGCTTATTTTATTTCTATTTTATGTTACCCTGATAGATACCAAATTACTCACAATTATATAAATCCGTTGATTGGATAACGCAATTGCTTGTAACCTTCTTTAACACACACGAATTCCAACTAAAGGAAACAAATTTTGATGGAAAAACCAACGAACTTAACAAATGGTAAAAAGTAAAAATAGCTAAGAGCCTAAGACTGCTCAATACCTCAGATTTTTCCAATGGTGGTACATCAAGATATGGAGCAAGCTCTTCTGCCGTGACCACACCCCCATTTGAAGCTATGTATTGTCCAATCTACAACGTTGAGGAACAAAAGGTTCAGTTGCTACATAATTAAACCAGTAAATGTGAATACGTGGAAAGTTACAGCTGCTCCTTTTCAGATGAATGAACATAAGATGACAAATCTATTCATAAACGGGAACACGGTAGGAAAGTTTACTGTTACTCTACTCAGAATTATACACTAAGGCACTGAGCTCAAGAAATGTAAAGACGAAAGAAAAACTTAAAACAAACTCATTTCCTGATATAAATTCTCGAAGCTCTGTCAAACATAAACCAGTGCATATGTTAAAATTCTGTCTCTTAAGAACTACCCTTTAAAACTAATAAAATTATCTATGTTAGTTTTCTAGAGTGACTGAAGGTTCCAGTAGGATGTCTCTATGAATATTTTTTTCATTATATATGGACACAGATGCCACTATTTATAACCATGTAAATAACAGTAACTAGCTGAAAACTGAAGTCAGTGCTGAAGCATTACCAACTTCCACCTCTGTTCTTCGAGTCCTTGATTTGGATCTCCATCACCAAATACAAATGAGAATATCTACACCAAATTGTCACTCAAATTAGAACATTGCATCTCAAATCAGAAGACAACAGGGAAAAGACATGAGCAACTCTTGGGCATTACAGATTCAACGAAGTTCATTCCATCATTATCTGTTCTTGGTTGTCTTCTCCTGTAGTAGTATGGATCCCAATACCTACAAGATAAGCTTCACTGAGTACAAAATTATTCCATAAACCTCTTACTCAGAAAAAGCAAGCCAAAACTAGTAGATATGAGTATAGAGAACGCAAATTAGTTTTTTTTTATAAAATGTTAAGATGAGAAATGAACTCTGTGCAATCTGCATAGTGTTTCCCCGCAACTACAGAATATAACAGGCCGTAGAAGAATGACTTTATTCATATGCTCCATTGAAAATTATTTTCCGATAGATATGAGTGCATTCGATCAAGAATATTTTCATTCTCTGCATTTGATGTTCTACATTTGACATCGGCATAGTGCTTTGTATAGCTCCTCAGTAAAGTGTTTTATTCTTCAACTACTTCTCATATTTGCAAACAACAAACAAGGGTTGGGGAAGAGCTTCCACTCAAAATTATTACCAGAATAAATCAGATGGCCGGAAGAAAGATCCGAAGCCTGGATTGAATGATCTATTTTGACGTCTTCCGCGATTATCTTCATCACTGCGAACAAAAAATGATAAACGACAATGAGAATAGCCAATTACTAAGGATGGAAGACTTGACCTAATGACAGGTAAGAAAACGAGGAAAAGTACCTTCTGCTTGATAGAAGAACAATGATGGAGGTATAAACGATAACAATTGAAGCAATAAGAGCCGTCCCAAACGAAACCCTTATTACATATTCAGCTGCAGACTGTAAATGTAGATTGGTCAATATTCCATTATTTGGTCAAACCTAAGAGCAAACATTGAGTTTTATCGAATAGTAAACATTTAGAAAAATATGTGAAAGTGAGTGATATTACCTTCCCCTTTTCAAACCAAGGTTCAATTTTCAACCTAAAAGATTTGGCTAAAAGATTTGTGCGATAATCCCTGGGGAAAACATAAAGAACGTCCCCTTCATCTGATACCTGTCAAAACCATCTTGAAGAAGATTGCCCTTACGAAATCAAAAACTTCAAAGAGAAGCAGCTTATAAAAAAAGACATGAATCTAGAGTATCAATGCACCATCTAATGATGAAAAGAATACAAGTAGGTTTGTACATTTTAGCATGTGAGAACAAAATACTCACACAAACAAAAAAGAACACTACAGAACAATAAACACCATTTTCCAAGAAACTCCCAAAGCAAACACATGGTGGCAAACAAAAACAATGTCTCTAGCAAATCTTAAATTATTGAAAAGTCAAGTTTCTTACAGCTACCAGACAGTTTGAAAGGGACTATAAGTAACATTAGCTCTTTACGAAAATCAGCTGAGGAGCCTAGGAGGCCATCTTCTGGTGACTGAAAGAGATTCCTGTCGGTCATAAAAATGTGTCCCTAAGCAAGAAGTAAGCAACTACAAATTGCATCCAAATTTCACTACGTTCTCGCTTAGAATTAGGTGAGAACTTACGTTGTCACACACCTTGGCAGCAGTTGCTAGAGAATCATGATATCCTAAAGAATAATTATCAAGCAGATAGCACGCATAGTTTAATGCAGGAGTACCAAAAAGTTGTTAACATTTGTCATTTATAAATTCAAACTACCACTTCAATGTATTCAATTCCGGTTAACAGACGTACATTATTCAATCATCTAGCAACGAGCATACATAGTTTCATACTCGACTAATGAAGACAATTGTTGTTTCTAGAACCATGATGCAAGGAAACAACTTGAGCACCATTCTGCTATCCAATTTTAGCTCGAAAGCAGCCAGCACACATAGTTTAAAGCTGGAGAAATTAAAATCTATTGAGAATTATCATCTCTAGAATCAAACTACAACTTTCATGGATGCAATTCCAGTTATCAAAACCCGAAATACAATTTGAACACAGCTATGTCTAGTTCCACTATTGTTTTTGCAATTCTAGTTCAGAATCCTAATTTCATAAGAAATTACATTTCAAATTCATTCGCAAAACCAAATAAAACCTTCTAAAAATTAAAGGTTTAGGTTAAAATTACCTCCAGGAATCCATTAGTATCAGAAGCAAGTGCTTGTAATGCCTTTTCAGCTTCATCCAACTTCAAACCAGATTTACTAGAGATATCACCAACAGTAACTCTACCTCCAAATGAATCAACAGCATCCATAGCTCTTTTTCTTACATCACTTGGTAATTTATCAGTTTCAATACTATTCCCAGGTCTACTTATCCCAAGTGGAAACTCTATATTTGCTCTAATTGGTATTACTGAAACCCTAGTAGCTCTTCTTTCAACAACATTCCTCCTAAATTGAATTGATGAAGTCTGAAAGAAACTTGATTCTTTAAATTCTAATCTCTTACTACTACTATTCCCCAGAATCAATGGCTTTAATGAGAAATTCTTGTAAACATCAGATTTTTGTTGATAATGATGATGATTTTTGATTGTTAGTGTGAAACAAGTAGATATTGAAGCCATTGATAATTGCAAGAACAAAGAAGAAAAAGAATCTAGGTTTTCCCCATGGAACTGAGAGAATCTTTGAATTTTCTGAGTGGCTCTAAATTTCGATCAGATCTTTTAGAAGGAAAATAGACGAGTTGAATCGGACTTGTTGGTGCTATTTAAACCGTGGGAATCAAAGATTGGGTTAGCATTGAAGTTATGTCGTGTTTAAGGTTAAGCCTAAAGATACGTATGTCCCACAGAGAGTGCCAAAAAAAAATTCTTATGGGACCGGCGGAAGTGTAATACGATGGGTGGGTGCCATAAAAATTCTTATTTGCAATCTTTTTTTTCTTTTTTTGTTTGAAGCAATCTGTTTTTTTTTGATCCGCAAAGGATAATTTTTTTAATCGGCAAACAATAACAATATATTAACGTGCTTATCGGAGGTAAGTAAAACAAACTCAAGAGCTATAATAAAAATAACCCAACCAAGAGACACGGACCTCTAACAATCTCAATTATCGATAGTGTTATCAAGATTAAAACTATTTAACGCCTCATCTGAACGTGTCTAGTCGAAGACTAGGGTTTGAACTTGCCGAATAAAATCATCTACCACCATCGTTTTGTGATCAAAAATTAAAGTATTTTGAGTTATTCATATAGACCAACAAATAACATGGGAATAAGAGGCCACAACTTTTTTCTAATTGGGTAAACTAACTTGCATTTCCAATTCTTAACGATTAGGTCTATGCAATTCGGCTTAACCCACTAAGTATCGGTAGTCCTTGAAAATCCTACACTTAGGACGTAAAATTGCAGTAAAAGAAGAGATGAAAACTTGACTCCCCACTCTGACGACAAAGAAGGCAACCATTCACCAAAAAAAGAAGAGATGAAAACTTGACTCCCACTCTGACGACAAAGAAGGCAACCATTCACAAAAAGTTTACCTCGTTTATAAAGTTTATCCATAGTGGCAAGCCTCTTATAATAAACTAACCACAAGAAGGCCAACAAGCTTATCCTTGTTGGCTTTCGACATGAATATTACAGTCCTATTGAAAGCCAACAAGGTATGTTATTTCTCTCAAGCAGCTATTACATGATGAAGCTCTTCAATGGATTGGGAGAGAGCTGAATTCGCGAATTCTCACTTAGCCTTCCCTTTTGAAAAGGTAATGGATATCTATTCTGCTGCTAAGTGGTTCCCCGGTACATTTTGATTATAGTGCATTACGATAATGAATACTTTGATTGGGCAATGAGACTCCCCCGAGTTTAAGAGAGGATAACACATAAAAGGTTATTTTTTCGACTTAATTAATTTAAAAAGTTAAAAATTAATCTGAAAATTAAATTTCAAAATGACCTCTAGAGCAAAAAATGTACTCTTCTTGTGGAGTAAAAAAGAACTTTGTTTTGACTTTTGGAAACTAATTCTGCTTCTAGTTGATAAAACCGGACCTTATAAGCCAACTAAAAACAACAATAGTCATCGATAAGGCTCGATAGAGGAAATATTTAATTAGCATTTTTGAAACCGCATAATTACAATTTTAATTATATATTTGTAATTGGATATCTGAATTTTCGATATGGAATTGGACGAGTACCAGATATTCGGTATGGATAGACATGCTAAATACATTAGAATTTTGTGGATCTTGCCTAACGTGGTCCATGGTACCAATCAAAAAGTAGTCATCTTTTTTTTTTCATATCTTGTTAGAATCTAGTCCGGGATGATCCAACATTATTTTATTTTAGAAAATTTGTGAAATTTTATTTTTAGGGCACTTATATCAACATCATCCATAGCTATTTTTCATACATCAATTGGTAATTTTATCAGTTTCAATACTATTCCCAAATTTACTTAATCCAAGTGGAAACTCTATATTCGCTCCAATTAGTACTACTGAAACCCTAGTAGCTCTTCTTTCAACAATAATATTCCTACTAAATTGAATTGATGAAGTTTGAAAGAAACTTGATTCTTTAAACTCAAATCTCTTATTATTATTCCCCAAAAACAATGGCTTAAATGAGAGATTCTTGTAAACATGATATTGTTGTTGATAATGATGATGATTCTTGATTGTTAGTGTAAAACAATTAGATATTGAATCCATTGATGATTGCAAGAACAAAGAAGAAAAAGAATCTAGGTTTTCCTCGAGAAACTGCTGTAATTTTGAGAGAATCCTTCATAATTCTGAGTGTCTCTAAAACTTCGATCAGATCTTGTAACAGGAAAATAGACGAGTTGAATCAGACTTGTTGGTAGGTTTTAAATCGTGGGATTCAAAGATTGGGTTGCGAGTGAAATTTTGTCATGTTTAAGGTTAAGCCTAAGGATATATATGCCCCACAAAGAGTGCCAAATAATAAAAAATAAATCATGTAGGACCGATGGAAGTGGAATACAAGAATAAGATGGGTGGGTCCTATATGGGATTTGGTACCCTCTTAAGTAAACCCATACCCCATTAGCAGTCGTTCGAAATTTTGACACCGATTTCGATATGTAGGACATATTACAATCCTGTCGAAAGCCAACAAGATAATCAGCAACAAGCCAACAATGTATGTTATTTATCCCAGCCAGTTATTACATCATGAAGCCCTTTTGGGGTAGAGAGTTGAACTCATGAATTCTCACATAGCCTTTCCTCTTGGAAAGGTAATGGATATCCTTTTTTTATATATAAAAAAACTTAGGCTAGTAATGCTTAAGAGGAGTACAAACCATAGCTAGTGGTAAGCAGATTGCCACTACTCCTAGAATTAGTGTTGTTACAAGCTATAGACTGATTAAAATTTCCCATGTTTTGAAGTCTAGAGGCCTATTAAAATAAAAGAAATAACATTGGATCTACTCTTATTATCTTTATTGTCTTCTCTACTAATTTTTTCATGGTAACTGAGGTAATGGGCATCAATTGTGCTGCTAAGTGGTTCCCCAGACATTTTAATTATAACATGTTGCTAGAATGTATACTTCTAAATTCTAATCTCTTGTATATTTGTTATTTGTAGTTGGGCAATGAAAATCTCCCAAGTTTACGGGAGTAAAAAGTAAGTTTTTCGACTTAATTAAATTTAAAAGTCAATCTTAAAATGACTTTTAGAGCAAAAAATGTACTCTTCTTGCTGAGTAAAAAAGAACTTTGTTTTGTCTTTTAGAAAACTAATTATGCTTCTAGTTGATAAAAACGGACCTTAAGCCGACTAAAAACAACAATAGTGGTCGGTAAGGCTCATTAGAATAAATCTATGATTACAATTTTTAAAACCGGATAATTAGTTATATACCTTTAACATTTCAGATAAGGGGATATCTGAATTTTCGATAAGGAATTGGACGAGTACAAGATATTCGGTATGGATAAATAGTCCAAATACATTAGAATTTTGTCGATCTCGCCTAACGTGGTCCATGATACCAATCAAAAATTAGTTTTCTTTTTTTCATATCTTATTAGAGGATAATTCGGGACGACCCAACATCTTTTCTTTTTTGGCTCCCCATTGTGGTTGCATTAAAATGCTTGGAGAAAATTCAGTGTCATTTTGAGATGAACAGCTATTCTGAAAACTCAAAATTAACTCGGCTTTACCATTTTTCTTTAGATATACTTTTTTATATAGTTTAGGTCCCGGTTCGCAACGCTTTTATGTTGCCTAAGAAAATTGGAGTGGGTTTTCCTGACCGTCCTATAAACCTTGTTGATTTCCACTTTCAGCATCTTTTGGAAATCACCTTTTGATCTCTGATTTGCACAGAAAGATCCAAAAGATCACATTGTTACAGAATCTTTTGTTTATCTTTTTCTGAAAATCAACTTTTATATTATATTATCCCAAGCCGTTACCCTTAACAGCAGACACTCGGCCGTAATAACCCTAGAGCTACCCTTACACCTTTTAGCTTAAAGATGTTTTTCTCAATCTTTCTTATAGGTGTAAGACATTCATTATAAAAATTTACGCAAACATAGGTTTTATTATCATGTTTATCTCTTTTTTTTTTTTTAGTTCCAGTTCACAAGTTTCAGAGAACTTCCTCTTTCTCATGGATCCCCAACTTTGTGAGGTCCAAAACAGAATAGAAAAAACCTTTATCTCTGAAAGACTTAAAGCCTTGAAACAACCAATTCTATCTACAAAATACCTAACCCAAGGAGCAAGCCAGTGGAAGTTATGATTTTTTGGGAAAAATCTACACATCCAAAGAATACTCAGTTGCTGAGTTAGATAAGGATCTTAAGAAACTCTAGATCAACAGTAAGGATATCTACATTAAGAAAAAACAAAACTATTGCTAAATGATTAAGTTTTTACACATGAGGGGTTGGCATGGTCCTTAATCTAAGGTCATGTCCTTAGAAAGAGACTTGATATTTATGGATCCATGGAAACCCATGATACCAAAAAGTAAAGTGGATTTATCAAAACAACTCATATGGCTAAGACTTTACAGCATGCAATCATAATTTGCAAACCCTCCTATAGTTAAAAGTATTGTAATGGTGATAGGTGAAGTAAAAGATCTTGATCCTCCAGATTGTACAGTACCCAAAGTCAAAGTTCAAAAGATAAAAGTCTTATTGGATATGTCAGAGACCCTTTAAGAAAAGGTATTTGGATGAAGAATGCAGTAGGAGAAAAAATGTTGATTAGACTTGTTAGAGCACTGCTCGGTCGAACTCGCATGCGTTGCTATCTCAAGCATGTTTGTCAATATTAGTTATCAAAACTATAAGTCTTGATTTCTAGCCTATTTATAGATGTCTCGGACTAGGACATAGTTTGTGTAGTTGAGCTTAGACTTCACGTCGCTTATCACTTGAAGACGAAGAACTACTGAGGAGAGCTTGTGGAACTTCATCGACAAAATGTATGTGGAGACTTAAACTCATCTATCACTTGGAAAGTCTATTTTTACTCTATCTCCTATATTGAGACATAAGTCGTGTTATAATATAGTTTTCTCTATACACATTTGAGATTTCGAGCTGAGTATATCTCGCTTACATATTTCTCGAAATATGTGTTGGTAAGCTTTCGCTTCGACCAAGTTCATCTTATATCATGATAAAATTTCCGAGTAATATCTTACATGGTTTGTGTGATACAATCATTTGGTGTAAGACTTGGAATGTTTCGATAATGATTATTTCAATATCTTGAAAATTGCTTTGATGCTAATAGTGTGTGAAAACGGCTATTGTCATTGTAGAAGAATGTTTCAATGATTGAAATAAAGAGTTTAGAATCTTGTAACCATCTTTGGATATAAGCATAATGTGTTCGCACATTAGTGTATAAGTCTAAAAGCGGGAGCCTAAAGTATGCATACTTGTATGTATACAAAAAGGTTGTAGGAGACTGGGTAAGTATGCGTACCCGTACGCATACTGGCGGAAGTTCACATCCGTGAATTTCTGCTGAGTTTGAAAACCAAAACCAAACTCATCCGGTTACTTAAAGTACGCGTACACGTACGCATACTGGCGAAAATTTCACGTCCGTGAATTTCTGCTGAGTTTAAAAACTAAAAAAAACTCAAATACGGTTACTTAAGTACGCATACTTAAGTAGGTTACTTTCTAAAATCGGTTGTACATGAACCTAAAACATTTATCAATAAGGAATGCAATCTTTGCAAGACGTGGCTATAATGTTCATGTATCGACTCGAGTGAATCAAACCGATTTTGCTTCAATTGTGTTCTTGTATAAATCCATGAGAATATAGCAATTGAACAACTCATTAACTAGTTTCATTTGAGTCATTTAAACTAGTTTTCACTAGTGGAAAATCAAAAAATAAGCCTGCCAGAAAAGGATTTAACATCACTAGAAACGACTGCTTCTGGACGCCCTAGAATTATAGTCTGATCTATCAAAACGACTGTTTCTGAGATTTTTAAATTACGACTTACTTCAGTGCACTTATTATAAGTGCTAACATAAACAGACGTTTCATTATATTCAATATTAAAAACTATAAAATCTAATCTACAGTGATATGGGTCTGAATAATTTCAAAAAAGTTGACTCATCTGAATCGCAGTCTAACTGGTATTTCTGACTGAACCTATTTCAGAAAATCTGATTCATCGGAATCCCCTGACTCGTTTCTGACTGAAGATTAGAAACTCTTCAAATTCAAATTAAAAACTCATTTCATACACTAATCAAAACATTCACCATTCAATTCAAGTTTTGTTGTACCACATTAATTGAATTCACATGTGAATTGAGCTGACACTTAGGTCAAAACCCCAAAAAGCTCTGCACAACTACTGAATTCACACCAATTTAAGTTCTTACAGATGTATTTTCTTACAATAGGTGGAAACCAACCTACAAATAATGAAAATATACTAAAACCAGCAAAAAGATGAACTGCTCTGCCAACTGATCGAAATAGTATACCTGCGGCAAAATAAATTCGGGCATTAGAAGTTTAAAAACAAAGTTCACATCATAGTACGACTGGTTCTCACAAACAAGAAATTCTTTAAGAGATGATGATGATAAAAAAAAAAGAGTATGGTGCTCATTAACTTAAACTGGTGATGACAAAAAAATCAAGGAGCAGCTGCAAGCAACAATCAGAGAATGGTGCTCATTAACTTGTAAAGAAGATATATACCTGAATGACAGGCTGCAATCCTTGGTTTTAGCTTGTTTTATGATAACATGAAGAGGACCATGTGTTCAGCTCTTCATGTACATAGAAAAAAAGAATTCATTACAGGAATCACTCATATTGTTATACCTTAAAGTTGTGAAGCATGAAGTAGTTACCGTACCGCACAGCAGATCTGAAATCAACACCGTGTACCATATCCTGTCCCAAAAGACACATGAGTGATACATTCAAGTGAGAAGGTATCAACTGCCTGGGGATTCAACCAGGAGGTTATCATGATCAAGTTTAACTAGACGGTCAGTTTGGTCACATAAGGATACAATTGTAGCCTATATGACATACCAATATAATACCACAGATCGAACACCTTCCGAGTCATAAACAAGTAAACCATACCAGCCAAACACACGCACAAGCCAGACAAGATATGATTATAAAAATGAGAGATTAAATAATGGAAGTGTCCACACACAGAGACAACATGTTTTTGCAGAGAGTAAATGATGCAAAGCAAAGCAATAAATTCAATAAGAAAACACAACAATCATCTACCAAAGGCTCACAAAAGCATAATCCATGTTATCGATTCAAGAATTTGTACCGCCAGTATGCAACCAAGAGTAGGCATAATCCGCACAACAGACCCACTAGTAGAGAATGGCTCAAACTCCTGCTCATGTATGAAGATCTCATTGGTCTGCACCACAAACCCACTAATGTAGGAACAAGTCGCATGACATAACAGACCCACTAGTGGAGAACGGCTCAAACTCCATCTCAAGTATGAAGATATCCCTTGTCATGTACCAGAAACATTATAAGAGCAATCTCAAGAGAAAAAACACACAAGAAATATATAACGGAACCAGTAAGGTAGCAACAAAACCTCGTCAAAGAAAACCCAAAAAGCATTCAGGTCATGCAATTCATTCCCTTTGGTACTACAATACTGTAGGGCCTATGCAATGTACAGAGAAACCTTTAGACGCATGTCCCTCTCAATTGTTTCACTTTCGCCAGTCAAATTGGATTTAACGGCAGACACCAACACTTATTTTACTGATACGATGGAAATACACTTGACACTTGTAAGTTGTAAGACTGGATTCCCTTAATGGAAACTCTGGTTTTGGAAATTACAGCCAAACAAGTGATGATAAACAGACATACTATGAAGCACAGACAAGTCCTGTGTGAATCAAGTGAAACATTGTTAAATAAAACTTGAAATCACTGAAACAATTAGCCTAATAAATTCTAAGAAAACACACAAATCATCACTACTACTAGGCCACTAGATGAACTTAACCAAATTATTTTCCAACAACTTCATTCAGGACATGATTACAATCCACACATGATCTCAAAATGACAAGTAACAGTATGCAAGATAATCTACACAAGATCTAATAAGTATATTAACAGTCGTATATTATTAAGATGAGTTCGGGAAGTATAAGCTACAATCCAATAAGCTGGCAATTCAGTTCCATATTTACCAGAATCTAGGATGCCAATGATCACATCATCTTTAGATTCAATTTCTGTCAGTTGGTCATACTGTGGAATAGGAATTTCCAGGAATGAGTAGTATGAATTTGGTTAATCCTACATTCAAAAGAAAGTAATGAATTAGTAAATACAACGACTCTGCATTAGGTATAAAAATTGAGTACAAATCGAGATTACCATGAAGCTTCTGTCCTACGGTATAGATGATGTGAATGAAGTGTTAATGGTGAACGGAAAGTTAAGATGATCTAAAATGCTCCTCGTTGAACTTTTATCAAGCAGCTAAAGTGCAGGGATTGTCTTGGTCCAGAGATGTCCTCTGCTGATTGTTTCCAACCCCTTTTAAAGCCAATATTTGCCTGCAAACACATCACATGAAGACTCAATGAAGTGATTGTTGAACTCTGCTTCTTCTTGTATGTTTAAATGAAGTGCTTGTTCAGAGCTCAATGGCTATCAAACATTAAAAAAACAACAAAAACAAAGGCAAGGTTTTGTTTCAATTTCAAAAATTTACTAAAAAGATGGTTTTATTTTAGGATTTGAAGACAAACAAAGATATCAACAGATTTGGGTTTGTGAGTAACCACCGAAGTTGATGTTTCGGCTTTGCGGAAAACCCATGTTGTAAAATTCCTTCATTACAGTACCACAATTTGCAGAATGAAGAAAACATGAGAAAATCAAAAAAAATAAAAAAAAATAAAAAATAAAAAAATTATAACAACAATGAGGTTTATACAATTATACATGAGGAGATCTTCTTCTTGGGTCTTCATCACCACCAGAAATAGCAGCAATAAGAGTACATGATGTCGTCGATGATGGATCTATATCTTCAGATCGAATTAAATAATACGAATCAAATCTAATCTAATCAAATAATGACAATCCCAAGTAAAAACTAAATCAAAGTTAAAAATTAGTTCAGTGATCTCTAGTTCAATATCTTCTTCTTCCCATTAATCAAACTAGATTTTTGAATTACAATAAAAAGTGTTTGCTTTTCATTTCTGCTGATTCACGAGTTTTGATTTTGAGATGCGGTTATGAATAAGCTTCGATTTGTGAGATTGAGGTTCGATTGAATTTGAGATGGGATTATGAATAATCTTCGATTTCCGAGATTGAGATAGAAATTCGATATGTGAGAGAGGGGTTTCATTAGGAAACTGAGAGAGAACTGAGGCTGTGAGAAAGAGAGAAGTGATGGAAGAGGCAGACCGGTAGAAACAATGTAGATAGGATTTCTTTCTAGAAACTCATAGAAACAATTTTCTAACGCAGACTTAACTGAAGTGGGACCATAAGAACAAGTTCCCCCAACAGTCTTAGTGTAGGTCCACGTGGAAGTATATACATTTCCTAAACTTCCCCCATGTATTAGGACTGCTATGAAGGCTAGATTTGCTTTTCGGTGAAAAAAGACTATCTTGGGAAGCCCAATATATAAAGAAAGTCTGGGAAAGTCTGAATTATAAATCTTAAGCAGACTTAAAAAACTCATTTTCCACTAGTGTATGGCTAAGATGAATAAGGTTGATATGAGAGTAATTATATGGCCAACCTCGGTTAATTATTTGTGAACCAACATGGTGTACACGTTTGGGTACGGCTACATAAACCTAAATGAGGGTACATTTCATTTGTGTGTAACAAGCTAAGTTAGATCTAACGGTTGAAAGATATTATCTTGGTTGAATCAGGTTTTTCATCTAACGGTGAATATTGAATGCTTTGTTACCAAGGCAACTTAGATTGCAAACCCTGGTTTGAAAACTATATAAAGGAGAACTCTAGTAACTGGGAAACCTAATCCCCACACCTCTTGTGTGCTACTAGTTGCATAACTAGAGTCGATTCTCCTTTAACCTTAGGTTTCTTCTCGAGACCCTGTAGGTTAACGACTTGAAGACTTCATTGGGATTCTGAAGCCATACCCAACTATTCTCTTTATGGTTGTGTGATTTGATCTTGTTGTTTCTATCGTGATTGAGTGCAATTGTAAAATTGGCTTGAGGTGATTGATAATACTAGGTTGTTCCACAATAATAATCCCAAACACCTTCATCTCATCGTTTGTGATTTCACAATAACTTGTTTCTCTAGTCGATTAAGTTTATTGTGAGGTGATTGATAATACTACGCTGTTCTTCGGGAATATAAGTCCGGTTTATCAATTGGTTCCTATTCACCTTGATTTATCAAAACATGGAACAAAAACTCTTGGGTATATCTGTGGGAGACAGATTTATTCAATCCTATAGACTTTTCTGTGTGAAACAGATTTGTTTATCAAGTCTTCGACTTTGGTTCGTATCAACTCTTAGTTGTGGGTGAGATCAGCTAAGGGAATCAAGTGCGTAGTATCCTGATGGGATCAGAGATGTAAGGAGCACAACTGTACCTTGAATCAGTGTGAGATTGATTAGGGTTCAACTACAGTCCAGTCCGAAGTTAATCGGTAGTAGGCTAGTGTCTGTAGCGGCTTAATACAGTATGGTGTTCAATCTGGACTAGGTCCCGGGGTTTTTCTGCATTTGCGTTTTCCTCGTTAACAAAATTATGGTGTCTGTGTTATTTCTTTTCTGCATTATATTTTGTTATATAATTGAAATATCACAGGTTGTGCGTTAAGATCAATCGATTAGAATATCCAACCTTGGATTGTTGATTTACATTTATTGACACTTGAACATTGGTCTTTGGTACCGTTCAAGTAATTCCTCTTATATTCAATCGGGCTCGCAGATTTCTATTTGTTGATTGCAGAATGAATTAAGAGTTAGAAATATTAAACTCTTTGATATACTTTATTCTAGATTGAGTCTGACTGTCTAGTTGATTCTCTAGAAAGTATATTGGAGTAAGTCCTTTCAGATTTCCAAACGAATTGTTGGGTGTGGTTGTTAGGCCCCCGCATTTTCAAGACTCTTCTATGAAAAACAACCCTTCAACCTTTGTGGAGTCTGGAGGTCCAAGTAACACCAATGTCACATATATAATATATTCATGTGAAAATACAATCGATCCAGCTAACATCTTGGATTATCTCTCTTTGAATAATCTTAATAGGGAAAGTTTCTTGTTCAATAACACATCGAATGTAGGCGTGGATCTGGAGCCCAATCTTCTCAGAACTTATATGGAGATGGCTGAATTTGATGTTACTTGTGATAATTACAACGCTCATAACACATATCCATATTGTGCCCATCCAACTAGAGCTTTCAAGGAACCAATTCAAATTCCCATTCGTCATTTTGAACAAAACCAATCTGGTCAAAAAAATTCCAGTTAAAATGATCAATCCACACAAAACACTCATCTTGTCATCGATGATCAAAATCAATCACCTAATGCCTATCCTTCTTATCATGGGAAAGTGTATGAGCAGAAGTATTCTCAAATAATCATGGGAAAATCTTCAAGTGCTGGCGACCAGTACTACTCATTACTTATATTGAATCAAGTACTACACTCTCAATTCATAGTTTAAATTTATAAGAAAATATAATTCTGTTAATATACTCTAACTTCCCTCCCTAGTAATTCTAAAATTTCAACCATGAAAATACTAACTTGGAATGTGCAAGGTTTTGCTTCTAAGGATACTACAGATTTTTCATCTGATATTATTAAGAAATACAATCCAGATATTATTTTTCTTGTTTAAACAAAAACTAGTGAAGCTAGAGCTTATTGTTATCCAAATTCCTTGTTCATTAGCTTAATAGGTTTGTTTGGAGGTCTCATTTTGCTACGGAAGCAAGGTTTCCCATGTGATATAACTTGTTCTCAGGATAACATGATTCGCTTATTGGTTAATTCTAATCCTTCAAAGTAAGAATGGTTACTCTCTTGTGTGTATGGCTCCACTTATGAAAAACTCCAATGGGATTATATCAAGGATCTCAGTGAAAATGTTTTTCAATCTTGGATTGTAATAGGAGACCTTAATGTTCACCTCAAGAATAAGGGACAACCTTCTGATTAATCTTCTATAAATAACTGGATTTTCAATATAAATAGATGCAACTGGTCTCATGGAATTGGGGTTTGTAGACAACAACTACACTTGGACAAATAGATCTAATAGCAAAGGCGCTTAAAAAGAACTAGATTAGATTTGGCTCTGCATAATGATCAATGGAAAATTGAGTATCTAGATTCCAAGGTCTATCACTTGCCTTTTCTAGGATCAAATCAGTGTCTATTCTTCTAGTGACAGAAGCTGATTGCACAATACTTAGGAATTCCTGGAAACTTTACAGATATTGGTTAAAAGACTCATCGTGCTCACAGTTTATCTCTATCTATTTGATATCATCTTCAGATGGTCACTTAGATCAAAACATTAAACACAAGTTTGCTTACATAATTAAGGAAAAAATATATCCAGATGGAGAAGAGAACATTTTGGTCATATTGAGCAACATATTAATCAGTTGAAGAATCATTTATATTTTCTTCAACCTCAGCCAAATAGTTATCAAACTAGCCTTCAAATCTAAGACATCATTGATAAAACTGCATCATTGGAAGAAAGAAAAATAGAAGTTGAATTTTGGCAACAAAAATCAGGAGACCATTGGATTAAAGATGTTGATAATAATACATCTTATTTTCATGATTTCACTAATAGGAGAAGAGAGAGAAATCACATCACAGCTTTAAGATATTCGAATGGTCAATGGTATCACATTAAAACATAATTATTTAGCTTCCTCACTAAACATTTTTAGGATGTAGCACCACTACTAATCCCTTAATTAATGGTACCTTCTTCAACCACATTCAAAATGTTATTTCCTCGAAAAATAATGAAGCACTTTTTAAGGTTCCAGATAGAGAGGAAATTTACGATATGGTTCAGAGTCTGCCGAGCTGGAAGTCACCGGGACCTGATGGTTTTGTGGCTGGTTTCCTTCAATCTCAATAGGAACCAATGGGTGATGATATTACTAATATGGCTTAAAACTTCTTTGAAGCAAGAAAACTACCACCTAATATAAATAATACTTCAATTTGTTTGATACCTAAAACTCAATACTCAGCTTCTCCTAATGATTACAGACCAATTGATTATGTAATATTACTTATAAAATTATATCTAAATTGTTGGTTAGTAAGATGCAGCCTTTCATGGATAAAATCATCTCTCCAACTCAGGCACCATATGTTCCTAAGAGATATATAAATGATAATATCATAATATCTCATGAATTAATACATTCAATGAAAAGATCTAAGAAGAAAACATGAAGTATTTCCTTAAAACTAGATATGTCAAAAGCGTTTGTCTAGAATGAAATTTTCTTGACAAAATGTTTCAATCTTTGGGTTTCTGTGTTGAATGGAAACAACTGATTCACCAGTGCATCTCAACCAATACAATATTGAAAATGTGGGGATACCAAAATACACCACCAAATTTTTCTTAGGCAACCTGTATGACCAAACTTAAATACAATTCTGAGAGTTCAACTTAATGAATATCAATCAAAGAATACTATTAGAGTTATATCTCTTTCTCCCACAATCAGAAAGTTTACAGAGACACGTTCGTGAACCTAATTTGTGTGTGAGAGTACTTGGACGATTCCAAAGATCAATATCCAAAAATCAATCAAGTCGTATCCAACAAACAAGGATGGATGTATCTACTTTGATTGATTAACGTACGATATGTGATATTTCAACTATAAAGATAAACAATATAATTAATGCAGAAAAAGAAATAGGGTTATTTGGTTTTTGGTACTTAGGTTTTGACCCAAACCTGAGTTTGGTCTAACATTTATTCGGCCTTTGCGTTTGGTCTAAAGACCCACATTGACCCACGTTGACTTCGTCAAGTGATGATGTGTTTAACTTTTGACTTAATTAATTTTTAATGGACCCCTCGAATAATTGTGTACTCACTAACAGGGCCCCCAAAAATGAGTTATTTTCTCTTCTCCTTCTCTCTATTTTCTGCTGCTGTTCTTGGCAATCATCATCAACTACAGTACTCAAATCTCATACAATGGCAACCGATAACACCCCGCAATCTTCTCAGAAAATAACATAGCTGAATCACATGAAGTGAAATTCAAACATCAATAAACAATATCTTCTCGGAGCCTCAAACACAACCATCCAGTATAGACTAGCATCACAAGAACCAATTGGAGCACCAACGGCATCTCCTTCTTGAACTGAACCTGAAATCCCTGTCCTATCATACATCTAAATCCATTCTTTAGCAGCATTAACTCTTTATCTTCTTCTAATCACAGCCAAATACAACACCCTTGATTTTCATCTCCTCAATCCCATACCCTAACTCTCCATGAATCGATCAAACCCATTCAAAAAGTTCTTCTTCACCAACAATTCAACATAAAACCCTTCTCAGACTTCGCATAAACTACATCTTGTTTTTCACCACAGATTCATTGAAACCTTCAAAATACTCTCTTCTCTGCAGCATCATCTCCATCAAATCCAACACAATCTCACGAATCAGACAATATCAGAATATTCATCTCCATAGACCCATCTTATGTCTGCATCTTCTTCTAGAGTTTAAACAACTCAAACCCCAAAATCCATCGTATTCAGAAAACAAACCCCAAATTCCCAAAAAAAATTCAATTGTTAACATCATGAACAGATAATAAACCTCAAATTCCGAAACTGTTAACCCTTATTTCAATCAGAAAACCCTGATTCTATCGCTGATGGTTGATAAATCGATGGAGGAAAATGAAACTTGAGGAGATTTTGATGGAGGAGATGCTATAAAGTTCTTCATCTCTCCATTTCGTTGAAAACTAATCCTATTCCATCCCTAATTCTCTGTATCAAGTACTTTTATTGTTAAGGATCTTCTGCACTTACTTTGGAAGACCTAGAATCAGAAGAAGATGAAGGTGAATGGTTTCACCGAATCCGTTCAATCCAATGGCCAGATCTGTTGATAAAAATAGTTGGGGGTGTAATAAGAAAATAATTTATAATTCGAGGGTCCATAAAAGAAAATAATTAAGTCAAAAGTGAAACACATCATCACTTGACAGAGTCAACGCTGGTCAATTTTGGTCTTTAGACCAAACGCAAAGGCCGGACAAATGTTAGACCAAACCCAGGTTTGGGTCAAAACCTGAGTACCAAAAACCAAATAACCCAAATAAATAACACAGATACTATAAATTTTGATAACGAGGGAACCGTAAATGTAGAAAAATCCCGGGACCTAATCCAGATTGAACACCAAACTGTATTAAACCGTTATAGACACTAGCCTACGACCAATTAACTTCGGACTAGAATGTAGTTGACACCGAATTAAACCCTCACATCAATTCGGTTACAGTTTTGTTCCTTACGCCTATTGAATCCCAACAGGACTCCGCGCAATTGATTCCCTTAAATGACGTCCTTTACAACCTAAGAGTTGATTCAACTCAATTGAAGACTTTAAACCAATCTGCCTCTCGCAGATAAGCCTACATGTGTGATTTCCTTTTTGATCGTAGATCAAGGTGAGACTGGAAATCGATTGCAATAGATAAAGTCTAGGTAACCTCAAAATCTGGACTTATGCTTCCCAAAGAGCAGCTTAGATTATTACACCTCAAAATTATTAAACTTGTGGAATCAACAAAGTCTGAGACGAAGAGAACTTTGTGACTTCTATCTATCTTAATTGATGGAGTAATCTCAAAAAACAATCAAGATCATGATACTCGAACTATCAAGATAAAAGATAGATAGACCTGGCTTCACGAATCCATATGAAGTCTTTTTAGTCACTAAACCCTAAAAAGGTTTTAGGAAGAGGACGACTCTAGTTTACAACTAGGACACACAAAGATAGTGTCGGGATTCAAAGACCCAATTGTTTGAGGTTCCCCTTTTATAGGCTTTCAAAGCATAGGTTGCTTTAAGTTTAAGATAATATATCTTTGGAACCAAGCAAACAATATACACCCTTAAGTGAATATTTGAAATGGATTAACATAACAACATATACACTCTGGTTAGGATGATTCGTAACCGAACCGTGTACAAAGACATTCTTCATGGACGGTTAGCCGAAACTAGCCGATTGAACTATAAGCTTAATCATTTTCATTGAAACTTAAGACTTTTAAATTTGAATCCCAAACATAAGTTATAATATGATCATTCATGTCCATATAGTGTTCTTAGAGATTTGTTCAAATGCTAATTATCTCACAGAAATAATTTTATGTGCATCTGAAAATATTCGACAGGGTAAGTACGTGTACCAGATACATGTACTTCAACCTTACTCGTGACTATATTTGTCATGATACATGTAGGGGTATGTGTACCCTTAATACAAATATAAGTTTCGGAACATACAAAACTTTTCCGATTTTCGTACCGGGTATGGATACCACACCAGTTTCAAAACCAACAGTTCTTTTTCGGTATGCATACCATTCCAGGTTTACGAGTTCATAGAAATTTTGTGGTATGCATATGGGGTATGCGTACCACTAAGTCGCTGCCTAACTATAGCTACGCCAGTACGTATACTAGGTACATGTACTACGGCTCCAGACTTATAACAGTTTTCCCAGTTTGTGAAACCAGTATGCATACTGTCCTATATCGATCCAGATTTTTCAGTAGTTATATATTTCTCTCTAAATCAATTCGAAACATTCCCAAATAACATCAATGAAAAATATCATTGTTCTACACTATTTTCGAATGATAATCTTGAATCATAATTTAGATTACGAACAATAAATTGTCCGTAACCGAAATTCATCAAGTATGAACAAATGTTCATTAAGCTTAGCCCTATATACTTCGAGAACTAATTACCAAGATAAACTTAACTTGAAATTCTCGATATGCTTATTATAGTCTAATTAGTTATGCGACAATGTCTCATAGATAGAGAGATGAATATAACTTGACAAATAGGTAGTTCAGTCTTCACTTACCTTTTGCTGAAGAAGTTCTCCAAAAGCTTCGGTTGATCTTCGACTTCAAACGGTAAAACGCAGTGATGTCCGATTCTCAACTACATCTTCTAACCTAATCTGAGACTTAACTAATTGTAGACTAAAATCGAGATATACTTTTGATAAATAAATTTGACAACAAGCTTGAGATAGCGACACTTGTGAGTTCGACCGAGCAATACTCTAACAAGTATCAATCAGACTGAATGGTAGTTCTTGCGAAGAGTATACTCCTACAAGAGGATTAAGACAGGGGATCTACTCTCCCCTTGTTATCTCTTTATTATAGCCATGGAGTACTTATCTAGATTATTAGGCATTGCTGGAGATAGTCATCTCATTCAAGGAATTCGAGTTGTAAAAGAAGCTCGCTCAGTTAATCATATGCTTCTTGCTGACGATTGTTTGCTCCAATTTCAAGCTGACCAGAATAGTATCACCAATATTCTCAAGAACTTTGGTAACATCTTAGGTCAAATGATCAAATTTTCTAAATCGACAGCTTTCATTATGGAAGATATGTCACATGAATAAAAATTAATCATAGTTGAAAGACTGGGAGTAGAATAGCTTTTTTCTTCTGAGAAATACTTGGGATTACTTTTTTTGCTTGGCAAATCCAAAAAAAATCTTTTAACTCTATCAGGGAAGCCTTTGAGAACAAACTCAATGGCTGGAATTCTAAAATTCTTAACCAATCTTCTAGAAATACAATGATCAAATTAGTTTTAAATTCCATCCTAGCTCACTATATGAGCAACTTCAAGCTACCAAAAAAACACTCTTAAACAGCTAGATACAATTCAGAGGATATTTTGGGTGGAGTCATATGAATAATAAATTTCTTAACTTCATATCTTGGGAGTCTCTTTGTAATTTTAAAAGTGAGTGAGGTCTGGTTTTCAGGAATCTAGAACAATACGATGTGACACTAATTACTAAATTAGCTTGGAGGATTTGTACAAAACATTACCAATTATGGGTTAAAATCTTGAAGCCAAAATATTCACCGTACTGTGATTTTATTTATCTTCATAATTATCACTCCATCTCCTCATGGATATGGAAAGGGATAGATCAGGGGCTGACACAAGTTAGAAGGTTTTATAGGTGGGATATTAGATGTGACACAAAAACTTTAGTTTCGTATGACAAATATGTTAAAGTTCTTGACCATCCACCAGTTCCAAGTACTGAATATGCTGAACCAGTTAGAATAGTATATGTCAGTGATATAATGCTTCAAAGTCCTAGAAGATTAAATGTCCCTCTTATTCAAGATATTTTTTCGAATTATGTTTCTGATCTTATTCTTAAAATGCATTTGGTTTAATATGTTCAAGATTCTACGATTTGGGAACCAAATAGGATGGGAAAGTTCACTGTCAAATCTTCTTACAATTTTTTCACGTCAATATCTCAAAACAACAATCAATAAAGACATATTAATCCAAGAGATATATGGAGAAAACCGTGGAAAACCAAAACCCCACATAGAGTTAAACTTTTCATTTGGAAATGTCTCAGAGGAGTTTTTCCCACTATGGTAAATCTTAGTCACTACAAGCAGAATATCAACATCATGTGTCCCCAATGCAATTCTCAACCAGAAACTCTTGAACATCTCATCATAAACTGTGAGTCAACATCATCTATCTGGCTAACTATGAACATTATTCATAACATACAAGTTAACTGGACAATTTTTGTTTCTTGGATCAAAAGCTGGTTTATAGAGATATCTAACCTGGATGCCGAGTCCTGAAACTTGTGGGTTGCAACTATGATGATAACCACTTGGTACATTTGGAAGAATAGATGTACTAAAGTGTTTCAGAATAAGAGCCTCAACATCATAACGACAGTGAAAAATGTTACATACATAATTACTCAATGTTGCATTAACAACCATAATCAACTTTCTTCGAAAAGTCATTCTTACATCCCAGTTTAAATGAACACCACCTAATATTAATTAATCGATTTAAGATAAATATTGATGCTTCTTTAATTTGATGACGTGCATAAAGTTTTTGGTGTGGGACTGATTAATAGAGATCATACAGGTACCAGATATGGCATCAGAGGCAGATACTTCCATGGAGGATTAAACGCAGAACAGATGGAATGCTTGACGGTTAGAGAAGCTATCCTATAGGGCAAGACTATAAATATCGAAAATGTGATTTTTTAATCAGAGTGCTTAAATATAGTTAACTCTATAACAGGTGCAACTCCTTATGTACATTGAGAAAACCAGGGGATTATAATAGAAATAAAGAACCTATTGTATTGTTTAATTTCTAGTACAGTTGAATATGTTAAAAGAACAGGTAACAATGCAGCTCATAAACTGGCTAATAAAGCTAGAACTAGTAGAGCTTCTTTTGACTTTTTTGGTAACATCCCAAATGAATATGCAGATGTATTAAGGGATGAATAAGTTAGCTGGTATTATGTAATATCAATCCATAAATAAACTTTTCTTTATGTTTTAAAAGAATAAAAAAGAAATATAAGTACTCCAGACGACTTAATGTATTTTTAGTTATTTACTTAAGATATCTGTTTTAAGGGCTGCAAGAATTCAAAAGGGCTCCTCCAAGATTAATATGTCTAAGTATATGGATTAATATGTCTAAGTAGAGGGATATTGGGGTGTATTAGTACATGTTAATGTAATCATATAATACCCAGATCTTTGTTAAATTCAGAAATGACATTTATCGTATATGTTTTGATTTTCGAACTTGGTAGATCTTGTTACAAACAAAACCTTGGTCATGGCGCTTAAATAGTGGATATTCATATTCCTACAAACTCGTCCTAGAATATACATGAGCCAAGTACAAGGCTATTGTCAGTAGCAATCAGTTTGATGAAATTTGGGAAAAAAACATGATTAACTAGTTTAAAGTCTTATTTCGGATCAAGGAGTACTAGTAGCGCCGCCGGAGGAAAACTAGATTTTTGTTTAGTTTTTGTTGTTTGTTACTTGTTATTGAACTAACACAATTGTTTGTTCCATATACATTCTTTTCTGATGTAATGTCATTAAAGAACTTTGAATATCTCAATGATTAAGATTTCGTTAATAGAACTATTAATCTGCCAATGTTAACAAATTCCAGTTCATTTGAAAAATTATATAATGGAATCCAGTCGATTTGCAGGTTTTTACTTTTAAAGATTAAAAATATTGAAGACTTTGATATTTTGATGTTCCGTGACTTGATCCAATAAGTAGTTTACTTCGATAAACATAAATCTTACTGAACAAGTGATTTTTTATTTATCACATGTAAATTTTGTAATCAAGTGGGTTATTTTGATAATTGTAAATCTTAGTTAATCTGATTAAGAAGTTTCAGACTTTTTACATTCCTGGCTATTGAGCTCCAAATCAAAAGTTTTATATATGCCTAAATCTTGACCGGAATAATCCATATTTTGGTGATCGGGTCTTGATGCCAGAATAGTTAAATCACCAAGAAACCAAAATAGCCATAAATGCAAGAAGGAAACGCAGAAAATACGCAGCAAGAAAGGCCACGCATATGTGCCAGAAGGCAGAGAGAATGTCAGATAATAATAAATAAATAAATAAATAACTTAAAAAATTATAAACCATCACCGTCTATGCTATGAAAACAGTAAATAAACACATACTCCATGAAGTTATACCTCTTGCCAGAAATTTCTGTGCATAGAGAGAGATAAAAGAGAGAGAGAGAGTGTAGTCTAATTTTGAATATGATTTTTAAACCCAAGAAACCAAAGTAAAATAACCATAGATACAAGGAAGAAACCTGGGATACACGCAGCAATAAATACCTGCAAAAGTGCTTGACGACAGAAATGAGTTTAAAAAAATCTGAACCCTAACCTTCTAAGCTATGAAAATAGTAAACAAACACTTATATTGCCCAGATCCACTCGAAGAGCTGAAAGAGGAGCAGGTCTAAGCAGTCTTTCTGTGTACGAAGAGAGAGGAAATGAGAGATTGTATAATCTAGTTTTCAAAATGATTTCTTTTGTACTTGCTTTATTATCGGCTTTTAATTTTTTTTTAGAAACCGACGATTTTACACCGAACAAAGTAGGTTTATTTTTACATCAAACCATTTTGAATGTAGTTCGGTCATGTTTTTAAAACTTTAGAACCCGTATATTTCGGTTTTGGTTTTGGTGTTTAGTCTGAAACACGCAATCACAAGGTATGGAACTTTGGTATAGATATATTTAATGCAAACCATGATAACTTTTGGCTATTAAAAAGTTTGTATCTTGGTCTCAAAATGGTTCAACATGTAGGAGTTTGGGATATAGGGGATGAAAAAGGTATACTACTTTAGTCTCACAACTGGACTCCTCCAAGTACTCTAACACATTAGGTAGAAATGACATTATTCCCATTATTGGTAACACTTTCCGCAAGGTGAGTAATATTATTCTGAGTGATAATGGGTAATGGAACATCAGTTTTTTAAACCAGGTCATGCCTAGAGTCGTTGAAAACATTCGAAGTGTAAACCTTCATAAGAACGAGGCTGGCCCAAACAAACTAATTTGGCCATTGTCAAACTCTGAAAATTTCATTTTTTTTTTTTTGAAAGGGGTAACCATTTTATTTAAGTAGAGGAGGCTACAGTTCTTGGATAGGCCGTTCCAATTATGTCATTGAAGACAATATTTTGTAGGAAAGGTGGGAATTTAGCGTCCCAGCTGGTAGTCATTGTTGTTGTAGGTTGTTGTATTTGTGTCTTCACAACTTGGATTGCCAGCTCGTCCGTCGCCTGGTTTGCTTCCCGCAAAGTATGTGAGAGTTTTTTATTTGGAACGTCCTGCATGAGTGATTTGATTTCGTTGAGCATATTTGTTAGGTACCATGGGTTTGGTTGTTGGGAATGCACTAGTGATATTAGTGCCTATGAGTCGACCTCGAACCAAACCTCGTTCCGTCGTTGTTGTACTGTTATTCTAAATTCTAGTAGTAATCCTCATGTTTCCCTCAGATTTGATGTAGTTATCCCTAAAGGTGATGTTGTAGCTTTTAACATATTACCATTGCTATGTATGCATATGATTCCTGCTCCTGCTGGTCCTGGGATTTCATTCGATGCTCCAATTTGGTGCCGGTGCTGTCCATCTTATGTAGAGAGTAGATATGGTGGTTATTCGTTGTTGTTGTCTTGGTATTGTTGGTCCGCCTGCCATGATAGGTCCCGTATACTTTTGTGCCCTGGTATTCTTCAAACATTACCTTGATTATTTGGTAAGTCTGCAATGGTGTTTTTCGATATCTTTTGTACACTGTTGCATTTCGTGCCAGCCATATGTGCCATATTGTGAAACCCAATAAACTTTGCGTTAATTCTGAGTTTGTGTTTAAGATATCTTGGATGTTTGTTGGGCCAGTGTATTGGTGTTGTTGCTGATGCTGATGTTGGCGTTGTTGTTGATGTTTCCTTTGATGTTGTTGCTGCTGAACGTGATTTCCTCTTGCTAGGTTTGTCATTATTATTTGCCAAATAGATTTCGATTTATCACAGTCGAATATAAGGTGGTGCTCTGATTCTGGATGTTGTGGGCATGTGTTGATGGTGGTGATATTGAGCCCGTGTAGCCTTTTGAAGGTTGGGAGGCCGTTGTCGGCGACATTCCACAAGAAAAGTCTAATTTTTGGTGGACATCTTAGATTCTTCCAGATTGCTTTGACATTCACAGGTTGTGGATGATTGCTTTGGTTTGTTTGGGTGTTGTTGTTTGATACTGAGATGAGGTGGGTGTTGCTAGATTTTGAAGTGTAGTTTCCATGTTTTGTGTTAGGCCAAATGATTTTGTCAGGTATTGGGTGTCTCGGAAGGTGGATGTTGGTGATTTGTCGAGCCATATCTGGAGGGAAGTGGTGATTCATTTGGGTATGGTTCCATGTGTTTGATGGTTAGTCGATCAGGTAGTCCACTAAGGTGTTGGGTGAAAGGTTATGGCTCGTGAATTGTGCTTTGTATGGTGATGTATGAGGTACCCAATATTGATTGATCGTGGTGTTGCATCCATCTCCTATTTTTGAGAAAACTAAATCCTACAAAACAGAAGAAAGGTTAGCTAGACATTTCCAAAAGTGACGGGATGATGAGTGAGGTTTTGGGATTGAAGTTGAGGAAGTGGTCGGGTTGAGGTATCATGGAGTGCAAATGGAGGTCCATATTGAGTTTGAATGTTGTTGATGGCACACAAGTTTGAGCAGTAGAGCCTGGTTGTGTTCCTTGCTCTTTCTTATACCAAGTCCTCCCAAAGAAATTGGTGTGGTAACCCTCTCCCAACCAATAGGATGCAGTTTCCTAGTTTGGGTATCATGCCCAAAAAAAAAAAATCTCTGGTAATTTTGTCAATTTTGTTGTGCACTTCACTTGAGAGTTGTTGTGCCTGCATGATGTGGATCGTTGTAGGTGTCTGAACTGTCTTGATCAAGACAAGCCTACCAGCTTGGTTTACACACTTTGCAATCCATCCCTTAGCCTTCCTTTCGATTCTGTTTAGCAGTTCAACAAACAAATGTGAAGAGTTCCTTCCTTTCCTGAATTGTATACCTAGGTAAGTAGGTGGTTGAGATGTTGTGTTGACGTTGAAGGTACTCCTTAGTTGTTGAGATATCCACGGATCAAGACTAGGATGGTGTATAATGGATGATTTTCCTTTGTTAATAAATTTGCCAGCTGAAGTGGAGTACCTATGCAGAATTTGTTGAAGTGCCATGCACGATTTTTGGTTGGCAGTGCAGGTGATTAACAAGTCATCTGCGTACATGAGGTGCAAACTGGGTGGTGTTCTTTTTCCAATCCTTATGCCTTTTATTTCTCCATGTTGTTATTATAAAGTCTTTCTACACTCATCACCTAATCAATGGAAACAATAGTAACATTTAACATAGGAATACAAATGCGATCTGGATTTTTTTATTTTTTATTTTTATTCTTGGGATTAGGTTTGTTACTAAAAGTGGAGGTTTTCATATGGAAATGCTATATCATGAGATAATCATGGTCAATGATATCCTTAGTACTAGGATCCCGCTGATTTCTCATTTTTGTGTAAATTATGGAATAATAGTAAAAGAAACACCAATTCATATTCTGTTATACTGCATATTCAGTAAAACAATTTGGTTGGCTTAAGTTATAATATGAGTGGTTTTTAAGGAACAAATATTAGACAGTGATTGGAATCTTGGTAACTTGGTTTGCTAATAACCAGTTAAATCCTTTTGAAAATGTTGAGTAGAAGATTTATGTGCAATTAAATGTTGGTTTATATAGAAGGAATGATGTCTCAATTTTTTACAAAATAAAACTGCATCTCCATCAAAACCAATCACACTTATTTATAGCCATATCAAAAGCATCAATTCAAAACCATACATTTAATAATGAACATAAAACCAACTCTGACCAAAGTACATGACTTGCAGGTAAGAAGTCAGATACCAAACTCAACCATAATTGTCTACCGCAAATTTTTTAATTACTAAATATGTAAGGTGTACTTCTACTTAGACAAATGAAAAAGGTTAAATGGAAGGTGCAAAATCTCTCAAAAGAAGAGTGTCAGATATATGTGAATTCAGGTCCCTTGGACTGATTGAGGAAATAAAATGGCAGCAACAACGACGAAAGAAGAGTTGCAAGATGGAAGTAGAATACAAGAAGCTGGGACGTCAATGGTTGCAAAAGTGGAAAAACCAAATAAAAAAAACAAACTCATAAACAACAAAACTTTGGATGAATCCGCTAAATTGTTTCACCATCTTAGTGAAAAGACGAGGGTACCCAAATACACCACAATCTTTTATTTTGATCACAACTTATACAAGACCGACTGTGTATAAATCTCTTGGAGCAACAATCACTCAAGGAATATTTCAACACAGTGTCCACTTGATATAGGGTTAGTCCGAACTGCGCTAACTCGTGAATTAAATATCAAAGGCAAGTGGAGAAAACCAATACACTTTGTGTGATCGTCTATGGATATGGAATCGAGACAATACAACAACAAAGTGATCACTTGATTAAAGGTATGGTAATGACAGAAACCAATAGGATCAATACCAAGTGCCATGTTAACGTACAAAGTGCAATTTACTTTAATTATAATAAAACAATTATAATGCGGAAATATAAAGTAAATGGCATAGGAAGCTTTTGTTAACGAGGAAACCGCAAATGCAGAAAAACCTCGGGATCTAGTCCAGAACTGAATACTCTCAGAATTAAGCCGCTATACAAAATCAACACTAGCTTCGTATAGTTGATACCAAGAAACTAAACCTATAGTTCACCTAGTTTCTTCAGTATCCCTGCGTTTCCGACATTCAATAAGTACATGCAATGGAACAATTCCTTTGGATCGTATTCCAAAAAGTAAAGGAACAACAAATCTTTTGGTAACAACTCTATTGATTCTTTCCAATGAAGATATCTCAAGTCATATGCAAAGGCTCTTCCATTTAATTAATAAACTCCTTTGCCTGGTTAGATCAATCCAATCTTTAAATACCGAAGTAATAAGATCCGTATTTGTAACAATCAAATAGAACTCAAGAGATCTATTATTGCTACCGATCTGACGCAACTAATTAATCGAATCAATCTGATATTAGTTAGATCCCAGCCGATCAAGTTTTGTGCACCGAAGATATAGAAACCAAATCAGAAATCTTCTTTGTCTTCAAATCTTCTTAGATCTTCAATAAACACCCGCACAACACAACTTGAATCTCTTGTGATCAATCACGCACATAACGGAGTCTGTTAACAATGAATTATCACAAGACGTCTTTAGATCTACAAACAGTTCTAAAGATCCCGTCGATACTTCGATCTAGTTTGAGTGAATCTTATATCAGAAGAGAAGATTCTCAAGAATAAACAAACTATGTGAAATCAAAGTTCAACAACCGTTAGTCAATCAAATCAATCAAAAACTAATAATAAACTGCAATTATATAATTTCCCACCAACGGTACTCGTAGAGCTTCTTGATCCCACATAAATCTTTAAACGAGCAGTCGTAAGAGATTTCGACTAATTAGGGTACTTTCCTCTCCGGATAGACGGCTCCACCAGTAACAACACAACTAGGAAGTTTTGCTGGCTCTTAGGATAGTTTGCTCGAAATGCAAACTTGGGTATTTGTAGACCAAGGAAGTTTGGACACCAAGGAATTTCCAAAACCGAAGATTCTCAATATATGCAATATATTTCCAAATCGGGTTTCATAATTCCTTGAAATGCTTTGTCCAATATAACCGAAATCTCACAAGAAAATCTCCAACCGGTAAATGGACAATACTGTTTTTTATTCTCCAGATATTTGCAAAAACTAATAACCTTAATTAAAAGATTCTTAGTTTAGTTTATTTGTTCGGGATCTTCTTGAGTAGTTAAGGAATATCTTTGAACAATAAAAGATAAATATTACTGAGCATGTTCAAAGTATGTCGACATCTTTTCTTATGTAAATCCTCTTTCATATTTACAATCTTGGAACCGATTATACCACACTTCCAAACAAGTTAGAATTGGTTCATCTGTATTCCAAGATAACTATGTGATTGATCAAATATCAATCCACTAATCATGGGTTTACGGTTTTACCAAACACAAGGATCGGTTCTACCTCAATATGGTTACTGGGACCGGTTACATCAGTTACCAGGATCAGTTACGTCAATTACCAGGACCGGTTACCATATTCTCATGGTATTACATGTGATCGGTCACACAAATCACTAGGATCGGTTAAACCAATTACTAGGACCGGTTGCGCCAATTACAAGGATCGATTACATAATACTTTTGTGATCGGTCACACCAATTACTAGGATCAGTAACACCAATTACAAATATTCATCATACCATCTCAGGTAATTACTTAGGATCGTTACACTAATAAAAGTCTACCAATACATGCATGATTAGTTTTACCAAAATACATAACAAGTTATGATCGGTTCTACTAACTCACACATATTAATAATCCAAAGATATGCAATGAATAACAGTACCAATAAGCATAGCGATTTCCCTTTCGATTCATAAAACAAGTTCATGAATGTACTTCCTTTAAACAAATGCAAACATTGTTTCCTAGGATGAAATCTTCATCTTTACCCATACACATAATCACAATAGCATTCATACGATTATGCAATGTCTTATATACGAAGTTCAAAAGATAAGCGTTATACTTCATAAAACAAGTTCATGAATGTACTTCCTTTAAACAAATGCAAACATTGTTTCCTAGGATGAAATCTTCATCTTTACCCATACACATAATCACAATAGCATTCATACGATTATGTGATGTCTTATATACGAAGTTCAAAAGATAAGCGTTATACTTAGTGAAAAAGACGAGGGTACCCAAATATACCTCAATCTAAAACTTTTCCACCTATAAGTCCTTTCTCCGAAACTGATTGTCTATGGACTGAGTTGAGACAATACAACAAATCGGTTCACACTTCGTGTGATCGTCCATGGATACGAGATCGAAACAATACAAAAACGAAGTATGTTTACTTGATAAAAGTTCGGACTTAACCAAACACAATAGGATTACTTATCAAGTAAATACAAATTAATGTTTGTGTAATTTATTTTAAATTATAATAACAACAATTAAAATTGCGGAAAATAAAAGTAAATGACACAGTAAGATTTTGGTAACGAGGAAACCGCAAATGCAGAAAATCCCCGGGACCTTGTCCAGAATTGAATACTCTCAGGATTAAGCCGCTATACAAAATCAAAACAACTTCGTATAGTTGAGACCAAGCAACTAAACCTATAGTTCACCTAGTTCTGTCTGTATTCCCACGCCTCCGACCTGTAATTAGTCACGTACTTGGAACAATTCCTTTGGTTCGTATTCCAAACAGTAAAGGAACAACAAATCTGTTTGGAATCAACTCTTTTCAACCTAGTGATGTGAGTTCGACAAAAGGCTCTTCTGTTTATCTCAATAAGCTCCTTTGTCAGGTTCTTAGATCTATCTTGAAAAGAAGAGGGTACCCAAATATACCTCAAGCTAAAACTTTTCCTACCTATAAGTCCTTTCTCCGAAAGTGATTATCTATGGACTGAGTCGAGACTATACAACTAATCGTTTCACACTTCGTGTCATCGTCTATGGATACGAGATTGAGACAATACAACAACGAAGTATGTTACTTGATAAAAAGGTTCGGACTTAAACAAACACAATATGATTCACTTATCAAGTAATTAGGAATTAAAGTTTGTGTAATTTACTTTAATTATAATAAAAAAATTATAATGCGGAAATATAAAATAAATGACACAGCAAGATTTTGTTAACGAGGAAACCGCAAATGCAGAAAAAACCCGGGAGCTTGTCCAGAATTGAATACTCTCAGGATTAAGCCGCTACACAAAATTACACCTAACTTCGTATAGTTGATACTACGCAACTAAAGCTATAGTTCATCTAGTTCCGTCTGTATTCCCGCTCCTCCAACTTATAAATAAGTCACGTACTTGGAACAATTCCTTTGGTTCGTATTTCAAACAGTAAAGGAACAACAAATCTGTTTGGTATCAACTCTATTCAACCAAGTGATATGAGTCGGACAAAGGCTTTTCTGTTTATCTTGACATAAACTCCTTCTTCAGGTCCTTATATCTATCTTATGTTCAATTACCGAAGTAATCGTGTAAGATTAAGCCAATCAACACTATTAATCCAAGGAATTGTGTTGATGCCGATCTACTCAATTAATCATTCCAATATATCACAAGGATAAACCGATTATTAATTGGATTCTCTTTTACCGAAACAAGGATTGTGTACACCAAATATTATGAACCCACAAATCAGAAATCTTTAATATCTTCTTCGTCTTCAAATCTTCTTAGATATTCAATAATAACTTGTACACAATCACTTGAATCTCTTATGATCAGTCACGCACAGAACATAGTATGTTAACAATGGATTATCACAAGAATGCGTAACTAAGGTGACTGGTTTTCCAGTTTGTAAACTACAAATTCCAGCAGAAATTTTCGGTTAGAAAACTTCCGCCAGTACGCGTATCCAACCTGTCTCCTTTACCAATGTTGCATGCACAAGTGCACACAATTGGTTTTCGGCACATGGATTTATACACTAATGTGCGAACACGCTATATATGTTTATATCCATAGTTGGTTAATAATCTCAACTCTACATTTCAATCATTGAAAAATTCTTCTATAATGTTGTAACAATTGTTATTCATGACTATCGTCATCAAAGCTATTTTCAAGACTGCAACTTCATCATGACTTTCGTCACGGATAAAGATGAAAAGTGGTTAAAGCGAAAGCTTACCAACACGTATTTCGAGAAAAATATAGGCGAGTAAACTCGGCTCGAAAATGTGTATGTATGAAAACTATCATACTTATACGACTTTGTCTCAAGAGTAAGAGATAGAGATATAGACTTTTGAGTGATAGATAAGTTCAAGTCTCCACATACCTTTTAGTCGGATGAAGTTCCACTGGTTCCTCGAGTAGTTCTTCGTCTTCGTAATATGATCGTCATGGAGTCTGGAGCTCAACTACACTAATCTGTTCTAAACCGAGACTTAGCTATATGTAGTCTATAAATCAAGACATATAGTTTTGACAACTAAACTTGACAAACATGCTTGAGATAGCAACGCATGCGAGTTCGACCGAGCAGTGCTCTAACATAAACAAACTAGGTGCAATCAAAGTTCAACCACTGTTAGTCAATCAAATCAATGAAAGCAAAAGATAAACCGCAATTATCTAGTTTCCCACCAACGGTACACGCTAGAGATTCTCAATCCCAAAGAAGACTTTAAACTGAGCGGCCGTAAGAGATTTCGCCTAATTAGGTTACTCTCCTCTCCGAATAGGCGGCTACACCAGTAACAACACAACAAAGAGGAAGTTTGTTGTTACGAAGGATTAGTTTGTTAGAAATGCAAACTTCAAGTATTTATAGACAAGGAAGTTTGGACACCAAGGAATTTCCAAACCCGAAAATATTCTTAAGATATTCATTAAACCACAAATTCGGTTTCCATAATTCCTGGGAAATGCTCTGTCCAAAAATAATGATCGAAATCTCTCGAAAAATCTCTAATTAATAAATGCACATTATTAATTCTTATTTTCCTAAAAATGAAGTTAATTACCTTAATTAAAAGATTCTTAACTTATTTATGTTTCGATCCTGGGATTCTCTTCCCTTAGCTATTAAGGAATGACTTTGAAAAATTAAAGAAATAAACATTCATAGCACGTGTTTAATGTATGTCGACATCCTTACTTTGTAAGTTCTATTTCACACTTACAACCTTGAAACCGATTTGCCACACTTCCAAACAAGTTTAGAATTGGTTCATCTGACTTTCAAGAACTATGCGACTGATCAAATAACATTCAATCACAATCATGTGTTTAACGGTTCTACCAAAACAAGTTTCGGTTCTACCTTCCATGTGAGTACTGTGCATAGTCACACTAGCTTTCCAAAATTCAGTTGACTAGGTACTAGGATCGGTTCCCCACATATATATGGTATCTAACTTATATGCGTTGCACATGTCCATAGGATCGGTTCCCCTTTGCCTAAAAACTTGTTGCACATGTTCATAGGATCGTTTCCCCTTTCTTCTATAAACCTTACTGCACCTTATACAAGGATCGGTTCTCCTTTGTGATGTACTTCACCTCTTACTAGGATCGGTTCCCCTTTCCCATATTTGGTCAGACATAAAATCACAAACCCGATCATACCATCTCAGGTGATTACTTAAGATCGGTTTCACTAATAAAAGTCATACCAATACATAAGTCAGGCCTTTGTGAATAGTTCTACCAAGAACACGACAAGTCGTGAACGGTTATACTTAATCACACTTATTGTTTGTTCATAAGATATGCAATGAATAACAAAACCAATAACGCCTGGCTATTTCCTTTTCGATTCACAAACAAGTTTATGAACTTACTTCCTTAGAACACATGTAAAAAATTGTTCCCTAAGATGAAATCCTCATCTCATACCCATACATAATCAAAATATCATTCAAATGATTATGGCGATGTCTTATCTACAAAGTTTAATGCTTAAGCAATAAACCTCGTATTGTATTCCTTAATACTATGTCTATCTAGAGTTCAAATATGCTTCGCAGTTTTGTTTTTAATATGCACGACTTGAAATATACGTTAGGGAATGAAACAGTTCAAGTAAAATATCACTAACCTCAAGTGGAAGGATGATTGTTGTCGTTGTAGCTCCTTGCTTCTTCACATCTTCAAGTCTTCACAATACTTGTAATGTCTCATTATCCTAATACTTTCAAGCTAACCTATACGAAGTTGACTCTAGTACATAATCAAGCGACTCTTAACATGAGTTTTGATTCACTAAAATATGACAACCAAACTTTACATACCAACGCTTGGTGGGTTCAACCGAGTTATGCTCTAACATATCTTATTATCAACTACCAAAGTAATTGTTAAGATTTTGTAATCAATACTTTTAATCACAAAGAATTGTATTGATGCCGATCTACACAACTAATCAATCTAATCTACCACAAGGATAAACCGATTATAGTTGAATCCTCTTTTACCGAACCAGTATTGTGCAACCAAAGATTATGAACCCAAATCAGAAATCTTCAAAGTCTTTTTTGTCTTCAAATCTTCTTAGATCTTCAATAAACACCTGCACACAATCAAATTGAATCTCTTGTGATAAATCACGCACAGAACGAAGTCTGTTAACAATGGATTATGACAAGACATCTTTAGATCTACAAACAATCTAAAGATCCCCGTCGAAACTTCGATCTAGTTTGAGTGAATCTTATATCAGAAGAGAAGATTCTCAAGCATAAAAACTAGGTGCAATCAAAGTTCAACCACCGTTAGTCAATCAAATCAATCGAAAAACAAAAGATAAACCGCAATTATCTTGTTTCCCACCAACGATAATAATAGAGCTTCACAATCCCAAAGAAGTCTTTAAACTGAGCGTCCGTAAGAGATTTCACCTTATTAGGTTACTCTCCTCTCCGAATAGGCGGCTTCACCAGTAGCAGCACAACTGGGATAGTTTTGCTGTCTCTGAGGATTAGTTTGCTCGAAATGCAAACTTTCATATTTATAGACCAAGGAAGTTTGGAAACCAAGGAATTTCCAAAACCGAAAATATTCTCAAGATATGCAATATATTCCAGATTCGGTTTCCATAATTCCTGGAAATTCTTTGTCCAAATATTGACCGAAAATCTCTTGGAAAATCTCCAACTAGTAAATGCACATTACTAATTTTCATTTTTCAAAATAAAATTAAAAACATAATTAAATAAAAGATTCTCAATTTATTTTATTCGATCCAGGATTTTCTTCCTTTAGCTATTAAGGAATAACTTTGAACAATTAAAGATTAGCTACACATGTTCAAAGTATGTCGACATCCTTAGTTTCTCAGTCCTCTTTCATACTTACAATCTTGAAACCGATTTGACACACTTCCAAACAAGCTTAGAATTGGTTCATCTGACTTTCAAGAACTATGTGATTGATCAAGAACACTCAATCAGCAAACATGGGTTTCACGGTTCTACCAAAACAAGTTTCGGTTCTACCTCCATGTGAGTACTTTGCATATTCACGCTAGATACCAAAATTTGGTTGACTAGGTACTAGGATCGGTTCCCCACATGTATATGATACCTAACTTGTACTTGCTGCACATGTCCATAGGATCGGTTCCCATTTGCCTAAAAACGTGTTGCACATGTCCATATGATCGGTTCCCCTTTCTACTAATAACTTGCTGCATCTCATACAAGGATCGATTCCCCTTTGTGATAGGTTGCACCTCTTACTAGGATTGGTTCCCCTTTACCCAGAGTCGGTCATACCAATAACACAAAATCGATCATACCATCTTAGGTGATTACTTAAGATCAGTTTTACTAATAAAAGTCATACCAATAAAAAAGTCAGGCCTCTGTAAATAGTTTTACCAAGAACATAAACAACTCATGAGCGGTTATACTAATCACACATATTGGTAGTTCAAAAGATATGCAATGAATAACAATACCAATAATGTCTGGCGATTTCTCTTTCGATTCACAAAACAAGTTCATGAATTTACTTCCTTAAAACAAATGTAAAACATTGTTTCATAGGATGAAATCTTCACCTTATACCCATACATAATCACAATAGCATTCAAACGATTATGTCAATGTTTTATATACAAAGTTTAATGGTTAAGCAATAAACCTCGTATTGTATTCCTTAATGCTATGTCTAACTAGAGTATAATTATTCATGCTTCACAGTTTTGTTTTCAATATGTACTACTTGAAAGATACGTTAGGGAATGAAACAGTTCAAGTCAAATATCACTAACCTCAAGTGGAAGGATGATCTTGTTGTTGTAGCTCCTTACTTCTTCACTTCTTCAAGTCTTCTCAATACTTGTAATGTTTCATATCCTAATACTTTCAAGCTAACCTATACGAAGTTGACTCTAGTACATAATCAAGAGACTCTTTAAATGAGTTTTGGCTCACTAAAATATGACAACCAAACTTGACATACCAACGCTTGGTGGGTTCAACCGAGCTATGATCTAACAATCTCCCCCTTTGTAAATTTTAGTGACAAAACTCTTACATCATATGGATAAACAAATTACAAGAATTCATTGCACATACGCTTGATTCCCGAATTCGACGGCACAATAACCTGTATACATTCAATCCATAAATGACGTTGTTGACATTATAATAACAAAACTAATACTCCCACTAAAGGTATATTTTAGTCCATATATTTTCAATCCGTACGTCTTTGTTATTCCTTTGTAGTCCATATAACTACAAGTATCATATGATATGCTACTCCCTCTTAGTCTATGCTTTCGCTCTTTCGTTAGATAAACGTTTAAGCACCAATGTCCTTTCCCTTAGTGATACCAATCAATATAAATCAATACCAGTATCACTTGTTTACTCCATATATTTATCCCCCTTTTTGTCACAAAATGACAAAGAAACGAAAAAATTAAGGACAAAACGAAAGGATCTTGCAAATCTCAAAAGACTTGTAACCTATAGAGTTAAGCACAAGGGTTCCACACACCATTTTTGATAACCAATATCAAAACCGAAACTACAAAGTAATTTTATTTTGATATGTTACCAAGGAAACCATTGCCCGAAACAATTTTCCCTAATAGTTTAGCAAACCAAAAAATCATAAAATTTTGTAGGAGAGATGGCCGAGTGGTTGAAGGCGTAGCATTGGAACTGCTATGTAGGCTTTTGTTTACCGAGGGTTCGAATCCCTCTCTTTCCTTACCTTTGCCTAATTCAAGAGCGTTATTGACCACAATGGATCAAATAACAAACAAACAAGGAACAAGATTATTCCAAGAGGTAGACCTTTCTTTGAAATGAATTCTCTATTCCTAATTTGGAATGATCCTTTAGTAGAAACATTTGGACATGGTTATGTGCTGTTTTTTCTACTAAACTTCCAAGCTCATTTAAAGATATATGGAATTCTGCAAGAAATAAAAGCCCCATTGTCAGAGAAGCATGGATAACTATTCAGTGGTAAAAGAATTATGGTTCCAAAAAAATAAGAATTTTTTTGAGGAAATAAAGCCAAATGAACACCAATTCAAAAACAGAATAAAGAAGCTGGTGTTTGAAGGAGGTTACAGAATGAAGGGTAGTAAATGGAATCAATCTTATGATCTCCAGGTAATAAATTTCTTTAATTTGGGAATTAGACCCAACAAGTTTCAATGTATCAAAAGTTGTTACTTGTCTCCCCCTCCTATTGGATATACCATGTTTTGCTGTGATGGATCATCTTTTGGTAACCCAAGGGCAGCTGGCCTTGGTATTGTAGTTAGGAATCACTTGTGTCAGGTGATTGGTGCATTATCAGGAGGAATTGGTGTTACTACTAATTATATTACAGAAAATTTTGCTGTGCTATGTGCCACTGAATTGGCAGGTGAATGGAAACTTCTAAACATAGTCATTAGCTCAGATTCTAAGGCAGTTATTGATGGATTTCTTAAAGGGAAGGTTCCATGCTTTATAAAGAAGAGATGGCAGAAGGCTGTAAGCAGAATATCTTCAATCATTTTTCAACATTGCTTTAGAGAAATTAATTTCTCAGCTGATACTGTTGCAAAAAAGGGGAGCTAACTTGGCAGCAGGAGAAAGGCAGTTAACAATTGGAAGCCACATTTCTTGATCAGAGTAGAGATGCCTGATGTGGAGTACTTTAGATTCCGTTAAAGTAATTGGCTTTGTAATGTTTTCTTTTATTAGGCCTATGTAGTGGGCTTTTATTTTCGTGTTTAGTTTGGGCTGTATCTTTTTAAACTCCAATTTTTCAAATTAATGAAAATGTGATTCAGGGAACAAAAAAAGCAAACCAAAAAATCAACTAAGCACCTTAGTTCCTTTGCTGAAACGATTGTACAAATACAACTGCTTGTTCGACAAGACCAAAATAAAGATAACTCTATTTTTCTCATCAGGTTCTAGTTATCCATATAACTTAGACCTTTAAATTTTAAACAAGAAGAACTAGGTCAGTTAACTAGCATTTCTTGTTAAGACATTCGATTAGACTTGAATAGCCGAAACCTTCTCTTTGATAAGTCTAACTAACATCAGAATTAACTTAGTTTCTCTTATCCGGAATCGAATTGGACTAAACAATTCATCCCGTAAACCTTTTCTTTCGTTAAGCCATAAACAATTCATACAAACCAAATAAATAAACTTGCATAATTATTCACCTCAACCGGAAGCAATTGAAACAATCATAGACATTAAAGCACCGCAATTGCACCTAGATTTTGTAAGCCTAAACGATTGATACCAAACAATAAAGCAAGATAATAATAGTTTTTCTTAACCAGAAACAATTGAATCACACACATATCCATACACAAATAATGGAATAAAACATCAATTGTACCGTAATTTTGTTAAGCAAAAGCAATAAATATACGCAATAAACTCAGGCTTTTCTTAAACAGGAAAACGATTAACTAACAAACTCGTTACCTCAAATTTCGCATCCTCTTCTCCAATATGTTTGCATCTTCTTCCAAGGAGAATTGATATCGAAATATCATTATGTTGTCATCCTTATGCAAAACAAAATAATAACAACAACCAACCTTTACCATAGAAAGGTTGAAAACCGGTTTTTAACTATTACAAGCAAATGTTGAAAACCGGTTTTTAACTATTGCAAGCAAATGTTCAAAACCGGTTTTTAACTATTGCAAGCAAATGTTGAAAACCCCGAAACACATATGTTTTTATGCTAAACCAAACGATTCAACATATTGTGACTTTTTCACATATTGTTTCTATCAGAACCCCTCATGATCCTTTGATAAAGTCTACCAATATGGGCTAAACTTAATCCTGCTAAACCAAAAAGTCACTCAAACCATAAGGGTTCACAACATATGAGATCGAATATTAAGGTTATGACGACCGAAAAACATACATCTCATAAATCAATTTACCGTTTCTATCAAAAGTTCAAATATAGATAGAGAGGGTAAGAGAATAGAAGACAAGAAATCTCCCTAAAGATGTTAATTAATCATACAATAACCGAGAGATCATGTGCTCAGTTTTTCATGTGCTTCCTCACCTTTCAAAAGATTGAGCACCAAGGTGAGCATGCACATTCTAACACAACTAGGTTGTGTTGAGTTGAACCTTGTCTTGTTCGTCAAGAGTGACTAAGACAAAATCATCATTCTTGGCCTCTTTCTTGTTTTGTTTTCTCTTGTTCCATCTCTTGTTTTTCTTCTTTGACTTGTGATGAAGAGTGTCATTATCAGAACCTTTATTAGTACAAGAGAGTTCAGACATGGTGTCTTTCTTTAGTTTTTCAAGAAGACTCTTATAATTATTGTCACCAACAATTAACAGCTGAGAGTCATTCTTGTGACTAAATTTTGGTCCCTTATTGGCTATGGAGGACTTCGGGACCCATTTAGAGATGGGTTTAGCAGAAGTGGCCTTCTCCTTCATATCATTAGGACGATTGTCCTTTTGAATACTTTGCGAAACATCCTTTCTCCAATTTGGAACATCAGATCTTGTTTTTGCATTTAAAGAGTTATATCTCTTTCTATAATTGGGTCTTTTATGAAATGACCTTGTCGAGTGATATGCAAAATTTGAACTATCATTATAATAATTCTTTTTCCTAAACTTAGGACAATACCGATCTGAGTTCCTTTGGGGAGCAATCTTAGCCAATTCTTTTGATACACAAGAAAGTGCATCTTGCATCTTATACGAACTTTGCATCCCCATTGGAAGTGTCCTTTATTACTACAATAATAACAATGCTTAGTATAAACATACGAAGTATGAGTTTTAGTGTTACCTTTTTGTGGATCCTCTTGCATTGGACCTCGACGAGTTTTCTTCTTCTTCTTATCCTTGTTCAACGTTGTTTCTTTCTTGACATTAGCAGAAGCGGTCTCTTTGATTGCTACTGGTTGAACACAATTCTTAGGCTTGACTGGCTTTATTTATTCATAAGAAATAGTATCATTTTTGACAACAGTGGAAGCCTCTGGTTGAGAAGAATTAGTAGTTTTAACAAATTTTACCTCTTTGTTAATATTTGAAGCATCTATTCCCTTATAACCCAATCCTCGTGTATCACGATGATTTCTACTTGCTTCTAACATTAAAGTTAAATTGTTTGATCTAACATTGAACTTTTTAAGGTCCAAAATTTCTTCTTCCAACGTCTTGATTCTATCAAGAGCACCGGCTAGATCAGCCTCAAGATGTTTTTCCTGCGAGAGATATACACCTTCTTTCTCTTCAAAACTCTTTTGTTGAGAGTTAATCCTTGCATCAGATTCAACAAGTTTCTCTTCCAACAAGTGAATTTTTTCAAGAGCAACATCACGCTCTTTCTCTAACAATTTTGTTTTAGAGAGAACTAGCAGTGGCTGTTTCTTCAAGACCCTGTACTTGTCGAAAATTAAACATTGCTTCCGATTCAGCACGTTTTTTTTCTGGCAAAAACAATCATCTTCGATTTTCGCATTCTAATTTCTTAGAATTTAGATCGTTTGTACGATCTTTAAGAATATATTCGGCGGTGCGAGAACCACAATATTGTCCTTGAAAAACTTTTCTCAACTTCTTGTTCTGTCGACACAGAGGAGTTAAGAGATCAATGACATCAGAAGTTTTGAGTTTACTCTTTCCTAAAGGCTTCAGTATCTTGGAGTATTTTGAGATTTCATCATCCATATCTCGATCAATATCTGAGTCACCATCATTGGATATTTCATCCAATTGATTTTCTAGGCATGATTTCCAGTTATCACCAGTTTCTACATCATTAACAAGATGAACTTGTCTAGTATATTCCCTTTCATGAAGGTCTTCAGATATTGAATCGTAGATGCCATCATCAAGTGTTAATTCAATACTCTTGATGTCTTTCTTTATGTTAACTGAATCATTATCAGGTTCTATAAAAACCATTTTTAGATTCCAGTCTTATAGGTTGGATCGCACCAAACAAAGATTGTTAGATATTTTCGTGTTTGCCTGCTCTGATACCAATTGAAAAGACGAGAGTACCCAAATATACCTCAATCTTAAACTTTTCCACCTATAAGTCATTTCTCCGAAAGTGATTGTCTATGGAATGAGCTGAGACAATACAACAAATCGGTTCACACTTCGTGTGATCGTCTATGGATACAAGATCGAGACAATACAACAACGAAGTATGTTTACTTGATAAAGGGTTCGGACTTAACCAAACACAATAGGATTACTTATCAAGTAAATAGGAATTAGAATTTGTGTAATTTACTTTAAATTATAATAACAATAATTATAATTGCGGAAAATAAAAGTAAATGAGACAACAAGATTTTGTTAATGAGGAAACCGCAAATGCAGAAAAACCCCGGGACCTTGTCCATAATTGAATACTCTCAGGATTAAGCCTCTATACAAAATCAAACCAACTTCGTATAGTTGAGACCAAGCAACTAAACCTATAGTTCACCAAGTTCCGTCTGTATTCCCACGCCTCCGACCTGTAATAAGTCACGTACTTGGAACAATTCCTTTGGTTCGTATTCCAAATAGTAAAGGAACAACAAATCTGTTTGGTATCAACTCTTTTCAACCAAGTGATGTGAGTTCGACAAAAGGCTCTTCTGTTTATCTCAATAAACTCCATTGTCAGGTTCTTAGATCTATCTTATTATCAACTACCAAAGTAATTTTTAATATTTTACAATCAATACTTTTAATCACAAAGAATTGTATTGATGCTGATCTACACAACTAACCAATCTAATCTACCAAAAGGATAAGCCTATTATAGTTGGATCCTCTTTTAACGAAACAAGTATTGTGCACACTAAAGATTATGAACCCTAATCAGAAATCTTAAAGTATTCTATGTCTTCAAATCTTCTTAGATCTTCAATAAACACCTGCACACAATCAACTTGAACCTCTTGTGATCAATCATGCACAGAACGGAGTCTGTTAACAATGGATTATCACAAGACTTCTTTAGATTTACAAACAGTCTAAAGATCCCCGTCGAAACTTCGATCTAGTTTGAGTGAATCTTATATCAGAAGAGAAGATTCTAAAGCATAAACAAACCAGGAGCAATCAAAGTTCAACCACCGTTAGTCAATCAAATCAATCAAAAAACAAAAGATAAATCGCAAGTATCTAGTTTCCCACCAACAGTACTAATAGAGATTCTCTATCCCAAAGAAGTCTTTAAACTGAGCGGTCGTAAGAGATTTCGCCTAATTAGGTTACTCTCCTCTCCGAATAGGCGGCTTCACCAGTAGCAGCACCACTGAGATAGTTTTGCTGTCTCTGAGGATTAGTTTGCTCGAAATGCAAACTTTCATATTTATAGACCAAGGAAGTTTGGACACCAAGGAATTTCCAAAACCTAAAATATTCTAAAGATATGCAATATATTCCAGATTCGGTTTTCATAATTCCTGTAAATGGTTTGTCCAAATATTGACCGAAAATATCTTGGAAAATCTCCAACTAGTAAATGAACATTACTAATTTTAATTTTCCTAAAATAAAATTTAAAACTTAAATAAAAGATTCTCAATTTATTTTATCCAATCCGGGATTTTCTTCCTTCAGCTATTAAGGAATAACTTTGAACAAATAAAGATTAGCGTTACTACACATGTTCAAAGTATGTCGACATCCTTACTTTGTAAGTCCTCTTTCATACTTACAATCTTGAAACCGATTTGCCACACTTCCAAAAAAGTTTAGAATTGGTTCATTTGACTTTTAAGAACTATGTGATTGATCAAGAACACTCAATCACCAAACATGGGTTTCACGGTTCTACCAAAAGAAGTTTCAGTTCTACCTCCATGTGAGTACTTTTCATAGTCACGCTAGCTACCAAAATTCGGTTGACTAGGTACTAGGATCGGTTCCCCACATATATATGGTATCTAACTTGTACTTGTTGCACATGTCCATAAGATCGGTTCCCCTTTGCCTAAAAACGTGTTGCACATGTCCATAGGATCGATTCCCCTTTCTACTAAAAACTCGTTGCACCTCATACAAGGATCGATTCCCTTTTGTGATAGGTTGCACCTCTTACTAAGATCGGTTCCCCTTTACCCAGAGTCGGTCATACCAATAACACAAAATCGATCATACCATCTCAGGTGATTACTTAAGATCGGTTTCACTAATAAAAGTCATACCAATACAAAAGTCAGAACTTTGTGAATAGTTTTACCAAGAACATAAACAAGTCATGAGTGGTTATAATAATCACACATATTGGTAGTTCAAAAGATATGCTATGAATAATAATACCAATAATGCCTGGCGATTTCTCTTTCGATTCACAAAACAAGTTCATGAATTTACTTCCTTAAAACAAATGTAAAACATTGTTTCCTAGGATGAAATCTTCACATTACACCCATACATAATCACAATAGCATTCAAACGATTATGTCGATGTCTTATATACAAAGTTCAATGGTTAAGCAATAAACCTCGTATTGTATTCCTTAATACTATGTCTAACTAGAGTATAATTATTCATGCTTCGCAGTTTTGTTTTCAATATGCATGACTTGAAAGATAATTAGGGAATGAAACAATTCAAGTCAAATATCACTAACCTCAAGTGGTAGGATGATGTTGTCGTTGTAGCTCCTTACTTCTTCACTTCTTCAAGTCTTCGCAATACTTGTAATGTCTCATATCCTAATACTTTCAAGCTAACCTATACGAAGTTGACTCTAGTACATAATCAAACGACTCTTTAAATGAGTTTTGGCTCACTAAAATATGACAAATAAACTTGACATACTAACGCTTGGTGGGTTCAACCGAACTATGCTCTAACACTTCGTATCCTATTCCTTAACACTATGATCATATGATCATGTCCTACTACTAGAGTATAATCATTTACAGCTTCTCAGTTATGTTTTCAATATATGACGACTTGAAAGATAGGTTAGGAATGGAACATTTCAAGTCAAAGTATGACTAACCTCAAGAGGAAGGATGATGTTGTCGATGTAGCTCATTACTTCTTAACATTCTTCAAGTCTTCGAGTAATACTTATATGTCTCACAATCCTATACTTTCTAGTCTAACCTATACAAAGTTGTCTCTAGTGCATAATCAAGCGACTCTTTAATTGAGTTTTGATTCACTAAAATATGACAACCAAACTTGACATATCAATGATTAGTGGGTTCAACCAAGCTATGCTCTAACACTTAGAACAATTAGTTATAACCCCATCAGACAAAACTGTTTACCAAAAATTATTTATCTATTTGAACTATGCTTTGATGTCTGAAAAAATATTAATGAGAGGAAAGATAAGCCGAAACATGTAATATTGCAGAATTTTTTGATTATTAGGTCACAACTATGCTTGACCAGTTTCCTAGTTTTATCCACTTCAAACAGGGGCGAAGCCACCTGGAGGGGTGGATGTGCAATTCCCTACCCAGCTCAGCTGGTTCCCAAGTCCAATTTTGTCTATTTTAACTAGGGATGTCAATCACTGTCCAAAAATCCGTCATCCGTTATGATAATAAGGAATCCTGTAGGATATTATCCAACATAACAGATATCGGATGTAGAGAACGGAACTCTTATCAGATATTATTGGGACACGGAAACGGAATCAACTGATCCACATTCCATTTTGATAAGTTCCGATAAGAGTTTTAATAAACCCATTATTAGAAGATTCATCTCAGTCACCACCACCGTCGTCATCTTCATCTTTTTCTTCCTCATTATCAAAATTTCATCAAATTACAATTACAGTATTCTCTTTGGTGAAAAACCACAAAGACTTTCTGCAAATAGGTTGTGTCTATCTTATTGTCTGTTTGTAACTCAATTTCTTCCTACAAATTCAAATTCCCTATTCAAGGAAATATCAGACAATTTTACATCCAAATATCACTAGTGAACACATCACCTCTTCCATGTTGTAATAACGAGAAACATCACCAAAAGCCCAAGAAAAAACTTCATTGTTTCTCACTGATAATTCAATTTTGCAACAAGCCTAATCTTTCTAAACCCTTACAACTTCTAAGAATTTTTAAATCCACTTTATCCATCATCAATTTTGACTAGTTACATGATCCAAATTTCGTTTATCGGAATTTATCGGGATAATATATGATACCCGAAAAACCTTAAAAAAATGAAACCAACCGAATTTTCCAATCATCCATGGAAAGTTATCGGCTATTATATATCTGATAAAAGTTATCAAAACGGAACCGGCTGAGCCAGTAGCCATTTCGATAAATTCCATTTACTTTAACCGATATCACCCCTAAAATAGAAGGAAATGGAATCATGATATGTTGAATCTACTTCCCAGCACATAGTTCAACGAATCGTCAACATTCTCATCCCACAGAACAACCAACCAGACAAGATCATTTGGCCTTTTACCAAAAGCTATACGATGACATCAGGGTATAACTGCCTCATCAACGACTCTGCACAAACCCATCAAAACTCTCTCCCACCAACTACCTTCCTTTGGACACTCCCGTGTCCCCTAAAAGTACAACTTTTCTTGTGGAAAGAAATTAATGAGGGTCTACAACCCCTCAACATTCTCAACCGCATCCAACTCACCAACTTTGTTTCATTGTCAAACAACCATTGATTCCTGGAATCTTCTACTAGCTCATCTCACAAACAACCAAAATTCTACTCATAACATACCTACCTCATTGACCCATCAGACGACAGTCTCTCTGCTCCTCCAAATAAAAGCTTCTACCCCAGTCACCACAGCCTTTTGCTTCTTTTTTTGGTCCTTATGGATAACTAGGAGCGACGCAGTCTATCGCCAGCAACTGCCAAATCCGACGAATATAACGCAGATGAACATTAAACTCCAACAAGAATATACCTGGGCTCAAAACCACTTACCACCAGTACTGCATGGGATGCAACTTTATCCAAACTCATCGCAAAAAAATCTAGCAACAACAACCATCTTCGTGGGATGGACCAAACCCCACTTAGATTGGATTAAAATTAACACGAATGGAGCAGCAAGGGGATATCCTGGAATAGCGGGAGAAGGTATTATATGCCGAAACGAGGAAGCCGGTACAATCTTAGCAATTGCATAACCATTGGGTATCACCACTGCACTTGCAACGGAAACTTGGGCCATGCTCATCGGTTCTAGAACGATAACGGAACGGGGAATGACCAAAAGTTCAATTTGAAACAGACTTGGAGAACGTAACGAGATTTTTAACCTCAGACGCCGACGCTCCATGGTATATTTCTAACCAGATTGCAGAAATCAAGTATAGGTTTACCCAAATTCAGCAATATACTATTAGGCACGTCTACAAAGAAGGAAATCAAGCAGTAGACGGTCTGGCAAATCGAGCGGCGGATGATTACTCTATAGGAAAGCTTGCAACAATAGTGTGAGACAATATAATTCCCCCACCTATAAGTTCTATTGTAATAGCAGATTTTATGGGTATACAATTCCCACGTGCAATCTCAATGAACTATGATTTTGGGCATACTGAAATCTTATTAGGCATACTGAATAAAGACAAAAAAAGTTGTGAAATAACAAAATCAGAAATCCCCTTAACCAATTTTTTTTAATGGCAAATTTACCCTTTACGTATTAGTGTTAGTAATCTGGATTAGTGATTAAAACTTTTGTTTAGTGATTAAGATAATTTTCAGAATTATAAAGGTTTGTTTAGATGAAAAAATTTGGGGAAAAAAAAATCAAAGTTTTTATTGAGAAGGAGAGAAGGAGAAAGTGAGAAAATTTTTCTTCTTGATTCAATGGAGGATGAGGAGGGTCATTCTTCATCTAAAAAACCTAGGAAAATACATATCAACTACAACAATGATCCAGAAATGACTGATTTCTTAGATTGTGAGAATGATTTTACACAAACTCAAACTCAAGATGATGATTTTTATGAGCCAAATCCATATGATGAATACATAGATGAGGAACCCAATGCTTCACATATGTACACTTCTATTTTATGTTTAACCTCATTTTGTAGCTTGAAATCATCAAAAAATTATATTTTTCATCATGGTTCGGCGAACCAGGACTATGTTCAGCTTAAAAATATAAGCCGAACCCACTAAATTGATGAAAATTTCGGCTAGTTGAATTTGTTAACGTTATACGCCGAACCTTCATTTTCCAACTTCCAACCTATTTGCAAGATCCTAGTTTGGCTTATATTAAAGTCTAATAACAAGCCGAACTTATTCCTGAGAGTTAGGTTCGGTTCTCACTCTAAATATCGTATCAGCCGAAATATATATTTTTCCAAGTTCGGCTCATATTCAAAAAATCACATCAGCCGAACATGATACTGATTTTCCATGAAACACTTAAATTCATATACATTTAGGGGTTAGGCTTTTTATTACATATGTTTTCAATTGTGCATACTTTTCATAGGATGAACCAAACAAAAAAAGTGGAAATTACTAAAAGTGTTAAGAAAGTAAAGTCTAATGATGGAGAATACCAAGGTCCATATTAAACTTATTAAAATCAATTAGATCTTATTTTCAACTTCAAGAGAATGAAAATACAAATACAACGCAAAAAGAATGAGATCATTCCGACATCGGACGAAAAAGTTATGGCCAAAACAAGATCGAAAAACTTGAGTGTGCAAAGAGAAGGTTCGGCTGATAACTCAACAACACGAGCTAGCCGAACCTAGAGCCTGCAAATCAATATTTTCGAAGTGTTTACAGAGAGAGGTTCGACTTGAAAGTGATCTAATCGAGTCAGCCGAACCTAACAACCAACTGGGGTAAATTTCACTTCTCAGGTTCGGCCGGGAAGGTTTGCAAGGTATTAGCCGAACCTGACACTGTTCTGGGACGTATTCAATACACATTTTGGGGTTCGGCTAAAAATTGATATTTACGGTTTATCCGAACTGTTCATAGACACTTTTAGGGTGAAATTTCAAGAACAGTTCGGCTCAAAACTCAACTCAATTATCAGCCGAACCCGCTACTGTAACCGTCAAAAACCCTAAGTTTTTAGCAATTTAACCCATTCAATCCATGAAAAGCAACAAATAAAATATTGGGTTTGCAGGGAATACCTTCTTATCCTCATTTCAGTATTTGAAGCTTCAAATGGTTGAATTTCCGATTCAATTTCCGGTTCAATTATAGTTTTTACACCTTCATCTTCAATTGGTTCTTCTTCTTTAATTCATGGATTGGAAGAGGATTTAGATCACCTGCCGTTTTCTTTTTTCTTTGTACGATCCATTATATAGTTCAATTTAACCGATGATCGAACTTTCACGAATCGATAATTAATTACAGTGATGAAAAAAAAATCTGAGAGAAAAAGAAGGTGGTTTAGCTGGAGGAAGAAGAAGGGATGTTTAGGATAGTTTATTTTTCGATTTTAGATTCAAAGATATATAGGTAATTGAACTACCTAATAGACACTCCTTATAAGGTCACCTAGGATGGGAAAACTATTTCGTATGCCTTGAAAGTTTTTGGTATGCCTAAAATCATAGTTCATCTTAATAAAATGCATGCTTTTGAAAAAAGAAAATAAAAAAAATACAAGCCCATTGAAGCTTGTCACTCATCTAAACTAAAACCTGGGTCCGCCCAGAAAACAAAAGTCCAAACTTTTTAGCTTCTTAACAGGTGTTGAAACCTGAAACACTCCTGGCTCTCGAACTACGAAGTGTACTGAAAAGTGAAAAGAAAACCTGCAGCTACCGGCTACCGCCATTTGCAACGAAATATCCAGAAGACTATACAAAAAGTCCCGTTACAAATCCGACACGTGTCGAGAACCCATCTAACAAATGTTTGTCTCTTTATTCCGCGTTTCAGTCATCAAAGCACTGCCTTGATGTACTGCACTCACTTCACTTCAGTCTTCAATAATACTGCCGCTCTGCTCTTCTCCTCTGTTCTATTGTCTCTTATTAAATTTATCCGGTGAGATTTTCAAGAAGAACGACATGTATTCCGGTTGAGGAGCTTTAATAACCCCGGCACTCACTACCAGGTATGTAAAAGATCTCCATTTTCTAGTATTCAAGGTTATGTAAAGAATCTCCACTTTTTTGTTTTGTTTCAAGGTTTTCTTAGAGCTTCAGGGTTTCATTTCTGTATCTATCTACATATGATGTGGTGGGTTTGTGTTGTTTGAGTTTATGTTTTGATGGTTTCTTAAAAGAGTAAGAAAAATTGGGAACCCCCCATTTTACATAGGGATTTCATATTAGCCTGTCTGGATTGAAGGTAAGAGGGGGCAATTGCCCCACTTGCCTTCACCTCAGTCCATAGAATGATTGATCGCTGTCTTACTAAAGCCCTTGTTTTGTAAGAGGGGAGCCTGAAATTTGAGTTCTGGGTTTCTTGAATCTATGAAATGTGAAGTTCTCTTGGCTTAGTACTTATTGTTTTTTAAACTGGTAATTGTAGGTTCAGGTTTAATTATGGCGACTGACTTACAGGAAGAGTTAAGCAGACTGCAGGATGTTGCTCTTAGATTAACGGCGGAATTAGGTGGAAAAAATGAGAAATTGAAACACATGGGAAAAATGTTGGAAGAAAATTCGACATCCCTTAGTCGAATAACGGAGAAGAGAGATCACCTTAATCAAGCTTATAATGAAGGTAAGCTACTATTCCGTGCGTGCACATTGGTTCAGTTAACCTTTTTTATTTAGGTATTACCTGATTTAACTTCAATGGTCATCTTGAATTTTCAGAAAAGAGAAAAATGAAGAGGACTATGGATGAAAACGAAAGGTTGATGAGAGAGTTTGAAGCTCAAAGGAAAGAAATTGAACAGCAGGCTAAGGAAATTGAGAAGCGTGATGCGCAATTGGATTTCAAAAACAAGCAACTTCAAGTTTTAAGAATGCTGAAAAATGGGACACAGGATTCACAAAAGATAACCACTGTACAAGAGAAGCATGGAGGAGTGGAAATCATGAGTGGTCGGGACAAGGTTCAGGTCCAAATTGATACGAATGGTCTGCACAGTGAACTGGAAGTGAAAGATTATGAATTGGATAGTGAGCTTAGCGGGAAGAAAACCCTTGTTAGCAAAGAGCACAAGTGTAACCATGATCCACAGGAGGAGCGCAAAGTTTCAATTGAGGTAAGAAGTTTATAGGTTGTTTGTCTTATTCTGCGTGCACCGAAAAGTTTTCATATTCTAGTTTTAAGAATGCTAAACACTGTGTCACAGGCTTCAAGAAAGATAACCACTGTGCAAGAGAAGCCGAAGCATCAAGGAGTGGAAACCGTAAGTAGTCGGGACAAGGTTCAGGTCCGAATTGATACGAACGGTCTGCACCATGAAGTGGCAGTGAAAGATTATGAATTGCATAGTGGGCTTAGCCGGAAGAAAACCCTTGTCAGCAAAAAGCACAGGAGTTTATATGATCTACAGAAAGCGCGTAAAGCTTCAATCAAGGTAAGAAGTTTATAAATTGACCTATTCGGCATGCACCGAAAGCTTTCATCTTCTAGTTTTAAGAATGCTAAACAATGTGTCACAGACTTCAAGAAAGAAAACCACTGGGCAAGGGAAGCATGAAGGACTGGAGAACATGAGTAGTTGGCGGGACAAGCTTCAGGTCCAAATTGATACGAATGGTCAGCACAATGGAATGGAAGAGAAAGCTTATGAATTGGATAATGAGCTTACCCGGAAGCAAATACTTGTTGGCAAAGAGCACAGGAGTAACCATGAGCTACAGGAGGCGCACAAAGTTTCAATCGAGGTAAGAAGTTTGTAAATCGACTTATTCTGCATGCACCCAAAAGTTCTCATATTTTGCTCGAAAAAGGAAGTTATGATTTTTTAAGGGCGATATTCGAGGTGATTTTGTCCTAATGCTGGGATAGGACTGTTGGGGAAACTGAATGTGAAAACATTCGCGAGGTACTTGCAATCAGATGTTCTCACCTACGGAACTGGAAACAAAATCTGCTGAGTTATGTTCATTATAGCAGAACAAAATACAAAATTCAGAGAGGTATGCTTTTTAGAATATCATTAGGAATCAAAACCTTTATGTGAGTAATCAGCCTACATAACTCTCCCGTTTCACTGGTTCTCATGTCTACATCTGTCGTATCATATCCTCCTACCTCTCTTCTGTCCTTGGCAATTGGTGTATGTAATTTAATCTTCAATTTCAAACGACCATCACTGAGGAGTTTGAACAATACCAAACTTGTCTGGTGCAGGAAGATACAAGGGAAGATGATGAAAAGTCGATAGGGCTGATAGAGGAATGGGGCAAGGGAGATATTGAAGGTAGTAGAGGAGATATGTTTCCTTCAATCCCACCATCAGAATATTTGGTTGATCCGTGCAATGATATGCCGAATAACAGCTCAGATCTTTCCAGTGTACTCCCTGGTTTGGTGAGTTTCTTTTTGATCATATTTGGTTCCAACAATCATGACATGCAGTTAGCCTTAGATATTCACTAATTATTTTATCCATTTCTAAATTTAATCTTCGATTTCAAACGAGCATCACTGAGGAGTTTGAATAATATTACCAAACCTGTGTGGTGCAGAATGTTACAAAGGAAGATGATGAAGAGCTGGTAGAGGAACGGGGCAAGGGAGATACTGAAGGCAGTGGAGGAGTAGAAATCAATGCCGTACAAGATATGTTTCCTCTAATTCCACCACCAGAATCTTCGGCTGATCCATGCAATGATATGCTGAATAACAGCTCATATCTTTCCAGTGCACTCCCTGTCCCGGTGAGTTTCTTTGGTTGAATTTGGTCCCAGAAATCATGATGTGCACTTAGCCCTTGATATTCACTAATTATTTTATCCATTTCAAGAATAATTTTAATTTGCAATAATTCTTACTTCAAAATATGTTAGTCTTAAGTTATGTTCCACCTACATATTCATCTGATAAATGGCTTTACAATCTCTGATCACCTTGTAAATGAGACTCCATTGGCCCAGTTTTTTATTGTCTAAAGCTTGCTTCTGCAGAGTATCCCACATCACTGGTTATTTAATACAGATTGCATCCCGGGGTACATCAGGCGTCCTCGCTAGATATTCAAATTGTCTATTTGTCCATTTACCGAGACTTAAAACCCTGAGTAAATCATGAGAACTGTTAATGTGAGCTCATATCCGCTAATCCGCCTACATGATCTGTCTCAACTAAAAGGAGCGAAAAATAGACACCTTTGTTGACCTTGTCAGTGAGATCTTGTTAACACATTTACGACACATGTTAAGAAGTCTCCTTATGTTAATTTTAGGGAATTAGACTGTTACACAATCACTGAGATGCCAGGGTTGACTTATGGTATCTGATCTCCAACATTAGATGCTGGATGACCAAATTTAACTTGGCTGGAATTGCATGTACACATGTAGCAAATCAATTATGAAGCAAGTCATTCAGTGAGGCTAAGTTGGTCCATGTAACTAATTCTGGTACTCACTTCTCATCCGTTGCACTTCTCAGGATGATGAAATTGCTGAATTGGAATGGTTATCCACCTTTGTTGATGATTCTTTGTCAGCTGGAGGCATCACTGTGGACAAAGACTACTCGAACAACAATGAGAAGAATGACTCTGCTACGGTCCTTAAGAATAGCAGCTCTTGCTCTGGTGGAAAGACAATGCCTCTCAGTCCTGACACTGTTGTTCCTACACCTGCACGGAGCAAGCGCCCACGATCAGCAGTTTTCTATGAACAACCCGCTCCAAAGTTAGCCTCTCATGAATCATGTTTGATTGACGTCGAAATCCAACTAATGCCCAACTCCTCCTATATATCTTCAGCATCAGAGTGTTTGGTAAAATCCCATCCATCATATACACCCAATGTTAATGGAAAAGAACAGAAGAAGAAGAAAAAAATGAAGAGGCCGCCACCATGTATGCCAAATCATAGCTCAGACCGTAACAATTCGCTTCAACAACAGGAGCAGCTTGGGCTTGCATACCAAAAATGTATGCATTGTGAGGTAACAAAGACCGCAGTATGGAGAGGAGGTCCAATGGGTCCCGGAACCCTCTGCAATGCTTGTGGTGTGCGTTACAAGTCCGGGCTCCTCTTCCCTGAATACCGTCCTAAAGCGAGTCCAACATATGTAGCTTCAATGCGCAGAAACTCTCACAACAAGGTCCTGGAAACGAGAGTCAACGGTACACCTGCCACTGCCAGATGAGTTCAGCTCCAGAATTCTTGCTAGCTAGAAATGCCCATACGCTTCATTGCATATATAAGTAGGGACCTTGGAAATAGACCCTTCACCTTTTGTTCTGTTATTTTATATGTTGTATGTTGTATAAAGTTGGGGGGTGACGGGGTGGAGAGGAGGATAGGAGCAATATATGACTAACAATATGTTAGCTGCCAGAGAGAAATATAACTTGAAGAAGGCTTAGGTGTAGGATTTAAAGTGTTTCAGGGAACAAGAAGAAAGCTTTAAATCCTCTTTTTTTGGTTTCGAAATACTTCACAGAACATATATATCCCTGTAGGTATTGGAAGCTTTTTTAGTTGCTTGTAACATAACCTAATTAAACACTCTGAAATGATGTTTTAGAGTACTTCTTAATACTTCTGCCACTACAAGATTACTATGCACGCGTGTGCGTTCTCCGGTGTTCATACTCTAGTCTATACCGTATCTCGGACAAGTCGGAAAATGTGAACATTCATCTGGATTTTTCCCGAAAATCAACTAGTTCAAAGACGCAAACATCTCCTTCCTTCAAACCATTATCCGCAACAAATTCACGCCAGCCCAGAGATATCCTTTTTTCAGTTGGTGTTCCAGAAACATAATGGACTTCCCAGGTTTTCTCATCTGAAACCTTAAGAGTGATCACCATCCGTGTTATGTCTGTCAAATGTTGGGTTGCAAAAACCGCAGGTACCGTCTGCATTGGAAAGAAACTAGGATGAACCATCAAAAATGCACAAATATTTTTCAACGAAGATGAATTGTAGTTAGGAGTAACCCCTCTCCATAAATGATTCCAAACTCGATCACTGAGATCATTTCATTTATCTCTAGCCCTGCGTGTCGAAAATCTTACCATCGTTCCTTTTTTTATGTGTGCGGCTTGCATAGCGACCTTGAAGAACGGATTCTGAGACGTAAACTTTTCGGCTGCGTCAAGCGTTGCGTAAAATTCCGCAGTATACTTACCTGATTTAGGAGTAGGCTTTCTGGCGGATGGTTTTTGTTGTCCAAAAATGTGAACAAGCATTTTGATATTTTTTCTATCAACTAGTTCAAAGACACAAACATCGCCTTCCTTCAAATTATTATCTGCAACAAATTTATGCCAGCCTTGAGATAGCACTTTTTGCTTTGGTGATCGGGAAACATACCGGAGTTCCCAGGTTCTCCCATCGGAAACCATAAGAGTGATCACCATCCGTGTTATGTTTGTGAAATGTGAGGTTGCAAAAGCCAAAGGTACCCTCTGCATTGGAACAAAGATTAAGTAATGTAGTAATCCCTTGATGAACGGTTCACATATCTGACATAATTTACTGAGATCATTTAATTGGAAAGCTTACCACCATATGTGTTTGTATATACGAGGCGTGCATAATAACCTTGTAGAACGGATTCTCAGACGTAAACTTTCTGACTGCTTCACGCATTGCCTTGAATTGCGCAGCATGATATCTTATTTTAGGATTAATCTTCCTAGCAAATGCTTTTTGTTGTTTGAAAAATTGAACATTCATCTTGATTTTTTCCCTATCGACTAGTTCAAAGACACAAACATCGCCTTCCATCAAATGATTATCTGCAAGGAATCTACACCAGCCCTTAGACAGCGTACTTTCTGTTTTTCATTATATATCCGACTTCCCAAGTTCTCCCATCTGAAATGCTAAGAGTGATCATCATCCGTGTTACGTTTCTCAAAAATAAGCTTGTGAAAGCAATTGGCACCTTCTGCATTAGAAAGAAATTCAAGAAGCACCATAAAACATCACAGATATTTGTCTACAAAGACGAAATTAGTAGTTGCTAGTCAGGCCTATCAGGGATTATAAATGATTCTCGAAGTGAAAACTTTTACCGAAATCATTTCATAGGTTAATCTATGTACCCCTGGCCAGTATACCAAGCTCTTGAATCAAAGGGCCACTAGCCAAATGTAACTAACTTACTAAGAGGCGTAACGAGAAATGTATGGTTTAGTGTCCGAATGCTTACCACAGTTCCTTTAAAGTGTAAGGCTTGCAGAATGAGCTTGAATGATGGATTGTCAGACTTAAATGCTTCAGCTGCTTCAAGTGTTTCCTTGAATGCCTTGGTATGAATTCTTGTAGGTATAACCGTCCTTTGTTTTGCTGTTTTTTGGGAAAATTCTTGTCTCTCTACATTTTGATCAAATAAAACCATCAGACGGAAAAATTTATGTAACTAGACAAGAAACCCAAGTTTAATTATCAAAGACTTACCAGGTTCGGCTTTTTAATCGTAAGAAGATTCGCTTGACATGGAAGGTTCATAATTGCTTTGAGTACCGCCAGAATGTATTGAAACTACTTCATCTTCATCCATATGAGTTGATGTCATTTCGACTTCATTATTGGCATTTTCGTTTGCATGAGATGGATATTCTATCTCAGTAGCATCAATGCCAAATATATGAAGTTGAAATTCTGAATTCCCATCATATCTGAAAAGTAATACATGTCCAACACAAATGGAGTAAAACTCCATAAATTCTGGCCAACCACTCTGAAACAATATTACACCTTCAGCATTCCTTAATCCTATATGCCAGATACCACCATTGGGAACCTTAATAATTGCATTGTCAGACAGTTCGGTCCCGCACTTGTCGGTAAATTCTTTTGGAAGCTCCTGTTATGCATTGTGCACAGACTGATTAAAACCGAAACCACCAAACAAACAAAAAAAAAAATACATTAAAGGTAATGGATATCTCTATAGCACTGGTGATGCAAATCTGACTCATCTGCATAGACGTTCTAGTTATACTCTAGTTGGATTTCTCAAGTCAAATGGTTTGAAAAATGATTCGAGTTCGGAATCGGACGAGTTATCAGAAATCAAGCACCCTAGAAACGGAAAAAAATTTAAACAACCTCCTCTTAAACCATCGAAGTAGACCTACTCAAATATTCTTGCATGTCCGAATTAAGAATCGTGACACTTCTAATTATTTATTTTTTACTATAAACTAAAGAGAAGAAAATTAAATTTTATACTTACCAATCGTTTGTCTTTATGGCTGGAAATGTCGAGTATCTTGAAAAAAATGCATTTCTGATGATGATGGCCAAGTTATATATTCTCCTAGTTAAAATCTTGCTGCCTCTCCACAATAGAAAAGGAAAAACAAAGCTAAGCAGGAATGCGTGCTCAATCTCACTTTCTTTGTTTTTCTTTTTCTTCAAGTTGCTGTGGAAGTGCCACATGTTGCTGCATTCACATATTCAGCGCAGTGCAGGGAATAGTGATCTGATTTCGTACGCTCTGGGGTCTAATCTAGTCATATCCTGTTTCCAATGTCGTCAACACTTGAACACACCGTTGTTATAGGGAACCTGTTATATTATTATATGGGGCACCTGGTTTTGTAACGACAAAACCTGGAATTCCGGTTGCCTTCTCGCCATCTGGTCAGCTGCATAACAACACAATTGTTTAGTACCGGAAATGTGGAAATCATTCTGGTGAAAGACACCATAAAGACAGAGTTACAGATATAGTTTCAGAGAAGAATAATGCAGCCCACGTTAAGGATTGATGTGGTGAAGGATAACAGGCTGGCACAGGCTGTCACTCATATGTATGTCGCACGTGTAAATGTCGGTCAGATTTAAAATGCATTTCTTACGCATTATTCTGGTGAAAGACCCCATACAACTATTGTTACTGACATGGTTTAGTACCGGAAATGTGGAAATCATTCCGGTTGCCTTCTCGCCATTCGGTCGTCTGCATAAGAGCAGTTCTTATGGAATGAATAAACTTGGAGTTTGTTCATTTTGCTCTCACTATGGAATGAACAAACATGGAAAATGGATGTTCAAATCAATATATTTGTTGATTTGAACATCGAGATGGACAGTCCAGCGCGCGCCTGTGATAATGACGGGCGTCCTTGCTACGAACGCTGGCGCTTGAAAGAAAAACGCTGGCGCTTGAACTTCATGTTAATATTATCCTCATTTAAGAATATGTACTCTTTCCTAGTATATAGGATCCTTGCTTTATCATAATATTGTGCTCCATATATTTAAGAGCTGTGTAACCGGATTTTATGATTGTCATCATAATAAGAATTATTATCTTCTCGATCCTATATTTGTGAAGATGGTATCTATGATCTAGGGTTCTTGAATCACGGGTAGTGATTCAGAATCATCTAACCAAAATAAACCAAAACAAAAAGAGCAGATGGAAAACAAATATGCTCCTATTATCGTTCAATCTGAAGGTGCAACATTCAAGGCAGGGATTGTTCTTGATGAAACAAACTATGATTTGTGGTCACAAATCATGGAGATGCATATCGCTGAAAAATAAAAAAGCTCCTTTATTATGGGAAAGACAAAAAACCCTACTGAGGAAGATCCAAGATATGAGAAGTGGTACACAGATAATCAAAAAGTCAAGAGATGGTTGTTCATGTCTATGTCACCAGAAATCATGAAGATATATATTCGGTTACCTACTGCTCGAGAGATTTGGGATGCATTATCTAAATCCTTTTATGATGGAGATGATGAGATGCAGGTATTTACTCTAAATCGACGAGCGTTTTCGGCAAAACAAAATGGCAGAACACTCTCGATTTATTATGGGGAACTAACTAAAATATTTGGAGAGCTGGATCATCGTGACAGGGTGGTTATGGAGAATCCAAATGATGTTGAAGCCTATTGAAAATCAATTCAGCGCCTAAGGGTGCATATCTTCCTTGCTGGATTAAATGAAAGTTTTGAGCAGATCCGTGGTGAAATCTTGAGAAATGATCCTATTCCTGAATTAGAATCATGTTATGCACTGGTTCGTCGTGAATCAATTCGACGTACAACGATGGCAAAAGAATCAAAAGAAGTTGAACCTGCTGCTATGGCAACTCGAAACCGGTACAATCAAAAAGGGTCTTTTCAGAGATACTCAAAGACTGAGGTGGACAAGTCATCACTTAAGTGTACACACTATAATCAATATGAACATACAATTGACATGTGTTTCGAGCTGGTTGGATATCCAGATTGGTGGGATCACCATCTTGAGAGGAAGAAGGAGACAAAGAAAAATTCTGGTGCTCAAATGGCTTCAACAAAGAAAGGAAAGAATTCCATGGTAACATCTACATCAGTAGCAAGGGCAGGTAACGATGGTAAGGTTTTAAATGTTTCTTCACTTGTTTCGAATAATTCATGGATAGTTGATTCTGGTGCCACAGACCATATGACATGTGAATCTAAACAAATCTCTTCCCTTAAACCAACTTTACAAAAAACAGTCTCTACTGCAAATGACCCACAAGCTCCAATTACTGGTGAATGGTCAATATCTCTCACTAAAACCTTAAACTTAGATTCTGTCTAAGTAGTTCCTACATTAGACTGTAATCTCCTATCAGTTTCCCAAATAACTAATACTTTACGTTGTGTAGTAATATTTTGGCCCGACTGTTGTGTTTTTAAGGACATCAAAACAAAGCAAACGATTGGTTATGGCGTTAAGCGTGGGAAGCTATATTATCTGGATTTGGTGCCTAGTAGTTCGGATAAGCTGCGTCAAACTCTTCTTGCTGATGGTTCTGAGAGGGAGAGACAAAAATCTCAAATTTTGTTATGGCATGGACGATTGGGACATGCGTCGTTTGGTTATTTGAAAAAATTATTTCCTAGTTTGTTTGCAAAAATAGATATTTCTAGTTTTCATTGTGAAGTATGTGAACTTGAAAAAATCCATCGTGCTTCTTTTCCATTATCATTCAATAAAAGTCCAGTTCCTTTTATGATCATACACTCTGATGTTTTGGGACCATCTAAAACTACTACTCTGGGTGGTTCAAGATGGTTTGTTACTTTTATTGATGATTGCACTAGGATGACGTGGGCGTGTCTTATGAAAAAAAAAAGTAAAGTTACTGCCTTGTTTCAACAGTTCCGTAAGATGATTAAGACTCAGTACAACAAACATATTCAAGTACTTCGTAGTGATAATGGTGGTGAATATATGGATTCTGATCTTCAACATTATTTGGAAGGATACAGAATTATTCATCAAACTACTTGCTCTAATACGTCTCAGCAGAATGGAGTAGCAGAGAGAAAGAATCGTCATTTAATGGAAGTGGTACGTGCTTCATTGATAGAAGCATATATGCCATTGCTGTATTGGGGTGAGGAACTTACTTCTGCAGCATATCTTATAAATCGAGTTCCATATAGTACCATTGTGTTTCAAACACCCCATTAAGCTCTTGCTGAAGCAGTTGTGGCTCCAACTGTTCCGAATCTGCCACCTCATGTGTTTGGTTGTGTAGCTTATGTTCATCTAAACAAGAACCAACGTGATAAGTTGTCTCCTAGAGCTTTTAAGTGTGTATTTGTGGGATATGCAGCAACAAAAAAGGGATACTATTGCTATTATCCTCCAACCAAAAGAATGTTTGTTACTTTGGATGTTGTTTTTCATGAAGATTCCATGTATTTTTCATGTGAGTCTGAACTTCAGGGGGAGTACCATAAGGAAATTTAGACTCTTAACTATGATGAAGATATATCAGAAATTGATGTATCTGTTATTAGCAATTCTGATGATATGGTCAGAGAATCTGTTGATGAAGGTTCTTCAAGAGAAGAAACAAGAAGTACAATATTGGATCATGGTATTGAGATTCAAGATGAAGTTATTATAGAAGAGATTCCAGAGTCTACGTTACCTCAAGAAGATTAAATACCAAACCAATCGTCTGCTATGGATGTTCTTGAAGAATCAAGCAAACAACTTCCACAACGTGTAAACAGAGGTATTCCTAAACCCAGATATGAAACTGAAATCTCTAGTAAGGTTAAGTACCCTATGAGTCAATTGTCTCTCACCATCGTTCGTCTAAAGCTAATAAGGCATTCGTGAATCAACTATCTACTGTTTTTATTCCTAACAATGTGCAGGAAGCATTAGCTGATCCAAAATGGAGAGCAGCTATGGAAGAAGAAATGAGGGCCCTTTTACAGAATGGTACTTGGGATTATGTTGATTGTCCAGAAGGAAGAAAGATTGTGGGGTGTCGTTGGATTTTCACCATTAAATACAAGGCAAATGGTGAGATTGAACGTTATAAAGCAAGATTAGTTACTAAAGGGTACAACCAAACTTACTGTATCGACTATACATTCTCCACTAGTGAAAATCAATACAATACGAGTCTTGTTATCGCTTGCTGCAAACTTGGATTGGCCTTTGCAGCAGTTTGATGTAAAGAACGCCTTCTTGCATGGTAAATTAACTGAAGAAGTTTACATGGAGCTCCCACATGGTATTTCAGTTCCAAGATCTCATGGTAATAAGGTATGTAAGCTAAACAAGTCATTGTATGGACTAAAACAATCTCCAAGGGCCTGGTTTGATAGATTCACCAAATCTATGAGGAACTTTGGATATCGTCAGAGTAATTCTGATCATACTTTGTTCATAAAGAAAAGGAAGGATAAAATTACTGCTCTTATCATATATATAGATGATACGGTGGTGACTGGAAATGATCCAGAGGACAGGAAATCTTTGCAAAGATACTTATCAAAGGAATTTCAAATGAAAGATCTTGGTTCGTTCAAATACTTCATTGGGATTGAAATTTCTCGATCTGGTGAAGGCATTTTCTTGTCACAAAGGAAATATGTTCTTGATCTGCTAAAAGAAATGGGCATGTCAGCCAGTCGATACACCTTTAAAAGAAAAGGTAAGTTTGTGTATTGAACCTGATCAAGTTCCTGCTGATAAAAGAAGATATCAAAGACTTGTGGGGAGATTGATGTATCTATCTCAAACAAGGACAGATCTTTCATATGCACTCAGTGTTGTTAGTAAATTCATGCACAATCCAGGTGAACAACACATGAATGCAGTTTTACGTATTTTGAGGTATTTGAAGTCTTCTCCTGGAAAATGAATTTTATTCTCTAAAAATGAAGATTATAGAAAGGTTGTGGCATATACAGATTCTGACTATGCAGGAGAAATAGATGGCAGACGTTCTACTGCAGGCTACTTTACCTTTATGGGAGGTAACTTAGTTACTTGGATAAGTAAGAAACAAAATATTGTTACACGATCAAGTGCAGAGACTGAATTCAGAGGTATGGCAGATGGCATTTGTGAAACTTTGTGGCTGAAGTTTCTCCTTAAGTATTTGGGGGTTCCTATCGAGGATCCTATTACTGTGTATTGTGATAGCAAAGGTGCGCGTGATATTGCTCATAATCCTGTTCAGCATGATCATACTAAACATGTGGAGGTTGATAGGTTCTTCATCAAAGAGAAGGTGGACAACAACATTATTGAGCTGCCACCGGTTCGGTCTGAAGAACAACTTGCAGATATTCTCACACATGGAGTGTCAAGCAAGAAGTACTTGAGTTTTCTGTACAAGTTGGGCATGTGTGATATCTATGCACCAACTTGAGGGGGAGTGTTAATATTATCCTCATTTAAGAATATATATTCTTTCCTAGTATATATGATCTTTGCTTTATCATAATATTGTGCTCTATATATTCAAGAGCTCTGTAACTAGATTTTATGATTATCATCATAATAAGAATTATTATCTTCTCGATCCTATATTTGTGAAGACTTCAAACTCCCGTGTTAATGCCACAAACGCTGAGTGCAATTCATTTTCCTGAGATTTCTTTTACTACAGCTCACATGCTACATTTCATTTTTATATTCTTTAACTTATTATTATATTATAAAAGTCTTACAACTCTTATACTTTTAAAACTTTTATTATTACTATATTGAAGTTAATGGGCGGGAAATGGAAGAAAGTAGTGCTAATGATTGAAAAGTAGCAGTGGGCGTGAATTGTTTGAGCGCACGACTGATCTTTTCGCACCCGCGTTTGTCTGTTCAACGCGCGCATTTTTCTTTTAAACTCCAGCGTTTGTCTCGAACTCGTGCGCTTAGTTATCTAACAGCCAGTGCTTTACCATAGTGGAAAAGCCAGTTTGGCCATTCACCTGGCTCAACAAAAAAATGGATTTGGCCATTGCCATAGGAACTGCTCTAACAACACAATTGTTTAGTACCGGAAATGTGGAAATCATTCTGGTGAAAGACACCATACAGCCATTGTTACTGACATGGTTTCAGACACTGGTCGATGACTGGCTTGCTTACTCGAACTTACATCATTTGATCCCAAAATTTTGGAAGAAAATATTAGAACTTAAGCAAGAAGATCAACTGAGTATTTAATTTGTTGGCATGGTTAGGTTGTCTCTTGAAGAAAGGTGATGCCTGTATTCCAAATCTTCGAAAAAACCCTTCAGTGACACAGGTTGTCACTTGGAAAGAATCGAGAAGTTAATGTTTTTTGTCACAGTTTCTTGAGGAGTGAAAGAATAGGTTCTTGCTTCTGCAATAACAAAAGTTAGCCTGACCCAGTCTTAACCTGGCCAAAGACTGGGTCAAATCATACTACCAACTGATCGGTGTCTTGAGCGTGGCCATACTGTCAATGACCGCATGGGGAAGTAATCGATTGCACTTTCTAAGTATTAGCTCAAGCTAATCAAGATCTCACGAGATAGACATAATCAGTTAATAAACTTTCTAGTACAATTTACAAACAGAAAATACAACTACAGTACTACTTAAATTCTTCTGCCATTACAAAATTACTATGCATATATGTGTGCAAGCGTGTGCGTTCTTCAGTGTTCATACTCTAGTCTATACTATATCTTGTACGAGTCGGAAAAATGTGAATATTCATCTTCAATTTCTTCCCAAAATCAACTAGTTCAAAGATGCAAACATCGCCCTCCATCAAATCAGTATCCGCAACAAATTCACGCCAGCCCAGAGATATCCTTCTTTCAGTTGGCGTTCCAGAAACATAATGGACTTCCCAGGTTTTCTCATCTGAAACCTTAAGAGTGATCACCATCCGTGTTATGTCTGTCAAATGTTGGGTTCCAAAAGCCGCAGGTACCCTCTGCAGTGGAAAGAAATTAGGATGGACCATAAAAATGCACATATATTCATTAACAAAGATGAGTTATAGTTTTGAGTAATTCCTCGATAAATGATTCGCAAAGTCAATTACTGAGATCATTTCATTTATATGTATCCCTGCATGTCTAAAATCTTATCAGCATTCCTTTTTTCATATGTGCAGCTTGCATAACGACCTTGAAGAAAGGATTCTGAGACGTAAATGTTTCGGCTGCGTCAAGCGTTGCGTGAAATTGTGCAGTATATTTACTTGATTTAGGAGTAAGCTTCCTGGCAGATGGTTTTTGTTGTCTGAAAATGTGAACAAGCATTTTGACATTTTTCCTATCAACTAGTTCAAAGACATAAACATCGCCTTCCTTCAAATCATTGTCTGCAACAAATTTATGCCAACCTTGAGATAGCACTTTTTGCTTTGGTGATCGGGAAACATATCGGACTTCCCAGGTCCTCCCATCGGAAACCCTTAGAGTAATCACCATCTGTGTTATGTTTTTGAAATGTGAGGTTGCAAAAACCAATGGTACCCTCTGCATTGGAATGAAGATGAATTATTAGTTGGGAGTAATCCCTTGATAAACGATCACAAATCTGACATAATTTGCTGAGATGATTTCATTTAGCTATATAGCTCTGTGTCAAAGCTACCTAAGGAATGCCTAAATGTAACCTACTAAAGACACGATTAAAAATGTATGGTTTAATTGGAAAGTTACCACCATATGTGTTTGTATATACGAGGCTTGCATAACAACCTTGTAGAACGGATTCTCAGACGTAAACTTTTTGGCTGCTTCAAGTGTTGCCTTGAATTCCGCAGTAAAATATCTTATTTTAGGATTAATCTTCCTGGCAAATGCTTTTTGTTGTCGGAAAAATTGAACATTCATCTTGATTTTTTCCCTATCGACTAGTTCAAAGACACAAACGTCGCCTTCATTCAAATGATTATCTGCAAGGAATTTACACCAGCCCTTAGATAGCTTACTATTTGTTTTTTCATTATATGTTCGAGAAACATATCCGACTTCCCAGGTTCTCCCATCTGAAATGCTAAGAGTGATCACCATCCGTGTTATGTTTCTCAAAAATAAGCTCGTAAAAGCAATTGGCACAATCTGCATTAGAAAGAAAATTCAAGAAGAGCGATAAAACATCACAGATATTTGTGTACAAAGACGAAGTAGTGGTTGCCACTAATCCCTCGATGAAGGATTCACTATTGGCTGTGACCTTGGTTAATAAATTACTGCAGAAAGTGGATAGGCCTATAGCTGATTATAAATGATTGTCAAAGTGAAATCTTTTACCAGAAATCATATCATAGGTTTATCTATGTACCCCTGGCCAATGTTAAAAGAACCAAGATCTTGAATCAAAGGGCGACTACGCAAATGTATGTAACTTAATTACTAAGAGATGTGAGAAACTGTATGGTTTTATGTCGGAATGCTTACCACGTTTCTCTTTATATGTGTGGCTTGCAGAATGAGCTTGAATGATGGATTGTCAGACTTAAATGCTTCAGCTGCTTCAAGTGTTTCCTTGAATGCCTTGGTATGAATTCTTGTAGGTATAACCGTCCTTTGTTTTGCTCTTTTTTGGGAAAATTCTTGTCTCACTACATTATCATCAAATAAAACCATCTGATGGCAAAATCCATGCAACAAGACAAGAAAACCCAAGTTTAATTATCAAAGACTTACCAGGTTCGGCTTTCTGATCGGAAGAGGATTCACTTGACATGGAAGGTTCATAATTTCTTTGGCTACTCCCAGAATTAAGAGAGGATTCTCTTGACATGGAATGTATTGAAACTACTTCATCTTCATCCAAATGACTTGATGTCATTTTGACTTCATTACTGGCATTGTCATTATTATGAGATGGGTAATCAATCTCAGTACCATCAATGCCAAATATATGAAGTTGAAATTCTGAATTCCCATCATATCTGAAAAATATAACATGTCCAACACAAATAGAGTAAAACTCCATAAATTCTGGCCAACCATTCTCAAACAATATTACACCTTCAGCTTTGCTCAATCCTATATGCCAGATACCACCATTGGGAACCTTAATAATTGCATGGTCAGACAGTTCCTTCCCGTACTTGACAGTAAATTCTTTTGTAAGTTCCTGCATGTCATGCATTGAGTCATATACAAACTGATTAAAAACAAAACAGTGCAAACTGAACTTAGTGTGCAGCCACAGTGACTAACGGATGTCTCATGAAATCTCATAGAAATGGTAATGTGGCTAGTTTAACTGGATTCCTCAAATCAAATTGAAACTAAACTAGAGAGAAGGAAATTAAATTGATTTTATACTTACCAATCGGTTGTCTTTATTGCTGGAAGCGTCAAGTATTTTACAAATATGCATCGTGGAAGATGATAGTGATATGAATCTTGCTGTTACGACTGATCTCCAAAGTGAACAACGAACAGAAAAAATGAAGAAAGCAAAATAAGCAAGAATGCATGATACACATGTGGCATCTCATTTTGTTTCTGCAAGTTGCTGAGGAAGTGACACATGTTGTTGCATTCAGAAATTCAGAGATAATCTGATTCCGTACACTCCGGTCTGATCATCTCCTGATTCCAATGTCGTCAAAAACTAGAGGACACCGTTGTTATAGGGAACATGTTATTATCTATAGGGGGCATCTGGTTTTCTTTGTGTATGCTAAACATCACAACAAAACCCATGACTACCTTTTGCTTACGCAAACTTGCATCATTTGATTCAAAAATGGTGGAAGAAATTATTGAGAGGACGACATTAGAGCTTACAAAAGAAGATCAACAGAGTGTTTTTTTGAAATGGTTAAGTTGTCTCTTGAAGAAAGGTCATGCCTGTATTCCAAATCTTCTAAAAGCCTTTCAAGGCTGGTGCAGAAAGAATCGAGAAGTTTGATGTTAAATGTTTTTTTTTTGTCATAGTTTCCTGAGGAGTGAAAAAGAAAAAGATATAACCAGTTAATAAAATCTAGTACAATTTTCAAGCAAAAAATACAACTAGAGTACTACTTGATACTTCTGCCATTACAAATTTACTGTGCGCATATGTGTGCAGGCGTGTGCGTTTGTTTCTCCGATGTTCATGCTCTAGTCTATACCATCTTGTTCAAGTCGGAAAATGTGAACATTCATCTCGAAATTTTCCCTGTTATCAACTAATTCAAAGACACAAACATCGCCTTCCTTTAAATCGTTATCTGCAACAAATTCACGCCAGCCCTGAGATATCCTTCTTTCCATTGGTGTTTGAGATACATATCCGACATCCCATGTTCTCTCATCTGAAACTCGAAGAGTGATCACCATCCGTGTTATGTTTGTCAAATGTGAGGTTGCAAAATCCGCAGGCACCCTCTGCATTGAATAGAAATTAGGATGAACCATAAAAAATTTTCAGATATTTATCAACGAAGATGAATTAATAGTCAATACCTAAGAGTTACCTAAATATAAGATACTGTTATAGTATATATGATTAAAAATGTATGGTTCGTATTGAAAAGCTTACCACCGTTCCTGCTTTTATATGTGCATCTTGAATAACGACCTTGAAGAACGGATTCTCAGACGTAAACTTTTCAGCTTCTTCAAGCGTTGCCTGGAATTCCGCCGTATAATTACTTGATTTAGGAGGAAGCTTCCTGGAAAATGGTTTATGTTGTCTGAAAATGTGAACAATCATCTCGATTTTTTTCCTATCAATTAGTTCAAACACACAAACATTGCCTTCCTTCAAATCATTATCTGCAACGAATTTACACCAGCCGTGAGATAGTCTTTTGTCAGTTGGTGACCGAGAAACATATCTGACGTTCCAAGTTCTCCCATCTGAAACCATAGGAGTGATCATCGTCTCTGTTATGTTTCTCAAATGTGAGGCTGCAAAAACCGCAGGTACCCTCTGCATTGGAGAAGAAATTAGGATGAACAGTAAAAAATCACAAATGCTCATCAACCAAGATGAATAATAGTTGGGGACTAATACCACGATAAGTGATTCACAAAGGGACATAATGTAATGAAATCATCCATGCCAAATACATGAACTTGAAATTTTGAGTTCCCGTCATATCTGAAAAGTAGTACATGTCCAACACAAATAGAGTAAAAATCCATAAATTCTGGCCAGCCGTTCTCAAACAATAATAAACCTTTAGCTTTCTTCAATCTTATATGCCAGATACTATTGAGAACCTTAAGAATCGCAAGGTCAGACAGTTCCGTCCCGTAGTTGTCGGTAAATTCTCTTGGAAGTTCCTGTCATGCATTGTGCACAAACTGATTGAAAACAAAAAAAAAATACATCTGCGCTAGCATTTTCATGGATCTAAATATCTCCATTCATTGCTTACAAACTGAACTTAATGCGCAGCTGCAGTCATGCACTAAAGATAATGGATGTCTCTATAGCATAAGGTTTTGGTTTTGTTGATGCGTCAGAATCTGACTCATCTGCATTGTCTTTCTAGACTACACTCTAGTTGGATTGCAGAAGTCAAATGATTTGAAAAACCACTTGAGTTCTGATTCGGACGAGCTAATTAGCAGAAATCAAGCACCCTAGAAGCAAAATATCGAACACCTTAGAAGCAAAATATCAAACACCCTCCTCTTAAACCCTCCAGATAGATGATCAAAGTATAATCTTGCAGGTCCGAATTAAGAACAACAAACACTTCGAGTTATATTTTTTTTACTAGTATAACTAAAGAGAAAGAAATTAAATTGAGTGTTACACTTACCAGTCGTTTGTGTTTATTGCTGTAAGTATCTAGTATCTTGAAAAAATGCATTTCTGAAGATGATAGTGAAGCCGTCAAGTTATTCTCCTCAGTAGAAAATTAAGGAAAAACAAAGCTAAGCAGGAATGCATGTTGCATCTCATTTTGTTTTTCCTCTTCTTCAAGTTGCTGTGGAAGTGACACATGTTGCTGCATTCAGAAATTCGGAAATAATCTGGTTTCGTATGCTCTCGTCTGATCGTATCCTGTTTCCAATGTCGTCAAAAACTAGAAGACACCGTTGTTATAGAGAACCTGTTATATTATCTATAAGGGGGCACCTGGTTTTCTTTGTGCACACACGAAATTCTGGTTGCCTTCTCACCATCTCATCAGCTGCATAATATCACAACAGATTATGACATTGATTTGCAGAAAAACATTTAATTAGTGAAACAGTTCTTGCTTGATTATTGATTTGCTTTCATCTTGTAATAGTGAAAAATAGGTTCTTGCTTCTGCAATAACAAAAATTAGCCTGACCAGCACTTGGGTCAAATCATACTACCAACATGGAGCAATAACCTGTGACATTATGATATTTCTACTAACTTACGTACTTGGAGATGGGAAGAGCAAGTAGGCATACTAGCAATGACCGATTGCGCTTTCTAAATATTAGCTCAAACTCATAAATACCACTGCCCTATAACCGTGTACTACTGGAAATCCAGTAGTACACCCAAATGGAAGGTAAACATGATCTAAGACACCACCACGAATCAAATAAGAATTTCTTTATTAAACAACAACCAAAACCGATTACAAGTTTGAGATCTCATGAAATCCTAATTTCACCCTTAACACTTAGCCTACTCCTTACTCTGAAAATCCGATCCCCTATCCTATGCCCAAGGGTTCCTATTTATAGGCCAAATGACCTTAGTGGGATACAACTCAATCTTCTTCGCTCAAGGTTACATTTTCTTCGCAACCCTACTTTTTACTTCGCATAATCCACTTTTGACCAAGTCTTTCCTCCTTTTCGCTGATACCTCTGGGAGTTTGTCGGGACAACTGTCTCTTTTCTTGTTCAACAGTTCATCGTCTTTGCGGATCAACTTTATTGTCAAGTAATCTTACTTCGCCCATCTTTATTCCTCGCTAGTTGACTTCCCGACTAAGTAACCTTACTTCGTCTATTATATTTCATGCATGTTATCTTGTTGGTTACTCCAACTTCCCCCCTGTGTAACTTTTATCTCGTTAGATCTTCTCGTGTGCGCATCCTTACTTCGCGTTGCAGGTTGGTGGAAAGGTGATTTCAACTTTGATTTGTCAAGTCATTGACATGAAAACTTAGGGAAATGTAATAAGATCTTTTGGTCAGATTTTCATTTTCACTTCGTGTCTTTAGGTACGTCCACGTGGCGAGATGATTTCATGTCCCTATATTTTGCCTTTTTTTATTCTGTTTGAGAAACGTATAACGGAATAAGAACCGCTTAAAACCCATATTGTCCACGTTCTCTTCTTCCCTGGCTTCCACGTGGCCACGTTCTTCCGGTAACCGGCCAGTACCAGTCAGAATTTCTCGAACGCGTCGCCCACCTGCTTCCACCGGTCATCCTCTCTTACCTATAAATACCTTGATTTCTCATAGCATTAGGTCTTTTCTATCTTCTCTTCTTCCTTGCATCTTACTCGAGCCATCTCTCACCTTGCTGCTGCTTCTACTGTTGCTTCTATTCCGTTCTTTCGATCTTCCTAAATTTTCTACCTGTTCCTATGGCTTCCAACAAAGTTTCAACTCTTACCCCTCTCGAGGTTTTTAGTGAATTTCAATCCTCCTTCCAGAAGATGGGTCTTACTTTATCTATAGCCATTGATTCTTCTGTGAACCCTCCTCTTTCCGCGTCTCCGGACATGGAACTGAACCTGCGGTGGATTGAAGCTGATACCTGGTCATCTAATAAGCTGATTGTCACTCTCGGTCAACTGTGCATAGGGTTTTCCTTTCCTCTGTACAACCCCTCTAACCCTGTTTTCCCGAGATTCTCAACAAACTTTCGGTGTGGGGTTTTTCAGCTTTCGGGTAATACAATCCATATCTCGAACGAATTCAAGGTTCGCTCCGAGAGTGGTACTTCGCAGATTTCTTCGGTTTCGGAGTCATTCGATCCTCGTGACTATAACGTGGATTCCTTCATGGCTAACTATTCTGCTAGATTCTCAAGCGCAAGGAAACATCAAGAATGGGGTATCGAACTTGTCCGAAGACCTATTTCTGCTCCATCAAAAGCTCTCCTCCTCGATGATGATCCTCTTGATTATGGACGAAATGACCAACTTTACCCCCATGTTGACGAGGACTGGACAATGTTTCCTCTAGTGGTAAGTGGTTCCTGTATCTGGGGCATCGAAGAGAAAGGGGTTCCTCACGAAGGTCCCCTTGCTAAGCATTGTTATCTCGCCGGTTGTCAACCTTGGAAGCTCCACTGGTCCATTCCCAGCGAGGTATTGTCTCCTCCCTTGTTCTTTTACTTCTCCATGTGCTTGATTTGTTCTCTTATTCTCTCTTTTCCTTCATTAGTAAGAGATGCCTGTTGCTGGTCTTCTTAAGGGCCACAAAGAAAATGATGTAGTTACTGAATCGTCTACTCCCCAGCAGGTACTTACTTCCCCTCTAATATCCTATCTTGTGTTGTACCCTTGAATACTGACCTCATGGTCTTCGAAGGAGAAGGATCCCCTTGCCAAGCAGCCTGTTTCTACTTTAACTCAAGGGAGGAAGAAGCGTGAACATCCTTTTCCACCTCCTCCTAACCAGGTATCTTTCGATTTGCTATAAGTTGCTACTTCGTATTTTGTCCCTGTGGTCACATCTGACTGGTTATTTTTCGGACTGGCACTTCTGACATTGCCTCCCCTGGCGAGCCTAAGAGAAAGCGTAGGACTTTGGATGTGGCTAGCTTGACGAGTTACAAGAGTGCAACTGTCTCTCCAATTCCTCCTGTTACACTCCAACCTACTCGTTCACGATCAATCGTCCCTTATAAGGCTCCCATTCCTCCTCCTTCAGATGAGCATCCTAAGAGGTCCTCTGAAGTTCCTATTACTGACAAAGCGGGGAAGCAAAAGGTTTTGTCTGTGGTGTCCCAGCCTATGTATGATCCATATATGAAGTTCTTGCAGGATATTTACAACAAGGCTGGCGAGGATCCTGCCTTGAGATCCAGCGCCCTTGAGTCCCTAACCCTCTTTAGCTCGGAATCTCGGATGACTTCCTTTCTCAAGACCCATCCGTCCTGTTGAATGCCTCCATGAGTTTATCCCTTCAACAACACTCTGCTTTGATGAACCAGGTGAACCTTCCCTAGTCTTTGTCAACCTTTCCCCAGGCCTCCTCGTCTCATTTATTAATTATGACTCTCTACTTCGCAGGAGGTTAATCGTCATATGGGGAGCATAATCGAGACCAGGCTTACTCGTGAGAGGATGCTCAGATCAAGGCTCTGATAAAGGAGCTCATGGAGGAAAAGGAGTTCTCGAGAAAACAGGAGAAGAAAGTGAAAAAGTTACTAAGTAAGCTCCTTCCCTTGTTTATCTGTCTTCTTCCTTTGCCTTTGCGTCTGTTATTTTATTATTTCGCGTTTCATCAAGCTCAATGCATGAAGTACCAAAATGATGCTTCCGAAGTGTCTACCTCGCTGGAAGATATTTGCGCTGAGAACCTGAACTTATTAACTCAAAATGACTGTTATGTGGGGGGAAATGTTGTCCTGAATGAGAAGGTTGAGACCCTTCATTTGCAAGTAGATCGTTTAGCTGTCGATTGCTCTCGCAACGAGGAGTTGAACAATCATCTTCATACCGAGAATGAACGTTTGAGGTTAGAACTTCGACGAGTCAACAATTCCGTTACTGCTTCGCAGAATCTCTATTCTAGGACATGGATTTTAGTTAAGAGTCTGGAGGAGGACAAATCTCGCGTAATTAACATGAAGAATCAAGTTGTGGCAGATCTACGTAATTCTCGTAAGGAGGTAACTGGCTTGAACGAGGAGATCGATTGCTTGAAGAAAAAGGTGGAGTTTTTTCAGGCTCAGCTGGGGGTTCCTCACGCCCAAAGTCTCCTAAGTCTTCCCCTCAAGTCAAGCCTGCCTCTACTCGCAAGAACAAGAACGCTCTCGTTATCCAATCAGACAAAGATACCTCAAAGTCTGGTCATGGCAAGGGTTGGGATAACTCGTACCACGAACTGTGTGTCCAACTTAAGGAATCCGACCTTGAAATCTCCAGATTAGATCATCTGTATTCTGACATTCAAGAAACTTTAAATGTTACTATCTCACAAGCAGAAGGTAGTTTGGATATTACGAGTAACCTTGATTATACCAACTTTCTAATTTCTAATAAGATTTTATTTCGCAGTGGCTGAAGAAAGCTTTCAGAACCAGATTCTTAATCTTTCTCGTGAGAGGGACGAGTTTCACAATGAGGCTTCTCGTCTTAAAGTGGAAGTTGAGGACTTGAACCCAGATATGGATGGCATGGTGGAGGACTCCGCGATGGTGGCGAGGGTTGCTCGTAAAAACACTCAGACTCATCTGATGTCTCTCTTCATCAACTACTGTGATAAGCAAGGTGTTCCTTACCCCACATTGCCTCTCGAGATCTTCCCTGATAAAGAACCTCTTTGTGGTGAAAGAGTTATTCCTACTGGCGAAGATGATGGCGAGGAAGCCAGGTCCGAGGGGGATGGTAGGGAATAACGGATTGAAGAAGATAAGCCGACTGCAAATGCTTGTACTGGTGCGAATGTGAGCGAAGACATCCCCGAGATTGAAATCTTCGAGGGTCAACCTCTTCAGCAACAACCTTGATCCTTTTCTTCTTATCGATTTTGCCTTCCGTCTTTGAAATTTTAACTCTTTTTCGAACAAAATCTATCTGGGTGCTCCCAAGCTTGGGGGGCAGAATATTCCTTGCCTTATTGGTTGTTTGATATATTAACTGTTTTTTGGTGGAATTTGATAAGTACGGTTGTCATGAATGCATCGTAATTGTAGTTGACCGACCCATCTTTCCAAGTATCATGCTCTTACCGGCCATCTTACCAAGTATATACTTGTCAAAGGAGCACATAAGAGAGTAATACTTGCCTCTTGTGTTCATTTGAATAATCTATCTTACTTCATGCTTCATGGCTTTAGTGACACGAAAGCTGAAATTACTTGATGTAATCTTGTTCATCTCTTCCTTTGCGTTGTTTTGATTTAAGGTACCGATGCTAGCTCTTCCCCTTTTCTCATGTTTTAGATTTGTCAAGTTTTGCGAGGATAATGCTCTTAAGAACACAACATATAGAAAGTATATACTTACCTCTTTTTCTTATTGAGCATTAGTTGATCAAAACCATTATTATTGCTTGTTCTTATTGCTCGAGGATTCAATATCAGCTCTCCTCTCGATTTGTGCCTTCCTTTCGGCTTTGAACAGGAGTGGGTAAGATTTGGTAATCAAGACGGATACTTCAAGATACGCTTCTTGTTTTATTGATACTAGTATATAACCCGTGCCGTAACGCCCCGAGAAATATCGATGATTGATACAATTTACGTAGAGCTGGAATTTAAACTAATAAAAGGGATATAACTTAAATTTCGAAGACAGTTACAGAAAATAGACTGATAATATATGCAAATGTTTATTGATCAACTCTAATTTCATGTAGCTCTTGTTAAAAATTTGTTTATACGTATTTTTTAACAAATTAGAAGAACTTTTGTCATATTCCTTTGTGAAAACTTATTGAAACAGGATATCCTCAATAAACAACTTCAGGTAAGGGATAGATCGAAGTATAAACTTCGATAAATGCATCAATTTTGCTTCATAAAAGCTAATTATGGCATGGTTCAATCCTTAACAAAAAAATAGAAAACAATTAAGTGGTCTGATGTTCTCATGCTCCCTCACAGTCGAGATTCGAACTCTTGTAATCGCCAAAAAATCCTAAATAAATGAATATATGAATAGTCTAGGGAGCACTGTGCAATGCTATAAAAACAAAGAAAAAAAAGAAAATCCTTAATAAAAATCCATAAACCTTTCAGTTTTTATGTTCCTACTATTTTTTTTATCGGATATTTGTTGGCTAGTGTGATTGGGTGGAAGATTGCTACATAGTGTACCAAATCCATATAAAACAAAACCATCATAATTAGGGGATGACAGACCCGGTGTAATTTGGTACACCCTCTTATCAATCTCATTTGATAGTGCCAGAATTCGTGTGAGTTTGGTTGCAGAATTCACAATACTGAGAATTTTATAATTCCACGAATTGTCTTGTTTTAAAGGATTAAAGGCCATGTACTGTTTGGCCTAAGAATCTTATGATTCCATGAGAATTTTATCCTAAGAATCTTAAGATTGTATATACAATAAAACCTCTATATAAGAATACTATATAAAAGAATAAACTCGATATATGAATAAAAAGAATTGGTCCCATTTTAACTTAATCAGTGCGAAAACTACCTCTATATAAAAATAACCTCTCTATAAGAATAATTTCCAAAACAGTGTGATTGGGAGGAAGATTGTTATAGAGTGTACCAAATCCATATAAAACAAAACCATCATAATTAGGGGATGGCACATCCGGTGTAATTTGGTACACCCTCCTAGCAATCTCATTTGATGGTGCCAAAATTCGGGTGAGTTTGGTTGCAGAATTCATAATACTGAAAAATTTATAATTCCATGAATTTTCTTGTTTTAAAGGCTTAACGGCCATGTAGTGTTTGGCATTATCCTAAGAATCTAAAAATTGTATATACAGTAAAACCTGTATATAAGAATACTATATAAAAGAACAAACTCGATATATGAATTAAAAAATTTGATCCCATTTTAACTTAATCAGTGCAAAAATACCTCTATATAAGAATAACCTCTCTATAAGAATAACTTTTAATGGTCCCAATAATATTCTGAAACAGAGGTTTTACTGTATATAGAATCTAGGATTAAAAGACGGACTAACAAATCCTTTAATAAGTTTCCTAGCAAATATCAGGAAAGAGTTCAGACTCCATACAGAGAATTTGCTGGAAAGTGAATCCTATATGATATCGTGATTTCGGAGTATTCGGACAAACAAACATATTGTACGGGTGGAAAGTTAATTCCACGGAATCCACTTAACCATAAAATCCACCTTTCAAAATTTCATCATGTTTTTGTCTTTAAATCATAATTAAAATTAATTTTAAAAGTTGGTTTGTGTTTAGCCGCTAGTTTTCCATTGTGTCGTAACGGTGACCCTGTAATAGGCATTTATGTTGCTTACACACCCATTATTCAATTCATAAGCATTTGAGATTTAAGAAGAGGTAATAAGGGAAGTGGGGGTTAAGTTGAAATACACGGTTAAGATCAAAAAACAAATAACTAAAGGTGATGCGATAGCAGAACATTCATATCAATAAGAGACCTCCAGTTTCTACATGGCTAGTATTGGTTCCGTCCTGATAGCCGTCATGGACAATCACTTTCTTTAAATTCTAAACTGAAGTCGCAAATTTCCAATTTTGTACAGTATTGCCATCACAAACCCTTCTCCCATTAAATATGGCCAAATGAAGATTCCCTCCTCAGATGCAACCAACGAAATCCTACATCACCTGTAATGGACGCAACTCATACTGTTGAATTCATTTCCCTGCTATCTTCCATGTACAGAAACCAATTGCAAGATCAAGATATTGAGCATCTCTATCTTGTTCACAACCGTTGAGATGTTCAATTTTTTCTCCACTCTAATGACTTCCAAAACCTGGATTCGCTGGACGTTATGCCATAAGTAACCCCAAAACAACAAAATCATCAAAATCAATGACATAATAAGAGAACCCCAAGGATGAACTTCCAGGACAACTCGAAAATGTGTGGTGAGCTTGATGTTTGTGCTATATTTTTATGTGATTAATAATGAGATTACCGATTCAGACAACCTTTGAAGTTTAAACTAATGCATTTTACCACAACTAATCATGCCCACTTTATGTTGTAATAAAATTTTTATATAGACGTCCTAGCATACTGTTGTAATGATAGGACTGATATTTAGCTATTGTATAAGCACAAATGATATGGTGAACAACTAACACTGAAGTACTGTGAAATAATCTTACATGTCCAGAGGAAGAGCCAACTCTGTGTATTTGTTTGTAACAACAAAGTATCGAGATGAACACCAGATTGGAATCCAACGACAACACATACAATTATTGCCCGCATCAACATATCAGAACTACTTTCTAGAAATGAATACATATTTAAGAAACTTAATATTACCATTTCTTTAAAGATAATTGTTTTCTCAGGTACCAAAGCATGGTCTGCTTCCTTCAATTTCGCTAACGAACTGCTCATTGTACTCTTGTATCCGACCGACTACCCAGCTCCAAAGCCAGGGAGACCACACTGGAAGGAAATGACTCCATCTATATGAAACAATAACGGAATTTAGTGTATATAGTATGTCATACCTAATGCAAATGCATTTTGATTGCATCCACTTCTACATAGGAATCTCATCTCTATCCCTGCTATCAAAATACTCATTCAATTGGGTTAATCCAATTTCTCATAATGAAAAAAAAAATCATTAACGAAAAAGCTTGATCGCATATAAAATTTTCAAAACAAAGACTAAAACTAAAACAGGAAATTTTTTTGGAGAACATACCATAATTTCTGCTCTCGGCATGGTTGTGGATTTAAGATGTGACATAAGATGAGGATTATGACTTCTAAATCGTTACTTTTTCCTCCTACACATGAAGGGCTACATAAATTAGTCATTCATTCCCAATTTCATATCATGATATCCCTTGCAAAACCCCCGTTTTCACTCAAAATCCATCTCCATTTTGTTCCTTTAACTTCATGAAAAATACCACCAGGAATTTGGTGTATCCCACCCAAATAACATGACAATAATTAAATATCGAACTCATAACTGAAAACTGGTAAAAAGAAAAAAAAAATATAATTATCAAATAAGCCAAATCAGAGAGAGTAATACCTGAGATAAAAGATTTGTTCATCTTAGTTTGTGTGGGTTTATATATGAGACCGTATCATAATTTTGATTCCTAAGAAGATGCGAAACGGATGTTTTGAATGATGAGATGAATGAATTAATGTCGAAAGTAATGGTGGTGTTAATGGTTTGCATTTTTCGGTAACGGAAGAAATAAGTTAATTTCGAACGCAAGATGTGGTTATGGAAGAGTCTCTTGGCTCGCCAAACGCCGTTTTCTAAGCATAGTCAATGGCGTTGTTAATGGGATATAATGTGATTATTTGGTTGTAACGTATAATAGTAAAAGAATATGGAACGTAGGATGATGGCGCAGAAGGGGGAATCATTTTGGGCCACGATTTATCTCTTTTACTTTTCCATATCTTAGGAGAAGTGGGAGTCGTCGATCGCTGTAAGAGGTCCATCCAGAACCGTTAGATTTGGAAAAACACATTTTTTTTTTGTAAGATAGATTTAATGTGTGTCTTATTTTTCCTTTGTCTTTCTCGAGTTGCTTTTCCACATTGTGCTTGTTGGGCCGACCGAGCGAAGCGAGGGAGGACCTTTATATGGCCACTTATTTGTAAAATGTAAGTGATCAATTGACACAAAAAGATTGGAAATGGTTAGGGACGGAAAACCAAAAATGTCCCTCCCTTTTAGTCCAATTACTATAACTTCTAGTGTATCCTATCTTTTCAGGGGTATAATTTGAAAGCAAACTTTAGTATAACATATCTAAAAATCCGTGCCTTGGAATTTTATAAATTTTATCTCATTAGAAGTTTATAAAAAACTCTACGCAACAAGTACAAACAACAATATCAAATTTATAGTTTTTACGAAAAAATTGGAAGTATTTATCATTTTAGGCATAATTTTATAAAATTTGTATATCCATTATGCAAACCACAAAGGATATATAATACTTTATGTAGAAAAATTTTAGTTTATGCATCAACTAATTTTCCATTGCAACTAATAAAACGATGTACTCCCCCGTTTCAAGAAAAATGATATTTTCAGTTTAGGCACAATTCTCGAAAATTGAATGCATAGCCATTACGCAAACCACCACAAAGGATGCATAACACATCATGCAACCATATTTTGGTTTATGGATCGACTAATTTTCCGTTTCAGAAAAAGTAATACTTTCCCTACGTTTCAGGAAAAGTGATACTTTCGCCCCTTTTCGGAAAAACTGATACTTTCGCCATGTTTCAGAAAAAGTATCTCATTTTTGCCGAAACAGGGAGAAAGTATCACTTTTTCTAAAACGGGGCGAAAGTATCACTTTTTCAGAAACATGGTGAAAGTATCAGCTTTTCTTAAACGGGACGAAAGTAATCGCAGACAAACCCATTTTCAGATTCTTCTTCGGTCGTCCCTCCCACCATGGCAACGGTCGTACTAGTTATATCATTGCTCCCTTCTGTTGTGACTTATTACGGATAAATCTTCGTGATTCTAATTTATTTGTAGTCTCACGAGGTCTTATTGCGCCTCCTAATTAAGGTCTTATTGTGCCTCACCCTGTCATAAAGGGTCTTACTTCGGCGAGGTTTCAGACACTCATTATTCTTGCGAATAACAACCCCTCAACCTCGCCTGATCATTTTTATTGGTAATTTCTGCGATAATACGACAAGCCTGGTTATTCCCATGAATAAAAGCCTCATGATATTGCCGTCTTTATTGGTCACTCAGCTCCCTAATCTGGAGGGTGTCATCCCTTTATATCCCCCCTGATTGCCCCTTCAAGGAGGTTAACCCTAACATGCATTTTGGTCTCCTCTCATCCAGTTATTACGACATCAGTTGTTTTCGTGACTTCTTATCCCTTCGCCGATATGGCTCATGGTTACGAAGTCACACCCTAGGTGGGGTTTATTTGAGATCGAGTGCATCGTAGACAAGACTTGCCATACGGTCATGACCGAAACGCTCCAGACGTTCCGGGCACCCTTAGCTCAATCGAATACGTCGACGCCTTGATCTTATTTCTGCACCCCTCACCGAAGGCCATCATAAAAGGGACCCTCAGCGTATCGGTCTTATCATTGACCCTATCTTATCTTTCTCAGAGTTGTTCACGACACGCGTTATAACTTGCCTCTTGCATTTTCATGTGAACTAGGGTGCATGCCGTGGATTCTCAGCTTTCTTAGGCGAATGTTTTAGGTTTCCCTGGAAACTTTTATTTCGTTAACTTTGTGCCTCATAATGTGAGGTCTTATTTGTTCATTTTGCTTTGCTTGCTTTTGTAGGTATGAAAATTCGTATTCTTGAATTAATTCATCAAAATTCAGAAATTTTATTATTACCACTTTCTTGAACCTGATACATCTCCTTTTAATATATTAATTGAATACATGTTCTTATTTTCGTGTTGCTCCCTCAATTAGTGATCTCCTCCTTCCATGCGGATATAATCGTGTTGGTATTCCTTCAACTCTTTCATCCGTATCCCATTCCTGACCTTGAATAGTACCGAGAATAACGGTTGTCTTGTTGACAACGCATAGATGAATGATCGTACAAGGTCCTTCTCAGATATCCTTCCTTTCAGCTTGTCGCAAATTACCTCCCATCTCGCAACAATGCTTCGTAAGCTCTCGTTTTCCCTTTGTTTTAGGGAGAATAATGCTGCAGTTTCTGGTTTGCAAGGCTCACTGTTTGCACACTTGTTCATTATTTCGGCTCGTGCTTCAGTCGTCATCCTCGTTATTGGGATATTACTTGTTGCCCTTCTTTTACTGGTTATTGCTGACTGCTGCGCCCGATGTTCTTTCTCTCTAAATTCTCTTTTGCTATCTTCTATCGCTTTTCTCAGACCCTGCCACTCTTATTTTCCATTTCCTCCGGTTCTTCGCCTATATTCATGGCGCCTTTCAGATTCTAACCCTTTTCCCGAAGTACTTTCCTCCCTTGGGTGGATTTTTCTCGCCCGCTCCTTTCTTAGGTATTCATTCTTAACCATAAGTTTTTCATTTCGCCTTTCCAACCTTGTTTGTTCCCTTATTAAATCCTCCTTTTTTCGTCTTTCGTAGTGGAGTTATTCATTTATTCGTTCCATCTCTTCGTATTCCTCGCAGTTTCCCTTTTCCTCATTCTTTGAATTTACTGTTTCATCGCCTCCGGCGCCTTCTGCAGCCCCCTGACTTTGATGTTCTTTTTCGCTTAATGATGTTTGCCTCTATTTCGCCTCGCGGGGTTCGTTTGTCTTTGGTAACAGGGGTAGGTTTTTCTCCTTTTGCCGTCTGTCCCCTCCGGCTGTTTTCCCTTTTTTTGTCCTTCCGCTCTTCTTAGTTTCTACTTAGATTTCTTTCTCAGGGGTTGTTTCACGGTCCTTCTCTTTTACTGTGTCCTCTTTCTCTGTATCATTTCGTGGTTCGGTCCGTTCTTCGCTCCTTTCAATGACATTTATCATCAATCTTTCCGCCTTCTTTGCTTCCAAAACCTTCCTCTTCTATTGAAGTTTCTTGTTTAGTTTCTCCTCATAATTGAGAACATCCTTTTTGTTACAATCCTGTGCATCCTTCAGGTCTCCTTTTATCTCGCCTACTGCACTGGGAGTAAGGAACCGTATGGCTTGGTGCTATGTTGACGCTACTCCCTTTATCCGGTGTATCCATGGTCGGCCTATGAGTGCATTATAGGGTGAGTCTACGTCTATCACACATACGGTGACTTTCGTTTCCAACTCCCCTGCAAAGATCTTTACAACCAACTCTCCTTTTGGCCTTGATGCAACCCCATTAAACCCGTATATGTTATATGTTGAAGGTATGAGATCGGAGTCTTTGTACCCCGTAGTTCTAAATTCATGGTAAAAAAGTATATCAACGGAGCTTCCCGTTTCTACCAAGATCCTATCTATGACCCATATTGTCTCTTTCTTACCATGTTCTTATTCCCATTTGGAATACTTCCGAAAATTCAAAGTCACAACCAGTGGATCTGTATGCGAGCCTCCCTCTTCGGGAGCATCTCGCGCCCATAATGTTATTTCCCTCTTTTGTCATTCTTCTAATGGCTCATTATTTGCGATACTGAATATCTCATTCCCTTCGAAGTCTCTTTTATATACTCGTTTGAGTATGTTGTCATGAAAATTCTGGATGTCTTTAACTGAGTGTATTATTGAATTACAATTCAACTTCTGGGATCCCCAATCTATATCGATTCGATACACTTTTTGAGGGTCACGAGGTGGTGGAGTGGGTGGTACATAACCTTCCAAGAAGTGGGCAAGCTTCCCTTGATCTACCAGACGAAGTATGATTCTTCAGACATTTCGACAATCACCCGTATTATGCCCATGAAAACAATGATATCTGTAAAATTCATGGATCCTTCCTCTTTGGGGGGAGGAGGGGGGGGGGGGGGGGATCTCTCCCCAAGTTTGGTGGTGGTGGGATTTCCTCCGTTAATATTATTGCCTCCCATACCTTCTATACAGTCGTATTCAGTCTAGGAAGTTTTACATCTTCAAAAGCTGGTGCGTTCGGCTTTCTTTCTCCAAACCTCGGTCCCTGATTGTTCCTTTGTTAGTACCCTGTGTTGTAGACTCACGGTTCGTAATTCCTTCGTCTTGACTCCTCATACCTTTGTTGGTCTATCCATTCATTATCCCCACTTGACACAACTACGAGCTTCACGGGAACTGGCTCTGTATGTTACTTCTTTCCAGGATTGTCCTCTTATTATACAGTATGTACTGTTCTAGGTAATAATCTTGAGTTTCCTTCCTTCGCCGGGATCGGTGTTATTTCGCTGACTTGCCTTTACTTTTCTTCCAACGCTATGTATTCCTCTTGATACTCTCTTAATTCGTTCATTGTCAATAAATTCCGAATTATGAATATCTGGGTGTACAACAAGTCGGTCGGGATCAAGGAATTTACGAAAGCCAGGATAAAAATTTTCTCATCAACACTCCTTGCCAGTTCGCTACATACTGTCCTCCATCTCGTTACCAGTCCTTACAGACTCTCTGCTGGTCTTCGCCTTAGTTTGAATAAGGTCTCTATTCACGGCGGCAACATGTTTTTACTTATGTAGGTTGTCAAGAATATCCTCTTCAAGTCTTTGAATGACTAAATCGACCTCTCTGGTAGCCCGTCGAACCAAGCCAGTTCTCCTCCGGTTAAGCTCGCGGGAAAGTACTTACAGAGTACCGCATCATTTCTCCCCTATTGCATCAGTGAAAGAGTGTATTGTTTTAAGTGTTGCACAACACTTTCTGACCCACTGAATATGCTTGCAAGGACTGGTAGCACACATTTCTCAAGAATGTCCGCAAAAATTATCTCGTAGGTAAAGGGAGATTTGTCAGCCTCCTCTATCGCTTCTGCCAACTGCCCCTGCCGCCTCGTCGAGAATTGTTTATCGATGTCCGCATATCCTGCAATTCATTCATGACCTCTTGATTCAAATTTCTTCCCCTTTCCTCGCGGGGATCAAATCTCATCACGCTAAGCCTTCCCTCCCATCGTCTTAAATCTTCCTCATGCCTTTGGTTTACCTCGTATTGCCTTTCCTCTTCTCGCCTCCTTTCGTCTTCGTTCCTCCTTTCTTCTTCTCGTCTCCTTTCTTCTTCATATCTTCGCCTTTGATCTTCCCATCTCGTTATCTCCAATGATCTTCTCAGATCACTTTCCTCGCTGCTTTCCCTTTGCCGTCTCCTTTTTCTTTTCTCCTCGTCGTCCTCGTAAGTATGTCTCCTTTGTCGCCATTCATTTTCTTCCGATGATATCGTTATTTCCCCAGAGTCCGTGATGTCAGCTGCTCTTTCCTCATTGAGTTGTTGATTTTCCATTATTAACCTGATGTTTTGTCTCATCATCCTGGTTTGTCGTTCTGCTAACTCCATGTCTCGTTCCTTCTCGCGACGAAGCGTCCCCCTTAGCTGTTTCAGCGTCATATCTTCTTCACTAATATTCTCCTCCATCTCTTCGTGGGGAATTTCTTCTCCTGCAGTGGTATCTGTGTCGGAAGTGTGTATTGAACCCTCTCTGAAGTCGTCTTCACCAGTTTCTTCATTCTGCCTCCGGTTCGTACCGCTTCTTCCTCCAGCAGCCGATGACTCTCCCCCTTCCATTCTCCTTCCTCTCTTTGCCTCTAAGCGTTCGCTTCTTCTCGTTGCTATTACGTGCCTTGCTTGATCTTCTTCTCTAGACATTTTCCAATCCTTGATTCGTTATTGATTAATGATTCCCAGTTCTAGAACAAGTTCTCCTTAAACCAATCACACAGTGCAATTACCAAAGACCACTTTCTTTCCCACACTTTCTTACGAAATTTCACGTTTATAAGGATCAACTCGCCCAAATCTCTATCCTCTACGTTCCTTCCTTTCAAACAGCTCCAATTCTTCAACTCTTAGATGACGATAAATCCTCAATCTAAGTTCCCTGTTTCTGGACGCCAAAATGTAACTACTGGAAATCCAGTAGTACACCAAAATGGAAGGTAAACAAGATCTAAGACACCACCACGAATCAAATAAGAATTTCTTTATTAAACAACCACCAAAATCGATTACAAGTTGGAGATCTAATGCAACCCTAATTTCACCCTTAACACTTAGTCTACTCCTTACTCCAAAAATCCGATCCCTTATCCTATGCCCAAGGGTTCATATTTATAGGCCAAATGACCTTAGTGGGATACAGCTCAATCTGCTTCGCTCAAGGTTACATTTTCTTCGCATCCCTACCTTTTGCTTCGCCTAATCCACTTTTGACCAAGTGTTCCCTCCTTTTCGATGATACCCCTGGAAGTTTGTCGGGACAACTGTCTCTTTTCTTGTTCAACAATTCATCATCTTCGCGGATCAACTTTCTTGTCAAGTAATTTTACTTCGCCCATCTTTATTCCTCGCTAGTTGACTTCCCGACTAAGTAACCTTACTTCGTCTATTATATTTCATGCATGTTATCTTGTTGGTTACTCCAACTACCCCTTGTGTAACTTTTATCTCGTTAGGTCTTCTCGTGTGCGCATCCTTACTTCGCGTTGCAGGTTGGTGAAAAGGTGATTTCAATTTTTATTTGTCAAGTCATTGACATGAAAACTTAGGGAAATGTAATAAGATCTTTTGGTTAGATTTTCGTCTTCACTTCATGTCTTTAGTTACGGCCACGTGGCGAGATGATTTCATGTCCCTACATTGCGATTTCGTGAGCAAAGTAGAACCAAATGATAAAACTTCTAGTAGAGTTTTCAAGCAAAACATACAATTACATACTTGTGCCATTACAACTATGCATATATGTGTGCAGGCGTGTGCGTTTTTCCAATGTTCATACTCTAGTCTATACCTTCTTGTACAAGTCGTAAAATGTGAACATTCATCACAAATTTTTTGTGAAATTCAACTAGTTCAAAGACACAGACATCGCCTTCCTTCAAATCATTATCAGCAACAAATTCACGCCAGCCCTCAGCTATCTTTGTGTCACTTGGTCTTCGAGAAAAATATCCGACTTCCCAGGTTTTATCATCTGAAACCCTAAGAGAGATCACCATCCGTGTTATGTTTGTCAAATGCGAGGTTGCAAAAACCGCAGGTACCTTCTGCATTTGAAAGAAATTAGAATGCACCTTAAAAAAATCACAGAAATTTATCAACTAAGATGAATTAATAGTTGGGACTAATCTCTCGATATGGTACACAAAGTTATTTACTGAAATCATTTCATTTGTCTATTGCCCCGCGTCAAAACTGCCAAGAGCCAAGATCATTACTCGAAAGGGTCATTACCTAAGAATTACCTAACTTTAACTTACTAAAGAGACATGACTATATTAAACATGCCGCCAATTTTTTTTAAAACCTTTGTAGTTAAAATAAAATTTGTTTTTCGTCATGAAAAGCTTACCACCATTTCTGCTTTTATATGTTCGTCAAGCAAAACGACCTTGAAGAATGGATTCTCCGACATAAACTCTTCGGCTGCTTCAAGCATTGCCTATAATTCCTCAGTATAATAATTTGATTTGGGAGTAAGCTTCTTCCCAAATGGATTTTGTTGTCCGAAAATGTGAACAATCATCTCGATTTTTTTCCTATCAACTAGTTCAAAGATACATATATCGCCTTCCATCAAACAATTATCCGCAACGAATTTATACCATCCCTGAGATAGCCTTCTTTCAGGTGGTGTTCCAAAAACATATCCGACTTCCCAGGTCCTACCACTCAATACCCTAAGAGTGATCACCATCTGTGTTTTGTTTGCGAAATGTGAGGTTGCAAAACTCGCAGGTACTATCTGCATTGGAAAAACATCAGGATGCACCATTAAGAATTTACAGATATTTATCAACAAATATGAACTTGGTAGTTGGGAGTAATCCCTTAATAATAGTAAGTCGGACTCAAAAGAGTCGATGCCTGAGGATTGCCTATATGTAACTTGGTAAGAGACATGATTAAAAATGCAGAGTTTCATGCTGGAAAGCTTACCACCAGTCGTTGTCTTATATTTGAAGCTTGCATAACGATCTTGAAGAATGGATTCTCAGATGTAAACTCTTCAGCTGCTTCAAGCCTTGCCTGAAATTCCGCAGTATTATGACTTTTAGGAGTAAGCTTCTTGGCAAATGTTTTTTGTTGTCCGAAAATGTGAACAATCATCTCGATTTTTTTCCAATCAACTAGTTCAAAGACACAGACATCCCCTTCCTTCAAATGATTATCTGCAACGAATTTATACCAACCCTTAGATAGCATACTTTCGGCTAGTCGGGAAATGTAACCGACTTCCCAGGTTTTCCCATCTGAATTCCTAAGAGTGATCACCGTCGGTGTTACGTCTCTCAAATATGAGTTCACAAAAGGAATAGGCACTTTCTGCATTAGAAAGAAAATCCAAGAAGGACCATAAAAAATCACAATATTTGTCAACTAAGACGTAATGTATATTAGTAGTTGCGACTAATTCCTCGCTGAATGATTCACCATTGGGTGTGATCTTGGTTAATTATCACTAGACAAAGTGGTTGGATGGCCTATCGTGATTATATTTGATTCTCAAAGAGAAATCATTTACTGAGGTCATTTCATTTATCTATCTATATATGTACCCTTGTGTCAAAAGTACCAAGATCTTGAATCAAAGGGCCAATACCTAAATTTAAGGAACGTACTAATGGAGCTGATTACAAATGTACAGTTTTGTGTGAGAATGCTTACCACGACTCTTACTAAGTTGTAGGCACGCAAAATGACCTTGAAGAATGGATTCCCAGACTTGAATGCTTCGGCCGCTTCAAGTGCTTCCCGGAATGCCTTGGTATGAAATCTTGTAGGAATAACCCATTTTTGTTTTCGCGACTTCTTGGAAACTTCTTGGCAACTTCGTGTCTGGCTACATTATAATCAAATAAAACCATAAGACGACAAGATCCATCAAACAACGCAAGTAAATATGAATTTAACTATGAAAGAATTACCAGGTTCTGCTGTCTGATTAAGAGAGGATTCATTTGACATGGAAGGTTCATAATTGCTTTGGGTACTGCCAGAATGTGTTGTATTCTCGATATGAAGTGGATAGTCGATCTCAGTAGCATCAATGCCAAATATTTGAACTTGAAATTCTGAATTTCCATCATATCTGAAAAGTATAACATGTCCAACACAAATAGAGTAGAACTCCATAAATTCTGGCCAACCATTCTGAAACCATATCGCACCTTCAACATTTCTAAATCCTATATGCCAGATACGATTGGGAACCTTAATAACTGCATGGTCAGACAGTTCCTTCCCGTACTTGACCGTAAATTCTTTTGGAAGTTCCTGTTATGCATTGTACACAAACTGATTAAAAAAAAATAAAAAAAATCAAACAAACAAAATGTAAATTCTCCTTACTAGCATTTCCCTTGATCTAAATTACAATATGATGCTTCATGCACTGCCTACAAACTGAACTTAATATTGCATAGTATTAGTATTGGTAAAATCTGACTCATCTGAACAGCTAGTTGGACTTCTCGAGTCAGATGATTTGTGAATCTGACTCAATAACAAGGTGATTAGAGTTGTGACTCGGACGAGTTAGCAAAATCAAACCCTCTAAAATACTGGTGATCAAGATTTAAATCTTTGAATCCAAATTCCAGAATGTGGGTTAAAGACATCGAACAACAACTCGAATACTCTTGCGCAAACCAATTTTTTTGGACATAAACTACAGAGAAATTGATGATATCCCTTAACAGTCGTTTGTCTCTAATGGCGGAAGCCTGGAGTACCTGGAAAAAATGCATTGCTCATGAAGATGATAGTTATTCCTTTTGAGAATCTTCCTGCTATAGTCAAGCAGAAAAGGAACAAAGATAACCAGGACTGTGCGTGACAACTGATTTGTTTCTTCATCTTGTTGTGGAAATGACACATGTCGCTGCATGCTGCTGCTGCAAACGTAAGAATTAAGAAATTCAGAAAATTATCCGATTTCGTACTCTCTAGTATTGTCTAATCATCGCCTGTTTCCAATGTTTACGATCGTCAAAAACAAGAGACACCGCTGCAGAAACCTATCGTATTTATGGGGCACCGGGTTTTCTTTTTTATGCTAAATTTAGTGAGATCGATAACAAGTTAACAACAAAAATTAACCTGACAGAGTTTGGTCAAATCATAAGGACCAACTGGATTGGTGTCTTGACTATAAGATACTCACAAACTATGAGATGGGAAGACCAAGTAGGCATAGTGGCATACTGTCATGACCACATGGAGAAACTCCTAACCTACTAAAACCACCCTTAAAAATGGAAAGCTAATCAAGATTTCATGAGATGGATAAACTTCTAGTAGTACAGTTTTCAAGAAAATAAAAACAACTATTATATAGTTTAATACTTTAGCCATTACAAAATTACTAGGCATATATGTGTGCAGACATGCATGTGTGAATTTGTCTAATGTTCATACTCTATTCTATACTCAGTTGGTGTTCCGGGAACATATACAACTCCCCAGGTTTTCTCATTTGAAACCCTAAGAGTGATCACCATCCATGTTATGTTTGTCAAATTTGAGGTTGCAAAAACCAAAGGTATGCTCTGCATTGGAAAGAAATTAGGATGAACCATAAAAAATTCACATACCTAGTAAAAACTGCCAAGATGTTGACTCAAAAGATCATCTAAATGTAACTTACGGTATAGTGTGATACATGATTTAAAATGTACAGTTCGTGTTGAAAATCTTACCAGTGTTCCTCCTTTTATATGTGCGGATTGCATAACGACCTTAGAAATACGGATTCTCAGAAGTAAACTTTTCGGCAGTTTCAAGCGTTGCCTGGAATTCCACAGTATAATTACTTGATTTAGGAGTGGCAGATGATTTTTGTTGTCTCAAAATGTGAACAATCATCTCAAAATTTTTCCTATCAACTAGTTCAAAGACACAAATATCTCCTTCCTTCAAATCATTATCTGCAACAAATTTACGCCATCCTTGAGATAGCATTTTGTTAGCTGGTGGCCCGGAAAGATATCTGACTTTCCAGGTTCTCCCATCTGAAACCATAAGAGTGATCACCGTCTTTGTTATGTTTCTCAAATGCAAGTTTGCAAAAACCACAGGTACCCTCTGCATTGGAGAAGACATTAGGATGCACCATAAAAAAATTCACAGGTGTTTATGAACAAAGATGTACTATAATTGCTGGGACTAATTCCTCGATTAGTGATTCACAAAAGGGAATAAGTCATTGAAATCATTTTATTTAGCTACATAGCTCTCTGTCAAACTACGTACAAAGTTCTTGACTCAAAAGGGTCAATACCAAAGGGTTGCCTAGACGTGACTTACTAAGAGACATGATTCAAAATAAACGATTTTGGTTGGAAAGTTTACCAGTCGTCTTCCTATATATGAGGCTTGCATAACAACCTTGAAGAATGGATTCTCGGACGTAAACTCTTTGGCTGCTTCAAGCGTTGCTTGGAATTCCGTGGTATAATATCTTATTTTAGGATTAAGCTTCCTAGCAAATGTTTTTTGTTGTTGGAAAATTTGAACATTCATCTCGATTTTTTCCCTATCGACTAGTTCAAAGACACAAACATCTCCTTCATTCAAATTATTATCTGCAACGAATTTATACCAGCCCCTAGATAGCTTACTTACAGGTCTTCCAGCTTGTGTTCCAGAAACATACCCGACTTTCCAGGTTCTCCCATCTGAAATCCGAAGACTTATCACCATGCACGTTATGTCTCTCAAATATGAGTTTGCAAAAGCAATAGGCACCTTCTGCATTAGAAAGAAATTCAAGAAGCGCCATACAAAATTACATGCATTTGTTAACGGAGATGAATTAATAGTTGCGACTAATTCCTCGACGAATTCGCCATTGGGTGTGATCTTGGTTAATTAATTACAGTAGAAAGTGGATGTCCTATTGCAGATTATAAACGTTTCTCAAATTGAAATCATTTACTGAGATCATTTCATTTGTCTGTTGATATACCCCGTGGCCCTGTGTGTCAAAACTACAAAGATATTGTATCAAAGAGCCAATGCCAAAATGTAAGTAACATACTAAGAGATATGAAAATATACGGTGCTTACCACGATTCCTTTTAAATGCGAGGCTTGCAGAATGCGCTTGAAGGATGGATTCTCCGACTTAAATGCTTCAGCTGCTTCAAATGTTTCCTGGACTGCCTTAGTATGAATTCTTGTATGAATAAGCGTTTTTTGGTTTTGTGTTTTTTGGGAGAATTCTTGTCTGGCTACATTATGATCAAATAAAACCATAAGACAACAAAATCCATGTAACAAGGCAAGAAAACCCAATTCAATAATGACAAACTCACCAGGTTCTAATTTCTGATCATTAAGAAGATTCGCTTGACAAGGAAGGTTCATAATTGCTTTCAGTACTGCAAGAATTAAGAGAGGATTCGCTTGACATGGATGGTTCATAATTGCTTTGGGAACTTCGAGAATTAAAAGAGGGTTCCCTTGACATGGAAGGTTCATAATCTCTTTGGGTACTGCCAGAATGTGTTGAAACTACTTCATCTTCATCCGAATGAGTTAATGTCAATTCAGTGTCATGATTGGTATTTTCTATATGAGATGGGTGATCTATCTCAGTTGCATCCGCGCCAAATATATGAACTTGAAATTTTGAATTTCCATCATATCTGAAAAGTAATACATGTCCAACACAAATAGAGTAAAACTCCATAAGTTCTGGCCAACCGTTCTCAAACAATATTAAACCTTCAACTTTCTTCAATTTTAGATGCCAGATACTATTTAGAACCTTAATAATTGCAAGGTCAGACAGTTCCGTCCCGTACTTGTCGGTAAATTCATTTGGAAGTTCCTGTCATGCATTATACACAAACTGATTTTTAAAAAAAAAAAACAGCCAAACAAACGAAACATACATACACAATCATTTTCATGGATACACATATCAGACATGATAGCTCCAATTCACTGCTTACAAACTGAAATTAATGTGCAGCTGAAGTCATTAAAGGTAATGGATATATCGATTGGAGATGTATGTGACTGGAAAAAGTTTTTGTTCATAATCTGAGTCATTCATCTGCATAATTTTTCTATATTTTCTAGTTGGCTTACTCAAGTCAAATGATTTGTGAATCTGACTCAGCAAAACGATTTGGGATCCGGTTGGACGAGTTAATTAGCAAAAATCAAGCACCCTAAAAGCAAAAAAAATAAAAATAAAAATAAAATCAAACATCCTCCTCTTAAACCCTCTAGATAGCTGGATATCCGGTTGATCAACATTTAATCCCTGAATCCGTATGTAATTAGGGTTAAAAACATCTCAGACACTGTTGCATGTCCGAATTAAGAATAGTAACCCTTCAAAAAAATTGCTAGTATATATAAACTAAATAGAAGCAAATTAAATCGAGTATCATACGTACCAATCGTTTGTGTTTATTGCTGGAAGTGTCGAGTATCTTGAAAAAATGCATGTCTGTAGATGAGGAATTAAGTTATTCACCTTGTTAAAATGTTGCTGCTATGGTTGCCTCTGCACAGTAGAGAAGGAACTAAGCTAAACAGGAATGCATTTTTTTTATTTTTCATTTCTTCTGTTGTTGTGGAAGCGACATATGTCGCTGCATTCAGAAATTCAGAGCGGTGCAAGAAATAATCGAAATTCGTATGCTTCATCTCCTGTTTCCAATGTCGTCAAAAACTAGAGGATATACCGTTGTTAATATATTAATTTATGGGAGACCGGGTTTTCTTTATATGCTAAAAAATAATGTAGAGGACAGAGGAGGACAAAAAGAATAGTCCGGTTGGGGTTCTACGTCACATATTTAAAGATATGCTCCTAGCCTTCCCTTCTTGTTCTTGTTCTCGTTTGTGTTTCTATACAACATTCGTATGCAGGAAATGTGAAAGATGTAATGGATGATGTTTGTTTGTTAACTAAGAATGCAAGTTACTGCATATCCAGCAGCTAAATTCAATCCCTGGTGTTACTGCATATCCAGCAACTTTTAGGATCAAGCATTTGATTAGTAGTGGCAGCTGAGCCAAGTTGCACATTTCCATTTCTTTTGTCGACCATTTCTCTATCGTTTTTATATGCGTGTGCTTTCAGGGAGATCGAAATCATGGTTGTGCAAGAAGTGTTCTCAAAACACAAGGCCAAAGGATTGAGACATTATTTTATATACACTTAGCAAGTCGCTCAATTACGCGAGACAAATGAGCAATATATACCAAGAAGCCCAACAAAATAGCTTTACTTCTCCCCCCCCACCCCCCCCCACCCACATTGATTTTGGTTTTCCCCAAACAGAAGTCAAAATTTCCAGTTTTTCCTTCAAGTTTTTCTTCACCTATAAAAACCAGATGAACGAATCAAAAACCCATTCATTCAAACCTAGAGACCCAAAACAAAAACACTCCATTGAAGAGGAGAAAAGATGTTGTTGTCAATGAATGTGTTTCATCAAACAACACTCGATCTCCAAGTTCGTGACATATCACAGCTTTTCTCAATAACAAACATTAACCTGACCAAGACTTTCCTCAATTCATACTACCAATTACCAACTGAATTGGTATCAATACTCTCTTTGAAATGGAAGAGCAAGTAGGGATACTGTCAATGTCCACATGGAGCTGATTGCGCTTTCAAAATCTTAGCTCAAAACTCTAAGCCTTGTAACATGAGAAGCCAATCAAGATTTCATGGTATGGATATACTGCTGGAAAACGATTAATAAAATATGATTTTTAAAATTTTAATAAAAATTTTAATTTATTGTTTTTCTTTTGTGAATGTAAAACTTATTAGTCCCACACCGTGGAGTTTACACTTTTTAGTTGTTTTAAGAGACTATATAAGCTTTTTAGTTCCACATCGGGGAGTTCATTTTTTTAAGTAGCATTATTCCATCATATAAAGAAATTCACTACTTCTGTAAAATCTATGGGAAATGAGTTTCTCTATATTAGGGTGTTTTAGTTGAGCATCTACTACATATGCTAGTAGTAGGTGTAGTAGGGTGTTTTATCCTAAAGATATCCGTCCTGCGAGGGCTATAGCATCACTCTTGAGTGTAGCCGGGCGCTAATGTCTTAAGGGAAACGTGTTGAACACGTGACTCACTCTATTTTTCCAAAGTTTTTCCTTGTTGCTGTTGCAAAGATCTGGGGAGCTCGTCCGTTTCATCAAATCGATCACTTCCATTATAAAGGAGCTAACTATCAATGACTTTTGCTTATTTGATTTTTTTCCCTGTTTTTGATTATTGCACCCAACAATCTTAAGACATTAGAATTTGTAATAATCATGGATGTTAATTGTGAAGTGAAAAAAAAACGAATTTTTGGTCAGCTGTAGAGTTTCGAATTTTTCTCTTAACCTAGAAGGAATTATAGTAGACATCTTAATAGTTACGCACATAAAATTTCAGAATTTTTGGAGTTGTAAAAGTATTTTTTTGGTATTTTACAAAACAGAGAAACGTTTCTGAAAAATTCTGACGAGCAGAAATTTGTTGTTAATTAAAGTAGTTTTTATGGGGTAACCATGAGTTTTTGGAAATAGTGATTCAAACGAAGTTTGTAAGTCTAGATGTTATGTTCAAAACTCATATTTTATTTTCGGATTCGGAACTAAGGTTTGTGAGATGTGGTATATTAAGTGATTTTCCTAGTCAGAGTATAAATGAAGATTGTGACATGAAATTGAAAAGGGACATGGCTACCAGGCGCTTGTGGATGAACACAAATCTTCCAAAGATGGCAAAGGCAAGAACATCAAAGAAAACTCTAAGTGTGGTCTTCATAAGAAAGGTGTGTTACATAAAACTGAATCCGTCATTACTTTAATTAAGGGTGATTGTTATGTTTGTAAAATTCCTGGCCACACAGAAGTAAATTGTAGACAACATAAAAACCTTAATAAGTAGAAAGTTAATGCTAATTTAGTTGAAACAAACTAGAACGATTTCAGTGGCATGATGTGGGAAGTTATTTTAATTATAACCAATATTGTGAGAGACCAGTAGGTGGACTCTGGAACCACCGAGAATGTTTGTTGAAACAGAGACCTGTTCACCTCCTATTAGAGGATAGGGGATGTCGATAAACTCTTTATGAGTAACTAATATGTGACAGAGGTTTCATAAAAGGAAAATGTCGAGCAGAAGCTCATATCTGTAATATTCTCACGTTGAATGAAGTTTTCATGTTCCGAGCATATGCAAGAATCTTATTTCTTGTTCTGTTGTAGATGGTAAAATATTTAAAATTTTAAATCTGGAAAAACTTGTTGTAACTAGGCAGGAGTTATAGGATTTTGGGTATATATAAGATTAACGGGAAAACTGATGAAGTGAACATAGTTGATTCTTGTGATTTCTTTGTGTGATTGAATGTTTTGTGTGGTAGACTTAGAATCGTAAATTTATAAGTCAATGCTTAAACTGGCCAGCACAGGCTGCGTATCCAAATTTAGTTTGGATTTTGAACACTAAAGTGAAATCTTTGTAGAATCAAAATATTCTATAAAACCTTTTAGCACAAACTTAAAGAGTAATTATAATCCCTTAGAATTAATTAAGTTAGGCCTAGTTGACATGAGTTCAACCCAAAACCACTGTGGTAAAAGATGGTTTATAACTTTCGTAGATGATTGTACGGTAGATGATTGTTCGAGGTACTATCTTGTATACTTTCTTAGGGATAAGGAGATGTATAATCTTGAAGATTGAGAACCAATTAGAATCCTTGAACATAAAAACTGTATCCTTAAGGAGATGATAATTTCCATGTTGATTAGTTCAGGATTACCTGCGGCCTTGGGGGAAGGCAGTCCTCTTAACTAGTATTTCCTAAATAAATTACCCTTTTAAGGATCAGATGAAACTCCATATCATTTATGGAAAGGTAGATGGCATTCTTATGAATGTGTCAAAGTGTGGGGGGTGTTTGTCTAAGATTGTCATTCCTCTTTCAAAAAGAACTAGATGGAAACCAAAAATGTTGATTGTGTCTTCATATAGGGTATGCTGAGTATACTTATACATATAGATTTTTGGTTGTGTGTTCTGATTTTTCAGACTTTGGTGTGAATATTATTACGGAATATAGGGATGCTGAGTTCTTTGAACATGTTTATTATTAAACCTGTACCTCATTAGAGATGTGTTGTTGATCCCCTAGATTTATTTTCAACTAGTCAGAACTTATCTTAAAGAAAGACGAAATTGAGGTTGAGCATAAGTGAATTAAAACAATTAGACTTGAGACTTCTTATGAAGTCGAATTCATAACATGCCTATCTTAGTCTGAGCCCCAGTCTTGTAAAGAAGCCTTGACATCTTCTGAAACCCCATTATGGTAAGAAGCTTCATCTAGTGAAATGGACTCAGTCTGTCGTAACCAGACTTGGGAGCTTGCTAGTTTACCTCTAGGGAGTAAGACCATGGGATGTAAATGAATCTTTAAGATGAAACATTACATAGATGGAACTTTGGAAAAATATTAGGCTAAGTTGGTAGCTAAAGGCTATAAACTAAAAGAAGGTGTAGATTTCCTTGATTCTTATTCACTTATGACGAGAATTATTTCTGTTGAGATGCTAATTGATATTGCTGCCAAATACAACTTGGAGATACACCAGATGGATGTTAAGACAGCTTCTCTAAAACCGTGAACTAGATAAAGAAATTTACATAGACCAACCTGAGGACTTTGTAGTGAAAGGTTATAAAGACAAAGTTTGTATGTTGAACAAATATTTGTATGGTTTTTAAATAAGCACATAGACATTGACATGGAAAATTTGGTCATGTGATAATGTGTAGTGGATTTAAGTGAATGAATCTGACAAGTATGTTTACAAGTAACTTTTTAAGGATGCATGTGTGATTGTATGCTTGTATGTTGATGATACGATTATACTTGATACAAACATAGATGTGATTAATTCCACTAAAAACATGCACTGAATGAGAACATTGACTTGAAAGACTTAGGCCTTGTTGATGTAGGGATGAGGATTAGAAGATAATCTAACATTTACAGTATTAGTCATTCCCATTATGTTGAATTTGTGCTTAAGAGGTACAGTCAGTATGATTGTAAGCCTGCTTGTGTACTCCGTACGATTCTTCTTGTAGGCTCAAGAAAAATAAGGGTAATGGAGTATCTTAACTTGAATATTCAAAAGTTATAGGATGTCTAATGAATTTAATGAATTGTAAAGAGTCCATACATTGCCTATATTGTGAGTGAGTTAAGTATATATACTTGTAGTCCATATCAAGAGCATTGGGATGCACTTAGTAGAGTATTATGATACCTAAAATACTTTATTACCTTTTGTTTGATTTATGAAAGGTATCTTGTTGTCCTTGAGGGACTTTGTGATGCAAACTGGATAGTTGACTCAAAGGAGTCTAAGTCTACGAGTGGATATGTTTTCACTCTAGCATGAGAGTTTGTTTTTGGAACATTTCCGAACAGACATATATTTCTCAATTCATTTTGGAATATGAAAATATTGTGTTATATAAAGCACGAGAGGGGGTCGAGTGCCTAAGATGCTTTTTAGAAGACATTCCTCTCCGGCATAGGCCTGTTCCAGCTATATCTATACATTGTCTTATCCAAGCTATAATTGCTAAAGATAAAAATAACTAATCTCAATCGGCGTTATTTTTATTGATTGGATAAAGTCCAAGAAGAATATCGCGCAAACTTTGACGAAAGGTTTGTCCAAAGAGATAGTTAGAAATACATCGAGGGGGATGGGGCTTAAGCTCATAAATTAAACTTGCCATGAAGGATACTCAACCTTGTTGACTGGAGATACCAAGATCAAGGTTTCGAATGAGACAACTAATTGTGGTGGGTAAAGGTAAATACTATCAGAGAATTTCATTCTCTGTCCCTTTCCTATGGTGTAGATGTGATAGTGTGACTGCATGTGAAGGATGACTTTTAAGAAGTCCTAATGAGTTATATAGTTTCAATTTAAGATTGAAGTGGGGTGTAGCAGTAACAATCTTTATGGAAACTCACCCATCTGAATAAGGAAGTGGGGCCTCTTCCTATGATAATATGATCTTTGATTCTTTAGAGCATTCTGAGAAACATGATATGTCCAGGGCCAAATTGGACAAAACGGCACGAGCTTGGCAACAACCTTGGAGATATCATCCGTGGTCGTTATCGAGAATTACATCAAACGCTAGCAGTTCAAGACATAGTTCACTGTCTCTAACTAGTAATTCCGGTAATATCTCACTAAGCAAAGGTTCAAGATCTCATTGGCACCTCTGCCTAAAATGGTATTTCCTGCGCTTTTTATGTGATTTTCGTTTTAATGGTTTTGGTATTACCGGAACTTAGGACCTAAGGATCATTAAGGATTCACTAGTTCATGTTTTTTCACTTTGATGAAAGGAATCTTTAGTCTCACTTGTGAGGAACTAAAGATGAAAGCTCTCTATACTATACTAGTTGTGCGCGGGTCTGTATTGTGTGGCCGGTTGTTTCATCTTTGGTTACCGTTCGTATGCACTCGATGTTGTCTATTAAGAAACCATAGATCTCTGTTCATGCATTTGTTTTTAATTTATAGATGCACTGCGTTCTTACACTTGTACAGTGACCAAAAAAATATTAACAAAAGGGAACAAATGTCCAACAGTAGACCACACTCAATGAATTGGATTACCATTTACTGGGAATCGCCTTCCACATAGAACAAAAGGTAGATATTTTTTAATGAATGGATCTTTTTATTATTTTATCCATCCATTTTACTTTATTTGTACGATATCTTTTTAAGTCCTTTTCAATCTCAATTTCACTAAAATTGTTTTGTAAACTTTTTATTATTCCAATCTGGATCAAAGAATTCTGCGTTTTGAATATAGGGATCCTTTGGTCTTGATGCAAAAGTTCCTTTGGTCTTGATGCAAAAGTTAAATAAATTGAAGATCTATATGCTGCACGCCACTCGTATATATAGCCATCTCTGTAATCTGTAAAAAGATGTACAATACCAACTCATCTAGGAAAGCATTATTAAAATACCTTGGTGTTCCAAGATATGGCCATCAGCAGTGTCCGTGTACAGTAAAAAACAATTACAATATACTTCATTTCTATATCAGTAATATTTTTCTAATGGATTAAAGTACAAAGTGACTGAAGAAGACAGTACGTATTGTTGTAACATGTTTATATTTGATGGTCGTGCTCCGGGCCACGTACGTATTACTTTATATATCTATGATGCTGATTCTCCGTAGTTTATGAATGATGGATATAATATCTCTTGGGTAACCCCATTGCACTGGAGTCAAGAGAATTCGGGAATCATCTTCATTAACATCTGAGCTTATCTAAGTGGAACGAAGTAAGCAAAATGCCGCAGTTAGGACTGCAGTACATGGATAGGAGTATGAATTGTTACCATTATTTGAAGATGAAGCCCGACAAAAACTACTGGAAATGTTCCTCGCCCATTGTAATAGGAGTGCTAGTTTTCCTAACTTGAATTTGGTTAGAATTAATTCATCTAACAGGATATGTTGTTAAACACAATCAACCTTAGATGTAAAAATGCTAACCAAATTCAGTTAGAAGCGGCATTATCACCACTACTCACGGATCAACTTAAAACATGCAAGTAATGTAAAATTCAACACAACATAACATTGTGTCTCTTTGAAAATAAACACTTCATCACAAAATATAAATGAAAGTCCTTTAAAACATAAAATGGAAAGGATGAGACAGAAGCAATATACCTGGTTTGCCCAATAATCAACGCCAACATGATACTCAACATTGCCCCTGACAATATCTTGCATATTTTATTTCCAAATCTTACTTTGCAATGCGTAAACCTTCCTCACAAAATTCCTCAAGAGGAATCTCATGTACTCTTGCAAGCCCTAACATTATTCAAAATAAACGCATGAAAAGACAATGCTTTGTCGATGCATCGTTTAATTCGCACGAATTAGAAGCATATACATTTTGACCTGTTACATTATGATCTCTCAATTCCCGTAACATCCAATTTACATATCATATCAAATGTGTTTTCAATTAATACAAAATCAAGCAAAATGTTTCCATTTCTTAACTGGCAGAGTTTCAATGCCTAATATACTTGACCACATTCCGTCTAATAAGTTTAAACTATGATATCCTATAGAAGCTTATGGATGTTTACTTGTTTAGTTTTGAACAGTGTATCATTATGGTCTTCGTTGTTCACTAACTTATGCTTTAAGTATCCCTCTTGAATGTGGATAAAAAAACTCTTTTGGTTTCACTAATGGTGCGGCTACTTCACCCGCATTGGAATCAACTATGGTAGAAGGTTTACCCAAGGCATAATGTGAATGTAAGTGAAGTAAAAAAATAATGAGCTAGTTGTTTGATAAACAAAACTAAGTATTAGATATGTCGAGAAGAAAACATAAATCACAACTTAATTTAATAGAATTGACAGTTAAAGGAAAAGTACTATTTGGTTACTTCACTCCTCAATGAAGCAGTTGCGATTCGACACTCAAACTTATTGTGAGAATTGTCAAACTATCGATGATTTACATTGAAGATGTACCACTTCATTATATCCCATTACCCTAAGAAGTTGGTTGCTAAATAAATCTGAACCAACAAAGAATTCATCAAACCAAGAAAATCACCTTTTAATTATCAAAAAGGAGAAGCAACAATTACATCTTTGGTAATGGAAAGATTGTTAGTGTTCTTAGCTATAGATGCAACTCTAATTATAGCCATGATTTATGGCCAAGACGGTATATGATCACACCTTTTAATTCTACGCCTTTGCTGCACTATATAATTAAGAGCTATTATTTTAATAGAAAGCATGGAAGGTTTTATCCTACCTGTATGTACACCTTTCATCATCCACTACGTGTACAGAAAGAGACACGTGGAAGGCATGCGAAGCGAGACATCAAAACATGATAGCAAGCATGCATCTCATCAGAAGATGCCATCGGTCAGCAAATCTGACGGTCAGGGACAGAGGACTACAGAGGTATGATGGCTCAGAGGAGCACCAGATAATACCTCTTGGGTGTTAACACACCCAATCCCGAGGAAGATCCCAGATCAACGACCGAGAGGAAGTTTGGCTGACACAGATGTGACCAGACAAAGAGACACTTGTATGACACGAGCAGACATCCATCTACCCGCATTAAATACCAACGAGATATGCACGTGTCAATCAGCTCGTGGAAGAAGTGAGGATAACCCTTCGTATTCAATCTCAGGCCGCGGCATATGCCGAAGACCTCTGCGTAATAGGCACAAAAAACAAGAAGATAAGATTACAACGGCACCTCAGAAATGGGACCCACGTTCCATCCCTATAAATACCCCTCTCCACTAAGAGAGAGGGGGTGGACCATTTTGGAGAGCAATTAGAGGAGAATATAGGAGAGAGAAATAGGAAGAGTAAGTAATCCCCCTACTTCCGCAGACCTATGCATATTCTAAAGTCATTCGACTATCTTTGTAACCATTCAGTACATAGTGAAACACCAAACCCCGTGGATGTAGGCCTTAGTGCCGAACCACGTAAATCTGTCTCATTTACATTTCAGCACCTTAAATTCAGCGTTAAACTTCATATGCTTTATACTTATGCTTGATTCTTGGTTTATTTCTTTATACGAGCATTATTTATGATAATATTCGAGTAGACAATGACAAGCCCGAAGGCTTCGAGTCGATGAATCGATATAATCATCCCCGTTACGCACACGACGTACAATTCTAGAATTAGGATGTATGCGAATATTGTTTGTGAACACGTGGATGGCTTCGTGATTTATGTGTTCACAATCTGGCGCTAGAAACAAGGATTTCTTTTTCAAAGTAGTCTGAAAACAAGGTCCATGATTGTTTGTCAGAGTATTCGTATTACAAAAACTAGACCGGTGAAGTCTTTACATTTCTCTTTTGTTAAGGCCCTTGGGCAGCTCATTTCCTTCTATTCCAATAGTATTGCGGATACGATTGGCGCTAACCCGATCCTCGTGGATATCTTTGGTTCTCTTTATTTATTCCCCTATGCAGAAAAAGATTAAAAATGGAAAAGATACTAGAGGAAGGAAAAACCAAAGCCTCATCAAAGGAGACACCGAGGGTTACCTCGGTCATGACCCGAAGCAAGCATAAAGGAGACAAAGCTAAAACAACTACTCAGAGTCAGGATGCTGCGGAGATCACCTCACCTATGAACACTAACTCCATTGCAGCCGCGGCTCTCAAAGCAACAGCCACGAAGACTGTTGCGGCCCTCCAGGCTACAGAAGCTAACAAGACTTTGGTTTCAAGCCAAATCCATCAACAGAAAGAGGGGGTGGCAGAATCTATGACACATCAGCCCGCACATCCACCAATCTTCGGAATGCCGTCAACCAACGGTCAGAATCAAACCATACCAGTGGTTTTAGTACCACGGGCGGAAGCTCAACCGAGGGGACCAAACTTGGAGATACCAACGATTGAAGATGATCCTCGGCCACCCTTAATACACACAGTAGACGAAGGGGGAACTATGGCCGTAGGGATACAAGCCAGAACTCCCAATCAGGGATCAAACCAGTCCCACCGACTGATGGTAGAGCTCGAAGAATTGAAAAAGATCCAGCAGGTCTACGCAAATGTCGTAGCTCTTCTGGCCAGGGAGAACCAAGACTTGAAAGATATGATTGCCCAAAGCACGAATACTAGCAACAACTGGACGAAGAAAATTCTAAAGCACCAGAGCCTAATCGAGACCGAAGAATCATCCTAGCAAATGACGCCAGGGGAAGCAGTGCATCCGATCCGGAATATGCCACCGAAGAGTTAGACTATTATGACAGCGAAGTTCGAAGAAAGAAACGCTCAACTGAGCATGAGAACGTGGGATATTACCGCGCAATGAAGGAGCTGCGTGATGAGATGATGGCTGAGATCAGGCAGTTAAAATCCAGACAAGGCGGAGGAAGGCTTGGAGAGGTGATGAAAGAAGCTAACTCCACGCCCCTAACTCATCGCCTGGCAAATACCCCCATTCCGTTAAAGTGCCCTGTCCCAACTTTTGAATGCTACGACGGATCCAGTGATCCCATGGCACATATCCGGTATTATAACCGTATCTTAGCCCGATGGAGTCAGAACGACGCCATCCTCTGTAGATATTTCCCATCAAGTCTGAAGGGATCGGCTTTGTCTTGGTTTGACAACCTTCCACCTGATTCCATCAACTCCTACGATCAACTCGCAGAGAAATTCCTGAGGACATACATGTACAACAAAGCTGTCAACACTGGAATGGATAAACTTTTTTCTCTGGCAAATGGCTACAAGGAGAACACGAGGGAATACACCAACAGATGGCACAAGATCTTCCAAGCCATAGGTAGTGTGGACCCCGTAGTAAGTATCAACTTCTACATGTGGGGATTAGACCGAATGAGTCCACTATTTGTTGAGATTCATGGAAGCGTACCTAAGACAGAAGGAGATCTTCGAATAATTATTGAAAAGTACGCTCGTCTTGAAGAAATCCAGCGTGAGAACCCGAGGGCACACACACAGAGGTCTCACCGTACCAATTCCCCAGAACAAACCAGCGGGGCCAAAAGAAATAACACAGTGGAACGGCCTCACGAAGATAGGAAGGAACGAAGGGATGAACGACGAAAAGACGATCGAAAATTCGAAGATCAGGTTTACACGAAGCTCAATGCTAGCTACGCTCGGATCTTGCGAGAAATCAAAGGAAGGGAAAATTTGGAGTGGTCGTGGTCTAAGGGAAAACATCCCCCAAGAACCGAGAAGTCTAAAGATTACTGTGAGTATCATTGCTTCAATGGACACCAGACCGAGAAATGCAAAAACCTCAAAATAATGATCCAAAAATTGATTGATGCTGGCGAACTCAAGCATTACGTACGAAAGGAGGTCACCGAGGATAGATCCAAACGGACCAAGCAAGTCCAACTTCCAGAGGGAAACCGCACAATCAACAACATCTCGTGTTCCGAAGCCGCAGGGCCCTCCCTTACAGCGCAGATAGGAAAGAGGCTACGGAAGAAGTTCGAAGACCACTGCGAATTATATAAGATTGATGGCGTAGAGGTGGACGAGCACGAAGAGTGGATGGACGCACCTATTATCTTCGATACTGAAGATATCAAAGAAGATATGGAAGATCATAACGATCCCTTGGTCCTCACACTACCAGTGGCGGGATGTAACCTCAAAAAGATCCTCATAGACGGGGGAAGCTCAGTGAACGTTCTATTCTACGACGCCTTCAAAAAGATGAAGCTCCATGATGAACAACTAATGAACTCTTATTACACCATCTACGGGTTCAATGGAGCGCCCACAAAGCCATTGGGAGACATCGTGTTGCAGGTGAGCTCCGGACCCATGAAAGTAGAAACACGATTCAGCGTGGTTGACGCCCCATCCCCCTATAACGCCATTATTGGACGAAAGTGGGTACATAAACTCAAGGGAGTGGCTGTAACTTACTACCAATATCTCAAGTTCCCTATACCCGAGGGAGTGATGGAAATCAAGGGAGATCGGGTCTCTGCACAAGAGTGCCAGACCACTCATGATCGTATCAACAACGAACAAGAAGAGCAGCGAAAAATCCGAAGGATTAAAAATAAAGAAGATGCGAAAGAAAAGGCCATAGACCTGTTCCTCAAGGAAACCACAGGGAAGGGTTTGACAAAACATGATAATATCCTAAACACAGAGACAAGTACTTCAGCAGCTAACGAAGGACAGAAACATACCAAATAGCAATTAAAGAACGTCCCAGTCCTCGGGGACCCGAAGCCGGTGTTCACACCAGTGGAGCCCGTAAAAGAAATCAACATAGGAACGGAAGAAAACCCGAAGATGATCAAAGTATGGACCATAATTGACGAAAGAAGAGAAGATTCCTTAACCAAATTACTTAAAGAGTACGCGGATGTATTCTCCTCGAAGTTGGGATATATGCCGGGGATTGATCCAAAAATAATCCAACACGAGCTGCGCATCAAACCAGGAACGCCACCTTTAAGGCAGAAAATAAGAAAAGTTGCACTAGAGTATCATAAGGCAGTAGAAAAAGAACTTCGGAAACTACTAGAAGCAGGCTTCATCAAGGAAGTCAAATACCCTACATGGATCTCCAACATGGTCGTCGTTCCTAAGAAAAATGGGATATGCATCGACTTTACTAACCTCATCAAGGCATGTCCAAAGGACAACTATCCCCTGCCAAGCATAGATCAACTGGTTGAAGCAGTGGAAGGATACGAAGATCTGTCATTCATGGATGGATATTCTGGTTACAACCAAGTAGCCCTGGCAGAAGAAGATCAGCTACACACATCATTCTACACTCCGCATGGACTTTGTTGCTACAGTAGAATGCCCTTTGGACTTCGAAACGCAGGGGCAACGTACCCAAGAATGGTCGATGCTATCTTCAGGCCGTGGATTGGTAGTACCCTAGAAGTCTACGTTGATGACATGCTCGTCAAAAGTAAGATGCGCAAAGATCACCACCGGGACCTGAGAGATATTTTCGAAGCAATGAGGAAACATCACATGAAAGTAAATCCAGAAAAATGCACTTTCGGTGTCACCTCAGGGAAATTCCTCGGGTATCTGGTAACAAAAAGGGGCATTGAGGTAGACCCAGCGAAGATTCAGGGCATAGTAGAAATGCCATCTCCGAAGAATTTAAAAGATGTGCAGAAGCTCAATGGGTCCATAGCAGCCTTGGGCAGATTTATTGCCTGATCCTCGGACAAATGCAAACATTTTTTCAATATTCTCAAAAAATGGAGTAAGTTTGAATGGACCGCAGAATGCGAAGAAGATTTCCAAAGAATCAAGGAACACCTGGCTTCAATTCCAATCATGCAGAAGCCTGACCTTGATGAGGTTTTGACATTGTACATAGCAGCAACAGAAGACGCAGTTAGCGCAGTGTTGGTCAAAACCAATACGAAGATAGAACAGCCTGTCTATTATGTCAGTAAGACCCTCAATTCTGCGGAAAGGAATTACACGAAGATCGAACAACTCATCCTGGCATTGGTATGGGCTACTCAAAAGCTGAGAACCTATTTCCTAACTCACTTCATCCGCGTCCCATGCAAATCACCACTGGAAGCAGTCCTCAAAAGCGCGGGAAAAGTTGGTAGAATAGCCAAGTGGAACACCCACCTGGACCAATTCAACATCATTCATGAAATTCAACATTCCCAAAAATACCAAGTTTTGGCGGATTTCTTAGCAGACCTCCCCCTGGACAACGACGAAGAGATTAGGGGAATACCAGAAGCCGACGAAGAAAGCAAGGATCCAGTTGATGTCCTCGAACCCGCGAGTCAAAGACAATGGGAAGTCTTCGTTGATGGTTCCAAAAATAAGGAAGGGGCAGGAATAGGCATTGTCATCACCACCCCAACTGGAGAAAGGATCGTACAGGCACTCAGGTTAGAATTCAAAGAGCATACTAATAACATCGTTGAATACGAGGCAGTCGTACATGCCCTCCGCTTAATATAGAGATGGGGGTAACTGATGTAAGACTGACAAGTGATTCGCAGCTGGTCATACGACAAATAGGGCTCGAATACAATGTGTACGACGACACCCTATCAGCTTACATGTCCTTGGTCCAAACATTGGTATCACAAATTCCGAACATCAAGTTCCGGCACTTATGCAGAAGGGATCTCAGGCACGCGGATGCCCTAGCATATATATCATCCATGCTGAAGGACAAGAGTATCGAAGCTATCAAAATAACAAGGGTATACGAGCCCTCGATTGCAACACAATTTTCCTTTGCTACAAATCAAGATACAGTGGAAGAAAATATCGAAGATCGGGTGGGAGAAGACATCCGTGACGATTTTGACGAAGAAGATATCCTGTCAAGAGCAAATCAAGACGAAGATTTCAGCAACGAAGATGATTGGAGAATGATGATCCATGCGTTTCTCAAGGATGAAACCTTACCCGCGGATCACAAACAAAACAGGAAAATACTCTCCAAAGTAGGAAGATATGATCTTCGGGATGGAATCCTGTACAAGAAATCTTTCCTCGGACCGTTACTACGTTGCTTATCCAGGAAAGAGGGGCATCGAATTCTAAACGACATCCATTATGGTGACGTAGGAAATCATAGCGGCATAAGACACTAACCGACAAAGCAAAAATGAAAGGATATTACTGGCCCACAATGATACAAGATGCCGCAAGAATGTCCCGACGATGTGAAGAATGTCAGCGTTTCGCCAAAAAGATACATGCACCAGCAACAACGCTGAATTCTGTGGATAGTCCGTGGCCATTCGCAAAATGGGGCATAGATATCGTTGGGCCTTTCATCGAAGGATCAGGGAAAAGGCGGTTTTTGATAGTAGCCACAGACTACTTCAGTAAATGGGTGGAAGCCAAAGCTTTAGCCAGGATCATAGACATGGACGTGTTTACTTTCATATTCCAAAACATTATTTGCAGGTTCGGCATACCAGCGGAAATCGTGTCCGATAATGGTAAACAATTACAGGGGAAAAACATAGACATGCTCTTAGACACTTTCAAAATAAGGAAAAACAAGTCCACCCCCATATACACTCAAAGAAACGGAAAAGCGGAAGCTACCAACAAGACCCTCGCCCTTATCCTCAAAAAGCAATTAGACGAACACAAGGGGCGATGGTGTGAGCAGCTACACAATGTACTATGGGCATACAGGACAACACGAAGATCTGCCACTGGGGAGTCCCCATTTCTCCTCACTTATGGAGCTGAAGCAGTCATCCCAACAGAAATCCTCATGCCAACCACAAAGACCGAAGCATGGGAGAAAAATCTCACAACAGACATGATGTTAGAGAGACTGGACGACCTGGAAGGAAGGAGGGAAGCAACATTGCAGAAGATGAAAAATTATCAACGGAGACTAGCGAGGGAGTACAACAAAAAGGTTAAGCTTCGAAATTTTGTAGAAGGGCAGTATGTGCTAAGAAAAATCCCGCAGTATCAACGAGAGAAGAAATGGGGAAAGTTAGCACCTACATGGGGATGACCTTTTATAATACACGACATTTCGGGAAACGGTTCCTACTATCTTCGCAATCTGAAAGGCGAGGTCCTCCGGCACCCTTGGAATGCTAAATGGCTCAAACCGTACTATCCATAGGAGCAGCGCAACTTTGCATCTGCGTGGAGAATAACAGAAGAAGAAGGCAGCGTAACCGCTTTACATGTTTCTATCTCTGGACGAGGAGTAGCAGGCCTCAACCTATCAATCAAACAAACTTTTTGGGAAATCTTCAAGTAAACGAAATGGTCAAAAGGCCCGTTGGATGAACGCATGTACAGTACATTATAAATTAACAATATTGGGGAAAATAGTTAATCTACAATCTCTCAGGGCTCCCCTATCAGTGTCTATGAGTGTAAGACCAGGGGGAAGGCACCCAGCAGAAAGAGATACCCAACCAATTTCAAGGCAGCGGGTCGACGGGATGGGTGCATGTAAATATTTTCAAATAAGCATTCCATATCCTAGAACGCTGCCTCGTCCCCCACCGTTTGGGAATCCTCTGGCCCAAGATTCTCCAGCGGGGTGACAGGTCTCAAGACGATCACGAAGGTATTTACCTTCGGTGTCGCACTCAAACACTCTCAACTTTTTACAAAACAAGTTATTTCTAGTTTAATACTTCACAATACTTTAAAATAAAAAGATGAATTGATAACGCAGGTTCGCCAAAAGGATGATCCATTTCATAAAGAGTTGATTACAAGATTCAGCAAATAACATAAAGCAGGAAACACATCAAAAAATGATCCGAAATTATATAATCAACAAGGATCAACTTTCTATGACTAATAAAAGAAATCTACTTGGACGATACAGCTCCATCAACGGGGTTGTCTATGCGAGATGAAGGTACGCTACCACCTGAAGAGGGCCCAGAAGAACCAGGCAAAGGAGCGGGAAGGGGACGGCGCGGATAATTCTTGACAAGACCATGTTCGACTTTAAGACCAAGTTCAATCTTATCCAAGACTTTGTTGGTATCTTAAGCCAACTGACATCGAGCCTTATAAGTGATAACAGTGGTCCGCTGGTTGGCCTGAGACAATAATACAGATAGGTGTTCCGCCTTTTTGGAGGCAATCTCCGCTGCTTCCTCACGAGACGCGGACAACCCTTTGAAATATTTGGCTTGTCCTTCCTGCTGTACCAAGGAAGATTGAGTCTTTTTAAGCTCATCATTTGCTGCGTGAAGCTGTCCCTCGAGTGTTGAAAACAAGAAATACCAAGGGGTTAAAACGAAGAAATAACAGACTCACACTCGATAAAACGAGGTTATACCTTCGACATTAGCCGAAACCTCTTCATACTCATTGACAACTGTGTCCCGAGCCTCATCAAGAAAGTCATATTCGGTGGATAGTTTCTTATAATCTGTTTGAAGGTTCGTAAGAGCAAATTGACTCGCGTCTAAATATACATGCTTCATCGAATCCAAGTGACGAAGATGGTTGACTTCGTCATTCACCTCCCCCATCCTTTTATGGAGTCGATACACATTCACCTCAAGATCTCTTTCAGACTCCACTTGGCAAGCAACATCCGCTCGAGACGCTGCTAGGGCTTTACTAAGAGCACCAACCTCGGCCCTAGCACTATCTCTTTATTCGGAAAGACGCAGCATACTATCCCTAACCCCGGTGCCTAAGAAAGAACGAGCTTGTTGTAACTCTCCTTCTAAAAAGCGCACTATAGCCTCTAAGTCTGAAGCATGTTCTCGAGCATCACGCAGGTTGTCACGCGTCCATAGCAGCGTACCATTGAACAAACAACGGTCATGATTGTACTTATTTTGCATATCAACCATCAGTGTTCGCTTTTCACGCCACTCAGCTGTTAAGGCGTTGTGCTCATCAGCACGAGCATTCCACTTTACGGATTCGCTCTTCAACTTACCCACCAACTTTGCAATACGGGATTTCTGTCGTTCCCTTTCTTTCCGAAGCCATATCAACTCGGGGACTCCACCCACTGAAGATAGGGTGGGGAGACTCAGACAGAACACCAAAATACAGATAGAGAATCACAAGGAGTGAAAAATCCGTAAAATACGAACCTGTGAAGGATGAGACACTTCTCCGAGTCTGCTCCAATTCGTTGCGGACTATAGAAAGTTCTGAACAAAGACTCTCCTCAGCGTTACCCAGCTGTTCTTTTTTCCTTCAGACGGCCCCTCAGTTTATTTATTTCCACTTTAGCCGCAGACAGTTCCTCTTCTCTATGACGAAGCTTGGCCTCCAACTTTAAAGACTTTGCTTTGAAGAATTGGTATAGAACATGGTTACAATGTTCGCTCCTCATCATCTAAGTCACAAACAACAAACATTATTATACCAAAGGGATCAGATATCACGAAGAACACAATGCGCGGATATCATAAAAAGAGTACAAGGATTTACCTCTAAAACACGCTGCTGGGGAAAACCGTACTGGTACCCATCAGCTATGGCCATCATATCAGCAACAGAGGAAGGAGGGTCAACCACTAGGTTAGCTTCCGAAGCTCTAAGATTCTTCTCCCACATCTCAGCAACGCGGGCTTCAGAAGACAATTGCATCATTCGACGAGTATAAGCGTCGGAATTCTTCTCACCAGTGACCACGGGGGCAGGGTTAGGGACGAACATCAGGTTCTTCTTCTTTAGCCAAGCCAAAATAACATCTTCACCTTCAGGCATTAGCGAGTAAGGGAAATCCTCGGAAGGAGACTCAACCGCAGACTTCCCCTTGGCGGTTATCTCCTCACCCGCGCAAGTATCGACATTACCACCCTCAACATGACCACCTGCGTTCTCAGCTTGCTGATCAGTGGTACCTTCTTTGCCAAGATCCCCAAGCACATCCCACTCATCATTTGGGGAAAGCAATGAGAAGTCTTCGGCAAGACCCATGGCAGCAGTCACATCAAAGGATTCCCCCGCGAAATATATCCTACCGAAAGAAAATTCTGGGGAAATTACGGGCAGATTACCCACACCAACAATGTCATCGCCAACAAGGGAAGATCCACTCCCGCCAGTACCACCAACGATAATATTACCCTCATCCTCACCATCACCACCCGCGGCAACTTCTTCTTCACCATCACCACCCGCGACAACTTCTTCTTCACCATCACCACCCGCGGCAACTTCTTCTTCACCATTACCACCTTCGTCATCAGGGTGAGAAGTGTCGGCACGCTCTTCCCCATTGGAAATTTCTTCATCCTCACCATACCCTTGGTTTACGGGACTCGTAACCTCCTCATAACCCTCAGCCTCACCGATAACCGCAGTAGAAGATTGTTTGGGTCCAAGTTTCTTCTTCTTAGACACCTACAAACTAGTATACATCCCACAAAGTCTCATTTTTTCCCTCACTTCAAAAATGAAAATTACTTCAAGCGAGGAGAAAGGGGCAAAAAGATAAGGAATATAAAAAGAAACTATACCTTGGCAGCAGCAGCACTCTTCGATGGATGGATAGCACCAGAACCCTCCTCCTCATCTCCATCAACGACATCAAGAGCATGAGGAAAATTCATGCCCGCGAAATTCGGACGCCAAGGACAGAAATCTCCATAACGAGCAGGAGGAGTTTCACGAGGCTTGCTATTTTCAGAAGGACGCCAACCGCGTGGACCCGAAATCCATCCATAAGCCCAAGGACCAACTACCTCAATAATAGTAGCATGCCATTCATAATAATGGTCACGATTGATCCTTTCACGAGCAGGAAAGAGTTTCCGTTTAGCAGATCCCTCAGTACCAGGAACATACTTCAGCTTGGCATCACTCACCTCATTCAAAAGGCGAATTTCACCACGGGGAACAATAATATTACGAAGACTAACACTCGATGGCTTACGGTTTCTGTTGTTGACATAAGCCCCAAAAGAACTGTTAAAATTCTGAGGAGTATACCACTCTCTCTCAGCAGGATTTGGAACATAGCAGGTCATCATAGTCTCTCCCTTGCTTCGCAGGTAACATTCCTTCAGTGAACGAAGATAATTCCCAAATAGTTCTGACACGGAACGATTATGAGTGTTCTTGGAAGAGCCTTCGCGACTAGCCAACACGTCATAATAAAAGGAGTCACCCGACTTATATAGAGGCAACATAAGACCCGCCTCGAAGGCTCCAACCGTAGTCAACAGATGAAACTCGTCAAACTGATAATTAACAAGGATCTCGTAGGTGATATCATCGTCAGGGGCATAGAAGCGAACCTCAAAAGCTTGAAGTTCATGTTTTTCCTTGAACATCTCAAGATCAATATGCTTGAAAGTGACCTTCTTCTTACCAACTGAAATGCTGCGTATCACGGGGACAGTTTCTTCTTCGTCTGCGGAATCATAAGTAGGACCCAATTCCGAAGCTTTCCTTTTAGAAGGAATATTTTTAGACGGATCAGCTCTCGACATAGTACCCTTGGAGTACTTCCCTTTGAAAGAAACTGAGGGAGGAGGCGGAAAAGATTTCTGCGGAGGCACTGAAGGAGGAGCCATTGAACGAAGGGGCGGAGCATCCACTATTTCAGTACGAGGAGGAGGAGCCCGCGTACTCCTAAATTCATCACGAAGAGGAGCCTGCATACTCCTAGAATCTTCACGAGGACGAGAAGGGGCGCGGTTAACATCATACCTAGATCCAGAAGGACCCTTCCGGCATATTTCGCCTTTTCTTAGTAGGCACAATCTTCGCACTGGAGGAAGATGAAACCCTATGACCCCGAGGATACGATTGCGAATCCTTGTAAGGGCCTTCCCCAAGTGGAGATCTGTCAGAATCTCTACGCGGAGGGGATCTTTGCGGACTAGACGGCGGGGTTTGGTAAGAAGCCCGCGGACGATCAGACATATCTACAAGGAAACACAAAAACAGTTTAGAGAAGAATACGAGGATATCACTAAAGATCAAAAAACCCATAATTGATGGTTCATCCGGATAAACATTAAAAACCCTAAGAACTAAAAAATACTCCATCCGACTCCAGGGATAATACTCAGATACAGACTCACAGACGCTGTAACAAAGAACAGGGGCAAGCATATATGCTTCGACATGTATGATATTCATCGCAAAACCAAGAACACAGCAACAGGAGACAAACGGGTAGATACATAGATGGATCAATGATGAACAACTAATGAAAAACCCCATACCTGTATAGAAGAGGACGACAAGCACCAACCGCAGTCGAAGAAAGGAGGATCGGAGATATCAAAAGATACAGGGGCAGCAACAATGAAAAAAGAAAGAAGCAGAAGAAAGAAACAGAAAATTGAATGCTATATTCCTCACAAGAACGGTGATAATAAATGACTAAAAAACAAGAATAAGAAAACAAGAAGAGAATGAACACTGACAAGAAGAGGATAAAAGTTTTTTTTCACAATCTCTTTCCTATTTATGAAGTTAGAGAAGATAATGACTGCTCTTCGTACCAAGGAGCGGTTACGGAAAAAGTTAATGCAAAGTGGGAAACGTGTAAGACTACCTTTCTTCTTCAAAATTGCAAAATACGCCCAAGTTAGAAGAAGAGGGGCAAATTGTATGTACACCTTTCATCATCCACCACGTGTACAGAAAGAGACACGTGGAAGGCATGCGAAGCGAGACATCAAAACATGATAGCAAGCATCTCATCAGAAGATGCCATCGGTCAGCAAATCTGACGGTCAGGGACAGAGGACTACAGAGGTATGATGGCTCAGAGGAGCACCAGATAATACCTCTTGGGTGTTAACACACCCAATCCCGAGGAAGATCCCAGATCAACGACCGAGAGGAAGTTTGGCTGACACAGTTGTGACCAGACAAAGAGACACTTGTCTGAAACGAGCAGACATCCATCTACCCGCATTAAATACCAAAGAGATATACACGTGTCAATCATCTCGTGGAAGAAGCGAGGGTAACCCTTCGTATTCAAGCTCAGGCCGCGGCATATGCCGAAGACCTCTGCGTAATAGGCACAAAGCACAAGAAGATAAGATTACAACGGCACCTCAAAAATGGGACCCACGTTCCATCCCTATAAATACCCCTCTCCACTAAATATTAATTTGGTACGAAAATTTAACACAATAAAATATAAAAGAATGATAGGAGTACGGGCTAAGTTCACAGCAAAGTTCTGCAGTACTAAGCAAGCACTGAGTTTTCTGGATGAAAGCAATGCGGGAATCCATCTTTTAGGAGTCTATCAGATGCCCGTATGATCCTCCATCGATCTGTTACACCAAAAGTATTATTGTTAGCAAAATATCACTATGTGCGCTGGGCGTTTCTTTTCAAGTGAATTCGGCATATAGAAATGTATTATCCATTTAATCCAACAAACAATTCTAAGAAAATCCATTTGCTAAAAATGAGAGCAGTGTAAAAGTTATCCAAACTCAGAGAAACCGATCAATGGCGAATAGAGAGTAAGGGTTTACCAAAAGAGTATATGATCTTATTCATGTCTAGCTTTCAGTAAAAATCACAAACCCTAAATCACGTCACACCTAGTTATAAACCTTGCACTACAAAATCAAAACACAGCAAATCAAACCTTTACATCCAAAACTTGTAATTCTGATTCATCAAACGATCACAAATAACAAAACACGGAACTATAGAAAAAATTTAAAATGCATATAAACTAAATGGTCTTACTTGTAATTGTACCTGATGAAGTGATTCGCGTACGAGGAACTTCTCAGTGCCTGCTAACAGATCAATTAAACAATGAGTCGGTATTATAGAACGGTCTGCCAGTTATAACCCCAAAGATGTCACATCCATGCACAAAAACTCCACCAAAACAAAATGTTCACAAAAACCCCATTTAACATAAATTGTCTACATTATTCTTCTATTATTTAAATCACCCAACAAAAAACAAAAATCAACCCAATCTTTAAATTTTATTATATTATCACCACGAAAAACAACCCACCACCAGCAACACCACCACCGCCCGTCGTCGCCGCCGCCACCGACCACCTTCGCCGCCGCCGCCACCGACCACCTTCGCCGGCTCCACCGACCACCACCGCGCCACCACCAGAAAAATGATGAAACCAAAAATTGGTTTCACCAAAATAAGATGAAACCAAATTTTGGTTTCATCATGAAAGAAAGGAGAAAGAAGAAGAAGAAAAAATGAAACACAATAAGATGAAACCTTCCACCACCGTCAACTGCACCGCCCCCATCGCCACCACAACCATAATCACCACAACCACCACTACCATTACCTCCTTAACTAAGACTACTTTCAACAAAAAACAATCCACAATAAGATGAAACCTACCACCACCGTCAACTGCACCACCCCCATCGCTGCCACAACCACCAGCACCACAACCACCACTACCATTACCCCCTCAACTACAACCAGTTTCAACAAAAAATAATCCACCTGTATCCCACCATCAAAAATTGGCTTCACAGATATTAATATTCAACAAAATGAAAAAAATACGATGAAACCTAATTAGGTTTTCATCAACTTCAGCCAATTCATTACACTTTTAACAATGCAGACATACACCTCTTTAATTGTAACCCATACCAGTCCTTTATGCAACACCTGAAGCTCAACTACAACTCTCATTGCATTAATTAGCACCACCCTTACTCAGTTAATCCATTCTTTATCACTTCCATAACTTCAGTTAAGGACACCACTACCAACAAAACTTCTTCATCAATACCTGGAGTACCAGTACCAGACCCTGCTATATACATTCTCCCAATTCATACACACATATAATCAAAACCACCATTGTACATACAATCGAAACCACATATTGTCATTTCACCAACACAACTTCAATGATGAAACCAAACATGCCGTCTTCCAAGTCAGACCGAATAAACTAGACAAAAATCAGGTGAAACCAAAATTTGGTTTCATCATAAACTTAATTTTCATCATTAAAATCTTTGGTTTCATGACAGAAAATAGGCAAGTTTATGATGAAACCAAGTTTGGTTTCATCATTAGTTTACTGTTTTCACCAACCAAAACTGTCAGAATTTGATGAAACCAATTTTGGTTTCATCATAAATCTGTCATTTCCCAATACAATATTGATTTCGACTTTGAAGATGTATCATCATTTGCTGGTGATGAAAACATCATAAGGTGGTGGTGGTGATTGTAGAGGATTGAACGAGGAGGCGGAGGTGATGTTGGGAGCGGATCTGCAGGTACTGGTGTTGATTGTAGATGAGGTGTTGTTGGTGGCCGATTTGAAGGTATTGGTGGTGGTTTTAGATGATAAAAGGAGGAGGTAGAAGTAGTGTTGGTGGCGGATCTGATGTACTGGTGGGAAAAACAAAAATAAGAGGAGGCGGTGTTGTTGATGGAAAATCTGTAGACGGAGAAGAAGAAGGTGATGATGGTGTTAATGGAGGTGATGATGGTGTTAATGGAGGAGACGGAGGTTCTGTTGGTGGCGGATCTGGACACACCGGTTGGTTTGATGGTGGCGGAGCTACTGTTGGTGATAGATCTGAATAGAAATAGAAGAAAAAGAGACGAAGGTTTCATGGAGGAGACGAAGGTGTTGCTGCTGGTGGTGACGGAGGTGTTGTTGTTGGTGGTGACGGAGGTGTTGCGATGGTGTTCATGGAGAGATATTTGTTGCTGCTGGTGTTAATGGTGGTGGGGAGATGAAGACCGCATAAATAGAAAAAAGAAAGGAGAGAAGAAGAAGAAGACAAGGTAAAAAGGGTATGTTTGGCTTTTTTTAAAGTAATAAAAACTAAATTTGCACATTATTATTTGACCTGGAGTTTTTGTGTCACTTTTTAATTAAATGATTTTCATTTATTAAAAATAATATGGCTGGATTTTTTGTACCACATGTTTGGTCACCTTGGTTTTATTTGACTAGTTTTGATTATAGAATTATAAAAATACGATGAGAAAAAGAGAGATCTCGTATACTGAAACTGAGAAAATCGAAGAAAAGGTTATTAGGGTTTATGGAATGGAAGAATAAAAAGCGCTAATGACAGGCCTCATATCAGTTGTTAGTGATGGAGCACGTTGTATCTCGGCGTTGTTTGACCATTGTTCTTCATAGATTCATTAGGGTTTGTTCAGAATTTCGTTAGGAATAGTAAAGCGAAGGGAGTAGGGATAGGGAGAGAAGAAGAGAGAACAGGGAAGAGGCGTTTTTTTTTTCCAGATGAAGAAAATAGAATTAGGGTATTTTTCACGCAGCTGGCAGAAAAAAAAACGCAAAAAAACACCGAAAAGATTTCCAAACTCTGGATTCCTATTGGTTGGGAGCCAGGAGCTTTAGAATTCAAGCTTTTGACCTAACTTTCAATGTGAGACCAACAATTTGTACTCAAATTTTATATACAATGATTTTTGCAATCCATAGTATGACCCTGGGATCAACACTGTTGTGTGAGGGAGATGACGTTGGAATGGCTAGTATGACTTCAAAATGCACGATCTGTCTGTTCAGTCAGTTCGGTTCGTGAGATTGGATTGTTGATTTACCAAGATATATCTGTGTTTTCGTGTCTTATTGAGTTTTCATTCATGTGGGGATTGTTGGAAAACGATTAATAAAATATGATTTTAAAAGTTTTAATAAAAATTATAATTTATTGTTTTCTTTTGTGAATGAAAATTTTATTAGTCCCACATCGTTGAGTTTCCAGTTTTTAGTTGTTTTAAGAGATTATGTAAGCTTTTTAGTCCCACATCGGGGAGTTCATCTTTTTTAAGTAGTATTATTCAATTATATAAAGAAATTCACTACTTTTGTAAAATCTATGGGAAAGGAGTTTCTCTATATTTTAGAGGGACCCCCAAGGAAAGATATTTTATATTGTTTTCTTATGCGTTCGCGATTTTCCTTAAGGGTTTTTTCGGAGTTGCCAAGCTCAAGTTGAGCATCTACTACATATGCTAGTAGTAGATGTAGTAGGATGTTTTATCCTGCAGATATCCGTCCCGTGAGGGCTATAGCATCACTCTTGAGCTCGTCCGTTTCATCAAATCGATCACTTCCATTACAAAGGAGCTAAGTATCAATAACTTTTGCTTATTTGATTTTTTCCTTGTTTTTGATTATTGCACCCAACATATACCAATACACTTTTAGTACTGTTTAAAATACAACGAATAGTGTTATATATTAAATACTTTTACAACTACGAAATCAATATGCATATACATATATGTGTCCATGCGTGTGCGTTTCTCCAACCTAGTCTATACCAAATCATGTACGAGTCGGAAAATGTGAACATTCATCTCAAGATTTTTCTTGCTATCAACTAGTTCAAAGACACATACATCCCCTTCATTCAAATGATTCTCTGCAGCAAATTTACTCCAGCCTTAGATATCCTTCTTTCAGTTGGTGTTTGAGAGACATATCCGACTTCCCAGGTTCTCCCATCTGGAACCCTTAAAGTGATCACCATCTGTGTTATATTTTTCAAATGTGAGGTTCCAAAAACCGCAGGTACCCTCTGCATTGGAAAGAAATAAGAATGCACCATAAAAAATTCACAGATATTTTTTAAATAAAATGAATTTATAGTTGAAACTAATCCCTTAAATGAATTGCAAAGCAACATAATTTACTGAGATCATTTCATTTAGCTATATAGCCATAACTCAAACTACCAAGATCTCCACTCAAAAGGGTCAATACCTAAGGATTGCCCTAATATAACTTTGTATGGCATGATTAAAAATGCACGGTTTCATATTGGAAAGCCCTACCACAAGTCTCCGTTTTATATATGAGGCTTGCATAACGATCTTGAAGAACGGATTCTCGGACCTAAACTCTCCAGCTGCTTTAAGTGTTGCCTGGAATTCCGTAGTGTAATATTTTATTTTAGGAGTAAGCTTCTTGGCAGATGTTCTTTGTTGTCTGAAAATGTGAACAATCATCTCGATTTTTTTCCTATCAACTAGTTCAAAGACACAGACATCACCTTCCTTCAAATAATTATCCGCAACGAATTTATACCAGCCCTTAGATAGCAAACTTTCAGGTCTTCCATTTTGTGGTCGAGAAACATATCCGACTTCCCAAGTTCTCCCATCTGAAATCCTAAGGCTGATCATCATCCGTGGTATGTTTTTCAAATATGATCTTACAAAAGCAATAGGCACCTTCTGCACTGAAAAGAAATTCAAAATCTTAAATTTACTGAGATCATTTCATTTGTCTATCTATATACCCCATGTCCCTGTGCTTCAAAACTAAAAAGATCTTGAATCAAAGGGCCAATACCAAAATCTAAGTAACATACTAAGAGACATGGATTTGGAATGCTTACCAAGATTCCTTCTAAATGCGAGGCTTGCAGAATGCGCTTGAAAGATGGATTCTCAGACTTAAATGCTTCGGCTGCTTCAAGTGATGCCTTGGATGCCTTGGTATGGATTTTTCTAGGAATAACCGTTCTTTGTTTTGGTGTTTTATGGGAAAATTCTTGTCTGGCTACATTATGACCAAATAAACCATCAGACGGCAAAATTCATTTAACTAAAGTACTAAACAAGAAAACCCGAATTTAAATACGAGAGACTTACCAGGTTCGGCTTTCTGATCATAAGAGGATTCACTTGAAATGGAAGGTTCATAATTGCTTTGGGTACTGCCAGAATGTATTGAAACTACTTCAACTTCATCTTCATCCGAACGAGTTGATGTCATTTCGACTTCATGATTGTCTATATGAGATGGGTAATCTATCTCAGTAGCATCTATGCCAAATATATAAACTTGAAATTCTGAATCCCCATCATATCTGAAAAGTGTAACGTGCCCAACACAAATGGAGTAGAACTCCATAAATTCTGGCCAACCATTCTCAAACGAAATAGCACCTTGAGCTTTCTTCAATCCTATACGCCAGATACCATTGGGAACCTTAATAATTGCATTTTCAGACAGTTCCGTCCGGTACTTGACGGTAAATTCTTTTGGAAGTTCCTGTCATGCATTGTTCAGAGACTGGTTAAGAAAAACAGCCAAACAAACAAAAAATACATTTAGTAAATATCGTATAATAGCTTCCATTCACTGCTTACAAACTGCAGTCATGAAGAATGTCTCCCAAAATTCATAGCATTTGTAATATTAATGTGACTGGCATAAGTTTTTGGTGATGTTGCGTCAAGCGTCAAAATCTGAATCATCTCTAGTTAGATTTCTCGAGTCAGATGATTTGTGAATCTGACTCAGCAAAACTATTTGGAATACGATTCGGACGAGTTAATTAGCAAAAATCAAGCACCCTAAAAGCAAAAAATCAAACACCCTCCTCTTAAACCCTCTGGATAGCTAGGTTAAAAACATCTCAAACACTCTTGCATGTCCTAATTAAGAACAGTAATAACACTAAATAGAAGCAAATTCGAGTATCATACTTACCAATCGTTTGTCTTCATTGCTGGAGGTGTCGAGTACCTTGAGAAAATGCATTGCTGAAGATGATAAGTTATTCTCCTATTTATAATCTTGCTGGTTCTCCACAGTAGAAAAGGAACAACTAAAGCTAACCAGGAATGCATGCAGCATCTTATTTTTGTTTTGTTTTTCTTTTTCTTGCACGTCGCTGTGGAAGTAAAGTGACACATGTTGGTGCATTCAGTAATTCAGAGCAGTGTCAGGAAATAATCTGGAGATTTCGTATGCTCTAGTCTAAATCACTCCTGTTTCCAATGTCGTAAAAACCTAGAGGATACCTTTGTTAAAGGGAACCTTCTATATTACTTATAGGGCGCCTGGTTTTCTTTGTATGCTAAGCAGAACAACATAACATTTGACAAAGTGAACTAACGAGGAAGGAGGTGTGCAGTGATGACTTGGTTCCAGTCTCCCAGTGTATCTGGTGAAGTTGCAAAAGCTAAGAGAGGCTTCCCCATCCGTGGATCACCCACCAAGCAAGTCTAGAAGACTAGAAAACTCATGGTTTTCTCGTCATTTGGTTTCCTCTTTAATGTACTATTTGTAGCAAGCTTGAATGCTTTCTGGTGAGAAACAAAGAGAAGTGTGGAAAAGACCCCATTTGTCAAACCAAAATATGACAGCTTTCCCATTTTCCAGAAGCTATTTCTCCTTGGGACTTCCAAGAAAACCTCCCATAAGAAAGTTTGTAGTTCTAGTACATTTTTTGGCACAAAAAAAAGAAGCAATCTACAGTGTTACTGAATACTTCTGCCATTACAAAATTACTAGGCATATATGCAAGCATGCATGCGTGTGCATTCTCCAATAGTACGTTCGTGCTCTGATCTATACCAGACCTTGTAAGAGTCGGAAAATGTGAACTTTCATCTCTGGAAATTTCTCGAGATTTAGTAGTTCAAAGACGCAGACATCACCTTCCTTCAGATCATTATCTGCAACAAATTTAACCCAGCCCTGCGATATTCTTTTGTAAATTGGTGATGAAGAAACATATTTGACTTGCCAGGTTCTCCCATCTGAAACCATAAGAGTGATCATCGCGGTCTCTGTTATGTTTCTCAAATGCGAGGTTGTAAAATCCATAGGAACCCTCTACAGAAAAAGATATCAAGATGCACCATAAAAAAAAACACAGATTAATTAAACAGTTCGCAGTAATTCCCCGATAAATAATTCGCAAAGTGAGATAATTTAATGGGATCATTTCATTTTTCTATAGACCTTGACAAAAAAAGTCGAAACGAGTACCTAAAATGAAACTTACTTAAACGAGACAGATTAAAAATGTGTGGTTTCGTGCTGGAAAGCTTACCACCATTCCTCGTTTGATATATGAGTTATGCATAACGACCTTGAAGAGCGGATTCTCAGACGTAAATTCTTTAGCTGCTTTAAGGGTTGCCTGGAATTCAGGCAAATGTTTAATTCTAGGAGTAACCTTCCGAGCAAATGTTTTTTGTTGATGGAAAATGTGAACAAGCATGTCCAATGTTTCCCTATCAACTAGTTCAAAGACACAGATATCACCTTCCTTCAAATGGTTATCTGCAACGAATTTATACCAGCCCTGAGATAGCCTTCTATTGTATACTGTTCCAGGAACATATTGGACTTCCCAGGTTTTCCCATCTGAAATTCTAAGAATGATCCCCCTCTGTGTTATGTTTCTCAAAAATGAGTTTGCAAAAACATTAGGTACTCTCTGCATTAAAAAGAAATTCAGAAGCACCATAAAAAAGCCGCAGATATTTTCAAAAGGAGATAAATTAGTTATTGCTACTAATCCCTCGACGAATGATCACCACTGGCTGTGATCTTGGTTAGTAATTCACCACAGGAAGTGGTAAGATTTCCAATCTCAGGTTACACACAATTCTCAAAGTGAAATCATACACTAGTTACCAAGATCTTGAAACAAAGGGACAATAACTAAATCCAAGTGACTTATTAAGAGGCATCGTTAAAAATGTTACAGTTTCGTGTTGGAATGCTTACCAAGGGTCCTTTGATATATGAGACATGCAGAGTGACCTTGAAGAATGGATTCTCAGACTTAAATTCTTCAACTGCTTCAACTGTTGCCTGGAATGGCTTACTATGCAATGTTGTATGAACAGCCGTTTTCTGCTTTCGTGATTTCTGGGGAAATTTGTGTCTGGCTACATTGTAATCAAAAACCATAAGTGGACAAATCCACGTAATAAGGCAAGAAACCTGAACGTAAGTAAGAGGACTTACCGGGTTCGGCTTTCGGGTTATGTCGATGGGATTCACTTGACATGGAAGGTTCATCATTGCTTTGGGTACTGTCAGGATGTATTGAAACTACTTCAACTTCATCTTCATGCAAATGAGTTGAAGTCATTTCAGCATCATGATTGGTACTGTCGTTATGAGATGGGTAATCTATCTCAGTAGCATCCATACCAAATACATGAACTTGAAATTTTGAATTCCCGTCATATCTGAAGAGTATAACATGTCCAACGGAAATAGAGTAAAACTCGATAAATTCTGGCCAACCATTCTCAAAAGATATTACGCCTTCAGCATTCCGCATTCCTATACGCCAGATACCATTGGGAACCTTAATAATTGCATTGTCAGACAATTCCACCCCGTACTTGAAGGTAAACTCTTTTGGAAGTTCCTGTGATACATTGTGCACAAAATGATTAGAAACAAAACAGCTGTCAAACAAATCAACAGCTTCATTCTCCTTTGCCATTACCCTAGCTGGTGTTTCCATGGGTCCAAATATCATATGACGCTCCCATCAATTGCTTACAAGCTGAACTTAATACGAAGCTAGCTGCAGTCATTAAATTAAGGATGTCTTACGAAAATTATAGCGCAACGTGGCATAAGTTTTTGGTGATGCGTCAAAATCTGACTCAAGATTACAGACAAGACGAATGCAATAATTTGTGAATCTGACTCAATAACCCCCTTTCACCTTAAGTCACAAATAGGAGTTACTGAGTTAGGACCCATAACATAGGATCTAAAACGATCCGAGTTGTGACTCGGACGATTTAACAAAAATCGAGCAGCCTAAAAGCAAAAATCAAAACCCTCTGGGTATCCTGGTGTCAAAATTTAATCCTGAATCTTAAATTAAGGTAAAAAACATCGAAGTACACGGTAGACCTACCAAAAAATTGTCTTGCATGTTCTAATTAAGGATAAAATCTTTCTAAATTTTTTTGACATAAATTAAAGAGAAGGAAAATTGATCTTTTTCTCTTACCAATCGTTTGTATGTAATGATGGAAGTGTGGAGTATCTCGAAAAAATGCATTTGTTGAAGATGATAGTTATTCACTTAATCTCCTTGTTAGATTCTTGCTGCATCTCCAAACCAGAAAATTGGAACAAAGCTAAACAGTAAGCAAACCAGGAAACTAATGCATGATATATAAAATTTGGCATCTCATTTAATTTCTTCATGTTGATGTGGAAGTGAAGTGACACATGTTGCTGCATTGGGAAATTTAGAGCAGTGACAGGAAATAATCTGGTTTCGCGTGCTCTCTCTCTGGTCTAATCACCTCCTGTTTACAATGTCGTCAAAAACAAGAGATCCATTATTAAAAGGAACCTACTATTTTTATATAGGTCCAGTTCAAGGTACCATGGGTAGGGGTGAGCATGGTCACGATTAGGCTGGTTTTGCCTCATCCGCATCAATCTAATACATGCCGCTTCAAAAAGATTTTTTATATAACAAAATTTAAATTGAAAAACAAAAACAACTTGAATAATGACCGATTAAAAATAAATAATTTGAACTTGCCTTTCAAGCTTATGCCCTAAAAGTTAGTTTGATGGAGAAAAATGACGAGCGGTTGAGAAAATATTAAACTAAACCTCATATGTTATAAATTCCCATACATTTTCTTAATATAACGGGTGCGTATGTCTACATTTTTTTAAGATTATAACCACATCCAACCTAAAATTCGTTGAATCTCGAAAATAGCATCCGCATCTAATTCATTAGTGACGGCTAGTTCCGATAACCCAACCATAAAAATATTGTGAAGGATCAGTTCCGAGTATTTGAGACCAAATGCTCACCCTTAACCATGGGGTGTATTAAATGGGAACTTAACTGCAGTCCCAAAAAATAATATTTTTATTGCTAGGTCTCAAGATTATTATTAGTTTTCCTAATGGCCATAATTGTTTGAAATTTCTGCATTTTTCATGAGTATAATTGGCAACTCAACTTGGATATAACATCTCTAAAACATCGCGTCTTGGAATTTTACAAATTTTATATCGTTGGAAAGTTTTTTAAGAGAGCTACACAGCGAGAACAAACAACAATACCAAATTTAAGTTTTTGCGGAAAAAAACGGAGGCAATTGTTCTTTTAAGCAAAATTTTCGAAAATTTGGTATATAACCATTATGCAGCCACCAAAAACAATGCATAACACATTATTCAGACACAACAAAAGATGCATAAAATGTTATGCAACCATATTTTGGTTCATGCATCTATTAATTTACGCATAACATGTTATGCATCCATTTCCTTCGATGCATAAAAGATTACGCATCATTTTTTTTAATTCAGTGCTTACAAAAATATGGTTGCATGATGCTTTATGCATCTGTTTTCTCGAATGCATAACATGTTATGCAGATATTATTGTAGGTGCATGACAAGTTATGCCGCCTTTTTTTTTGTTGGTTTCAATTCTAACAGAAAAGTAGCTGCATAACGTGTTATGAAACCATTCTCTGGACTGCATAACAAGTTATGAAAAAAAAAAGTTGCATGACTTTTCATGCAGCAGTCATTTTCGAGACAACATAAAAAGTTATGCAACTAAATTTTTAAATGCATAACAGGTTATGCAACGTCAACAACAACACTATCTTCCCCATATCGATTCGGCAGCAGAGATTCATCTTTTCTATCTATTGATTCAAATCACTCAAACCCTAATCTTCAATTTCTGAACCCAGAAACTCATTACAAACAGAAGCCACACAAGCATCATCATTTAACTGAACCAACTCTATCTTCTTGCAATTCAATTTCATACCTTATATCCCTAAGCATTCATCTAATTCATAAACATCTGAACCACCAGACAACACCATAAACCCTAAAATTCTGCTAGAGACACCACCGATCCACAAAACCTCCATCTCTCTGACCTTCTCATCACCATCATCTTCTTCTCCAACATTTCCATTTGTTCACAGCAACACCAACAAACCCATCTCTTCATCTAAATAGCCAATGCAGAACCACCACCTTCTCCACTGATCAAAACTAACAACAACAATTCTTTCTTCATCTCTGTCAAGCAATCAATATCCATATTACCAGATTCACAATCATCATCTACAAAACCGAAACCTCATTCAAATATATTTTCTTCCTCCGTAAAACACCACTACATAAACCCTACTTGATTCCAATCATTATCCTCTTCGATACTTCGATTTCAAGCAAAACCCGTCTTCGATTACAACAACGAAACCATATCAAAACCAAATCTAATACCCTTAACAACTCTTCTTGAATTTGAGCATCACATACGAACCCTAATTTTCTATTTCAACCCCAAACCTCATCAATCTCTCCCTACTACGAATCAATAGAGCTCATTTCACTGTAAACCCCGTCAATATCATGATGGTAATGGTGATGCAGAAAATTGGGATGTTCATGTGTTTGTGGTGCGAGACAAGGTTGAAGAGCAATCTGCTCTTCGAGGATACAAAGGTTTTTGCAAATTCTCCGCTCTTTATCTCGTCTCTTATGATAAAACGTAATTTTGGAAAAATATGGATCTGTGACAAATTTCTTCCCCAAAGATAGGAGCGCGCTTCAAGTTTTTTGGGCGTGGGTTTGACAGTGTTCAAAATCTAAAAAATGAGTGTGGTAGTATTTTTAACAAAATTAAAATGAAACATAAAGTGTGAGAATTTAAAAACCATGGTTCAGTTGTTTTGTGTTGTTTTTATTTTTCGAAGGTAAAAAGATTTGTTAGAGCATTGCTCGGTCGAACTCGCATGCGTTGCTATCTCAAGCATGTTTGTCAATGTTAGTGATCAAAACTATAAGTCTTGATTTCTAGTCTATTATAGCTAAGTCTCGGACTAGGATAGAAAGTGTAGTTGAGCTCAAGGACTTCATGGAGATTCATCATACAAGTAGAAGAACTACTCAAGGAACCGGTGGAACTTCTCGACAAAAAGGTATGCGAAGACTTGAACTTATCTGTCACTCAAAAGTCTATCTACTCTATCTCCTACTCTTTGAGACAAGAAGTCGTATGCTATATATATGGACTTGGATTATACACATTTGGTATTTCGAGCCGAGTATACCTCGCCTATCTATATCTCGAAATATGTGTTGGTAAGCTTTTCGCTTTAACCGAATTTATCTTTACCATGTGACGAAAGTCATAATATGTTTCAATCACTTTTAAAATTGATTTGAAGAGAAATTGTGTAACAACTATATAACACCCACTAAGAATGTTTAAATGATTGAAATGAGAGTTTAGATTACATAACCAATGGTGGACATAAGAATTATTATGGAAACACATTTATATATAAGTCCTATTCCTTGAACCAAAGTTTGCGAACTATGTTGATCAAGAGAACCGGAAGAATGGCGTGAGCCAAGTCCGCGAACTCAGTCGGCGAACTGTCGAAGTTCCCAAACTCGAGAATTTCTGCTGGAGTTGACAAACTACTTGCGTGAAGCTAAGTCCGCGAACCCAGTCCGCGAACCGGCGAAGTTCTCAAACCCGAGAATTTCTGCTGGAGTTTGTGAACATTTCCCGGTAACTTCCGCGAACCTAGTCTGCGAACTTGAGAAGGTTATATATCTGAAGATGATTTCTGAACTTAAGCTTAAAAATACTAAGGAATACAGTTTGCAATTGTGGCTATAAAATTTCATGAACCGATTCAAGTGAATCAAATCACCTTTGCTTCAATTGTGTCTTGTGTACTACATAAGATTTCCTTGCAATTGAACAACTCTCTAACTAGTTCATTTGAAGTCATTTGAACTAGTTATGGTGAAGAAGAACGTGGTTGATATGAAATGCTCATATGGCTAACCTTTTGGTTAACTATTGTTGAACCAACAAATGCATACGTTTGGGTACGGTTAACAAACCTAGAAGCGTGCAATTTCAAGTGTGTGTAACAAGCTAAGTTTTCGATCTAACGATTGAGAAATATTAGCTTTAATCTAAATCAGGTTTTGATCTAACGGTGAATATTGAATGCTTTGTTACTAAGCCAACATTGATTGCAAACTCTGATTTGAAAGACTATATAAAGGAGACATCTATTATTGTGCAAAACTAATCCCCACACCTTACATGTGATATTAGTTTGCGTTATAGAGTCGATTCTCCTTTAACCTTTGGTTTTCTTCTTCTAAAACCAGGTTAACGACTTAAAGACTTCATTGGGATTGTGAAGCCAGACCGATACTACTTTTATCGTAGTTGTGTGATCTGATCTTGCATCTTCAATCGTTCGAGTGCAATCAGATTGATTGTCTTAAGTTTGATATCTCTGATAGGCAAGATATAAAAAGTAATCACAAACATCTTCGTCTCAGTGTTTGTGATTCCGCAACATCTTGTTCCGCTACCATACGATTAAGATTGTTGTGAGGTGATTGATAACTGTAGGTATTTCTTCGGGAATATAAGACCGGATATTATCAATTGGTTCATGTTCACCTTGATTATTATCAAAAGACGGAACAAAACTTTTAGGGTTTATCTGTGGGAGATAGATTGATCCTTTGATAGACTTGTCTGTGTGAGACATATTTGTTTATTGTCAAAGCCTTCGATTTTGGGTCGTAGCAACTCTTAGTTGTGGGTGAGATCATCTAAGGGAATCAAGTGCGCAATATCCTGCTGGGATCAGAGGCGTATGAGCATAACTGTACCTTGGATTAGTGGGAGATTGATTGGGGTTCAACTACAGTCCAGTATGAAGTTAGCTTGGAGTAGGCTAGTGTCTGTAGCGGATTAATGCAGGTTGTATTCAATCTGGACTAGGTCCCGGGGTTTTTCTGCATTTGCGGTTTCCTCGTTAACAAAATTTCTGGTGTCTGTGTTATTTCAATTTCCGCATTATATTGTTTTATCTTTATAATTGATATAATACAGGTTGTGCGTTAGATCATCAATTAGAGTAATCCAACCTTTGGTTGTTTATTGTCATTGATTGATCCTTGGATATTGGTCTTTGGTACCATCCAAGTTATTCCTTGTGTTTGATTAAAGGCTCGTTGATTTCTATTAGCTCGAGTAAATCAAAACAAAAGAGAGATATTAACTCCTTGATATACTTTAAGCTAGATTGAGTCTGACTGTCTAGTTGATTCTCTAGAAAAGTATATTGGAGTTAGTCCATACAGATTGCTAAGCGAAATATTGGGTGGTGTTGTTAGACCCCCGCTTTTTCAATTGGTTCTGAGCAGGAAAACACCTCAAACCTTATAATTTTGTGTTTGTTCGATCCTCGGAAGTCTATTCTTATGAGAAATATTTTTGGTAGGCTTGCTCACGGCATCTGTAGCGTAAACCAGAGTTCCTTAAAGGTTTTTCAGAGGTTATCACACTTCATTCCTATGGAAGCACGTGATAATCCTATACCATCTAGCATGTCAGAAAATCTAGATGTGAAGAAACGATCTAAGGAAAAGAATAAAAAGAATTGTCGAAGAAAACATGGTCAACGCTCAAGGGTATGGACTCTCACAAGAATTACTCTTAATCTCTTTGAGGAATACTACCATAAAGGTTCCATTGACAAGGAGATGTTTAGAGCGTTTGAAAGTGTTTTGCAATTCTTAAAAAATCTTAATTCCATAGAGAATTTGAATTGTTCTGATAAGAGTTTAGTGCCTGTCAAATCATTTTCTAATGATGCACAAACTGTTCTCAACACCGATTCATGTGAAGCCGATAAAAAGGATTCGTATGAATTAGGTAGAGGAACCATTTGTCAGAAAAGGTCATCTCCTTGTCATAAGAAAAAGAACCCACACGAATTTAAGTATTATCATTACGGTTATACTCCTAACTCTGGGTACAAATATCAACCAAAAAAATTGCATGGGAAATTCTCTGCAGTTTCCATCACCTGATTTCAGGACTGACTCTACCCCATTTGTATATAACTTGAAATGGGGTAAGTAACAGGTTGATTTTTGTTTTAATCTCTCTTTTCTTATGTTTTTGTAATAAGAGCTTTTCAGTAAGTACGTTTTCTTTTGTTGTCTGTACCTTTAAAAAATCCTACTCCTCAAATGAGTCACGTTTCGTGCACGGGTCAAATCCCATGTAGGGTATATAAAAGAAGTTCGCGGACGTCTTAATCTTCTCAAACAGTCCGCGTACGTGAACCTCTAGGGTTTTATTATTTTCCTCCATCAAAGCTTCTTTGGAAAAATCAAAAGGAAGGGTTTTCAAGGATCACTTCAAGTAACTATTTTCCTCTTGATCCTTGCGTATTTCTAGATCTATGATGAATTTTAGAAACTCAAAAAGTTGTTCAAAAAGCTCAAATTTCCCTAGCATGAATTCTCCTAGAATTAGATTCGTGAATGAGTCTTGTGATAGGGTGTTTGACAAGATTGCCTCAAAAGGGTTCATTCTAGAAAAGAGATTGGATTTCTCTAGTGGGCATGAAGAGTATTTGGCTTACTTAAAAATAATTCAAGCTTGGAAATATTCTTGATATTGGTGAAGGATTTGATTCTCTCACAAAGATTTTCTATGCCAACATTCATGTTGTTGATTACAACAAGATGGAATTCAAATCCATGATTGGTAGAGAAAGGTTTCTTGTTGATAGAGAATTAATTTCAAGGATTACCAAAATACCGTTGGGGAACGTAAGGCTTCCTAGACCAAGTCATGAACGTCTGTCGTGTGAATGATATCTCAATTGGACTTTGTGGCAAGAAGGTTGTTTGGAGTCAAGGAAAGTTCCCTACTAATGATCTTAGTATTGCGTTATTGGCTTTTGGAAAACTTGGTATTCCCAATCTTTGTCCCTCCACAATTGAAAATTCTTGGTGGAGTCATGAGTTTGCGGATTGATCTATTTCCTTGAATCGGGTATTACAAGTCTCGATATTTGTGGTTTCATTATCTTTCAAATGATTTCGATGACTTCACCCGTCAAGACGTTAGGTTATCCTTGCTTGATTAGTCAAATCTGTCGTGACTGTGGGTTTGATTCAATTGGAAAGTCTCATGGGGTTCCCAAACCAGTTCGTCCGTGTACCTTCAGGCGCATAAGGGAAAATGCTTGCAAGCGACAAAATCGCTTCTCTTGATTTCAGTGACCCTACCACCGTGAGCCTTCTTCAAAAAAATCATAAAGGTGTGTGTAAGGTTGATTCAAGGGTGAAGTGTGTCCAAGAACAATTGTCTTTGGTTGCAACAAAGTTTCCCGAGATTAAGGAAGATTTGAACGCAATTCAAGCATCTTGGAGTATCTCTGATGAGGAAGAAGGTGAGTAATTTTTGTTCATATTGTTGCCTAGTACGTCTTCTTTTTGGTTTAGTTGGAAGAATAACTAGTGCTTGAATAGCAATGATTGTGACTACACATAGCTATTATGTTTCATCTTCTTGTGTTTTTTTTAGGTTTATTGGTTTAAATTCTAAAAACTTTTTGGAGGATGATGTTTTGAAGTATTTAATCTTTATGATTTGTTATATTGCAATGGGTTATGGGATTGGTGTTTACGTCCGTGAACTATATTTGTCCCATACTTTGTCAAAATTAAAGTCGTTCGTGGTCGATATTCACGCACTGGTAAAAGAATGAATGGACTTTTGACAAATACAAAAGTTAAGTCTATATTGTCAATTATTTGATGGAAGATAGGTTAAAATCTTTTGTTTTCAAGGATTATGTATACTATTGTCGTTATGTAAATAGTGATTGAAGATAGAATGAATCCTTGTGTATTCCGCAGTATTAATCATCCTTGATCCATATTTTACGTATTATTGTGAGGCTCCGTAATCTATCTTATGTTGAGCATTATACAACCAAGTTAATTCTCTTAGCTTAGTTGTTGTTCCGTGAGATATATTATGTCGAACATATTAAAATAAATTAATCATCTTGTTTGGTTATTCAGTTATTGCTCCGTAAGTATTCTTTTGTCGAGCAAAACAAATGACAATTAAATTGATTACTTTGATAATTAGTTTGGTTGTATATTCCAATTAGATTAATTATGGGTTCTCTTGTAATTAATCTAGTTGAGTATTTTCGTGACTCCATAAGGTTTTCTTGTGTTGAGTATATGAACGGTTAAGCTAATCATTATCTTATGGTTAACTTAGTCGTAGCTCCATAAGTATCTTATGTTGAGAACAATCAATTGAATCGATCACTTTTTGTGTTTAATTTGATTGCGTATTCCGATTAAATTAATCATGGGTTTACTAGTGATTAATTTGATTGAGTTTTTGGATATAGAAAATCATTCTCATGGTTTTTGGTGTCCAATAAAAATCCTTCTTTTCTTTTGAAATTAAGGTCGCTCTTGTTGTTCTTTCGGAAATGACATCAAATGGGGGAGAGTTCTTTTGAACTTGTGCTTAATTGTCATATCTTGAGGGGTGTGAGGCTGTGGAATTTTACAGGGGTTATCTTGTATCTTTAAACTCCTTGATGAATGCATTTAGCTTCGGCTTTATGATTGTATCTAAATTAGTTGGTATGTATTTCTTCTGTTAGTCATGAAATGTCTCTTTCGGAAATTTCATTATGATTCCGTTCTTATACCTTTGCCAATTTTATTGACAAAAAGGGGGAGAATTAATATGTAGTTCACACTACAAATACATATGTTTTTCGGACCATTGGGTAAGGGGGAGTGGTTTCCATGTGAGATGGAGTATTGACTAAGGGGGAGTGATACATATCACCATAGTATTATTGTTGAAGTTGTGATACAATTGAAATTTGACGTTGTGTAATAATACTATGACACTGTATAACAATGATCAAGACCGATGCTTTCTCATTGTTATAGCTACGGATCTTCAACAACGATGATTAAACTTACAACCATTGGGATCATTGGAGTACTTGGAAGTGACGAAGATTCCAAGGAATGTTGAAGATTATACATGTGGAATAGGAGATACTAAAGTTTCTTTATCTATTTTGTATTCCATATGTATTGATAGTTTTGTCACTAAAATTGACAAAGGGGGAGATTGTTAGAGAATTTCCCAGTAGAACTCGCATGCGTTGCTATCTCAAGCATGTTTGTCAATGTTAGTGATCAAACTATAAGTCTTGATTTCTAGTCTATTATAGCTAAGTCTCGGACTATGATAGAAAGTGTAGTTGAGCTCAAGGACTTCATGGAGATTCATCATACAAGTAGAAGAACTACTCAAGGAACCGGTGGAACTTCTCGACAAAAAGGTATGTGAAGACTAGAACTTATCTGTCACTCAAAAGTCTATCTAATCTATCTCCTACTGTTTGAGCCAAGAAGTCGTATGCTATATATATATACTTGGATTATACATATTTGGTATTTCGAGCCGAGTATACCTCACCTATCTATATCTCGAAATATGTGTTGGTAATCTTTTCGCTTTAACCGAGTTTATCTTTTCCATGTGACGAAATTCGTAATATGTTTCAATCACTTTAAAATTGCTTTGACGAGAAATGGTGTAACAACTATATAACATCCTCTAAGAATGTTTCAATGATTGAAATGAGAGTTTAGATTACATAACCAATGGTGGACATAAGCATTGTTGTGGAAACACATTTATGTATAAGTTTGCGAACTTTGTTGATCAAAAGAACCGGAAGAATGGCGTGAGCCAAGTCCACGAACTCAGTCCGCGAACTGCCGAAGTTCTCAAACCCGAGAATTTCTGCTGGAGTTGAAAAACTACTTGCGTGAAGCTAAGTCCGCGAACTCCGTCCGCGAACCCAGTTCGTGAACCGGCGAAGTTCTCAAACCTGAGAATTTCTGCTGGAGTTTGTAAATTCTGACCGGTAACTTAAGTCCGCGAACCTAGTCTGCGAACTTTAGAAGGTTACATATCTGAAGATGATTTCAGAACTTAAACTTAAAAAGACTAAGGAATGCAGTTTGCAAACCGTGGCTATAAAAGTTCATGAACCTATTCAAGTGATACAAATCATATTTTCTTCAATCGTTTCTTGTGTAGTACATAAGATTTCCTTGCAATTGAACAACTCTCTAACTAGTTCATTTGAAGTCATTTGAACTAGCAGTTATGGTGAAGAAGAACGTGGTTGATATGAAATGCTCATATGTCTAACCTTTTGGTTAACTATTGTTGAACCAACAAATGCATATGTTTGGGTACGGTTAACAAACCTAGAAGCATGCATTGTCATTTGTATGTAACAAGCTAAGTTTTCGATCTAACGGTTGAGAAATATTAGCTTTAATCTAAATCAGGTTTTCATCTAACGGTGAATATTGATTGCTTTGTTTATAATCTAACATTGATTTCAAACCCTGATTTGAAAGACTACATAAAGGAGACATCTAGTATTGTGCAAAACTAATCCCCACACCTTACGTGTGATACTAGTTTCAGTGCTAGAGTCGATTCTCCTTTAACCTTTGATTTTCTTCTTCTAAAACCAGGTTAACGACTTAAAGACTTCATTGGGTGTGAAGCCAGACCGATACTACTTTTATCGTAGTTGTGTGATCTGATCTTGCATCTTCTATCGTACGAGTACAATCATATTTATTTGCTTGAGATTGATATCTATGATAGGCAAGATATAAAAAGTAATCAAAAATATCTTCGTCCATTGTTTATGATTCCGCAACATTTTGTTTCGCTACCATACGATTAAGATTGTTGTGAGGTGATTGATAACTCTAGGCTTTTCTTCGGGAATATAAGACCGGATTATCAATTGGTTCCTGTTCACCTTGATTATTATCAAAAGACGGAACAGAACCTTTAGGGTTTATCTGTGGGAGACAGATTGATCCTTTGATAGACTTTTCTGTGGGAGACAGATTTGTTTATTGTCAAAGCCTGCGATTTTGGGTCGTAGCAACTCTTAATTGTGGGTGAGATCATCTAAGGGAATCAAGAGCGCAGTAACCTGCTAGGATCAGAGTTCTAGGAGCATAATTGTACCTTGGATCAGTGGGAGATTGATTGGGGTTCAACTACAGTCCAGTCCGAAGTTAGCTTGGAGTAGGTTAGTGTCTGTAGCGGCTTAATACAGTGTGTGTTCAATCTGGACTAGGTCTCGGGTTTTTTCTGCATTTGCGGTTTCCTCGTTAACAAAAATTTTGGTGTCCGTGTTATTTAAATTTTCGCATTATATTGTTTTATCTTTATAATTGAAATAATACAGGTTGTGCGTTAGATCATCAATTAGAGTAATCTAACCTTTGGTTGTTGATTGTCATTGATTGATCATTGGATATTGGTCTTTGGTACCATCCAAGTTATTCCTTGTGTTTGATTAAAGGCTCGTTGATTTCTATTAGCTCGAGTAAATCAAAACAAAAGAGAGATATTAACTCCTTGATATACTTTAAGCTAGATTGAGTCTGACTGTCTAGTTGATTCTCTAGCAAAATATATTGGAGTTAGTCCATACATATTGCTAAGCGAAATATTGGGTGGTGTTGTTAGACCCCCGCATTTCAAGCTTAAAGCTTCGACAAAAGAAAAGAATAAAATAAAACAATCATGGACAGAAGGAACTACAAGGAGAGCAAGCAAAATAATAGAAACACGAGGAAGAAATTTTTTCAAAAACATTACTCCCTCTTTCCCTATTAAATAGGCGGAGAAGTAGTAATTCTATTAAAATAATAAAAATATTAGTTTTCATAAATTTTCTTCTACTTTCCTAATTTGTTCTTCCCTTGTTTCAATACAAATATTATTTTATTTATCTCTATCTCATATATAAAGCTAAATCGTATAATACTCATGCATCATAAATACGGGCGTATGTGAGAAAAATAACTTTGGAACTAGAGCTCCGCATATCTAATGGGACTAGTAAATTTCTAAATTCCGCCTATATAACAGGAACGTATGGAGTATAAGCTAACCGGAGTCAAACATCCACCTTTTTCGATGTTTAATAGAAAAAAATAATTGGACCGACCGAGCGAAGCGAGGGAAGACCTTATATGGCCACTTTTCTGTAAAATCTGAGTGATCATTGACACAAAAATATTGGGTTTCTTTTTGGTAGTGTGAACCTGAAAAAATGCCACTCTCTTATACTCCGATTACTATAACTCCTAATGTAGCTTAATTTTTAGGGATATAATTGGAAAGAAAACATTAATATACATTTAAAAACATGTTCCTTGAAATTTTACAAATTCTATCTCATTGGAAAATTTATAAAAAAAAATACACAATGAGTACAAACAACAATATCAAATTTAGAGTTTTACGAAAAATTCGGAGGTATTTATCATTTTCCAGTGCAACTAATAAAACGATGTACTCCCTCCGTTTCAAGAAAAGTAATACTTTTTCTGAAACAGAGCGAAAATATCACTTTTCCTGAAAACATAGTGAAAGTATCACCTTTTCTGAAACAGAGTGAAAGTATCACTTTTCTTGAAATGGGGCAAAAGTAATCGCAGAAAAACCTCATCTTCAGATTCTTTCTTCGGTCAGCTCTCCCACCGTGGCAACAATTGTACTAGTTATGCATCAATTAATTTTCGGTTGCAACTAATAAAAAGATGTACTTCCTTCGAGTCAAGAAAAGTGATACTCTTTCTGAAACAGAGCGAAAGTATCACTTTTTCTGAAACGGACCGAAAGTATCACATTTCCTGAAATAGGGAGAAAGTATCACTTTTTCAGAAACGGGGTGAAAGTAGTCTCAGACAAACCCATCTTCAGACTCTTTCTTCGGTTGACCCTCGCACCATGTCAACGGTTCAACTAATTATTGGGTATATTGCCATTTTTTTTGTAAAATCTAAGTGATCAATTGACACAAAAAGATTGGATTTTTTTTCTTTGGTACGTAGTGTGCACCTGAAAATCTGAAAATGCGCCTCCCTTTTAATCAAATTACTCTTTGTTATCCTATTTTTTGAGTGGTATAATTGGAATGAAAACTCTAATATAGAATATCTAAAAATCCGTACCTTTGAATTTTACAAATTTTATATCATTGGAAAGGTTATAAAAAAAATCTACGCAATGACTACAAACAACAATATCAAATTTAAAGTTTTTATGAAAAACTCGGTGGTATTTATCATTTTCGGCACAATTTTTGAAAATTAAATGTATACTACATATGTCCCTAATTAGATGACCTAGTTAAAATTTACTAGTAAATTTAGAAATGATTTATCTCTCAAACTATACAACGGATTTTCGTAAACTTTATATCATTGGAAAGCATTTTAAAACACCTACTTAATGAATGTAAATATGGCTATAAAATTTTACATATTTCTTATAATAATGCTAATCTATTACTCCACTTATTTATGGTATATGTCATCTAATTAGGGACGGAGGGAGTATCTATTATACAAAACTGCCATAAAGGATACATAATAGTTTATGTAACCACATTTCGGTTCATGCATCAACTAATTTTCCATTGCAACTAATAAAACGATGTACTCCCTCGTTTCAAGAAAAGTGATACTTTCGATTTAGCATAATTCTCGAAAATTTAATGTATAGACATTATGCAAACCACCACAAAGGATGCATAGCACATCATGCAATCATATTTTGGTTTAGAGATCGACTAATTTTCCGTTTCTGGAAAAGTAATACTTTCACATTTCATTTCAGGAAAAGTGATACTTCCGTTATGTTTCTGAAACGGGGTGAAAGTATCACTTTTTCTGAAACAAGGTGAAAATATCACTTTTTATGAAACAACGTGAAAGTACCTTTTTTTAAAAAAACTGGGCGAAAACAGTCGTAGATAACCCCATCTTCAGGTTCTTCTTTGGTCGGTCCTCCCCAACATGACAACGATTGTACTAGTCATGAAGACCACGAGGGTCGAACATCCCACTTCTAATTCTTCTCTCAGTAGTGATTTATATGATAGATTGCGTACTCTCACTACTCAACCTACCGTCTGGAATAGAACCAATTTCGAATTCTTACATGGAAATGAAGATAAAGCTAAAGAAGCTTTTAATCGAGGCACAAAAATGATTTTATCATAGATCCTTCATTGGCTAATAAAGGTCATGAAGCTCATTTTCAATAGATGTATCTTCCAAGATTTTTTAACAGGGGTAACAAATTATTCGGTGGTCTATCAAAATGCGTATAGAAAAAAAGAGATTGGCACACTCTAAAAAATATAATACCCCCTATTAGGGGCTTTGGTATCTTCACCAACTTAGATTAGAAGAGCTCTTTGGGCTCAAAAGTCTGGAATTCAGTGACTTAAGTATAGTAGTTTGAATACAAGATTTTTTCACCTTTCCATTGTAATTACTGTATAACCCTATAAAATAATAGGGTCGGGATCGATAAAATTTATCATTTATCGCGATATTAAATAACCGCATAAATTAATAATTATTAAATTATATATTTATTAATAATTTATTAATTTATCAAAAGATTGTTTAATTTATTTAAAAAAAAATAATCAACCAAACCAACCACATTCTCGGCTTTAAAATTGAGTTGAATCCGACCTTAAGGGTACAAATTTCACCCAATGTACTTGTAAGGGAAGTTTGTAAAAGATGCGTGCTGCTTCAGCATCCTTTGACATCCTTTTTGTAGCTTTTGGGACCCTAGTCCACATTACTTATATGGATGAGTAGTTTATAAGTCAATGAGATTCCTTAACTTGTAGACCGATTTTTGAATTGAGTTATATTCATGGGACTCATAACGAGATAGGGTCGGTATCCTCAATGACGGACCTACAGCTGGGCTAAAGGGGGCTTTAGCTCGGGTAGGCTTCCCAGTCCACAAGTCATTTCTTTTTTTGCTCGACCAAGATTTCTAGCCCGGGTCTTAAAAGGACATTTATCTTTCCTGGATCCGTCCCTGGGTACCCTATCATTTGGTATTAGAGCCAATCACCACGATCTATACCCGCTCCATAGAAGAAATGACCTATAGGTTGGATTAAGATGTACGTGCACCTATGTATGGGCGTAGTTACCACCGTATTGGGATCCCTCAAATTATAGACCGTTTTTTGAATTAAGTTTTATCCATGAGTTTATGACGAGCTAGGGACAGTACCCTATCAGTAGCCGGAGATGTTGCAAAAGATAAGAGATCCCATCCTCCGGATCTGGTGGATCATCAAGCAATTTTCCTCTTAGATGTGTAATATGTTTCACCCGGCCCCTAGTTAGTAAGTTCGCGAATGATTCGCGAATCATTCGCGAATTTTTCCGTATCACGAATTTTACCGTCTTATTCGCGTACGTTAGCAACTCCGAACCCAAGTCGCGTATTATGTGGCATTCCCGGATTATTCGCGAATCGTTCACGAATTTTACGTATCCCGAATGATACGTCCGCTTAATTCGCCATAAATTCTTTAACTTTTACTTTTCAAAGACTCCACTTTTTGGGCTTTACTGCCTCCCGAACATACACGACCGAATATTAGACGTGTTGTAATTTTTATGAAACAAAAACGACTGAAGAGATTTGAAGGTGAAGGTCAGAGAGATCTCAAACTCACTAACCAAGCATCTAAACCACCATACGACGTCCTTATGGATAACTAATGTTATATATATTATTAATATCATCATATTGAGTTTATTTTTTCCTTAAATAACTCACACATATGCATAAAAATTTGTCTATGACCTTATAAATACAAATTATTTGTTATATATAGATACCGAATTTTCAGAGCCGAACTCACATTTATAAATCGAATTATACACGTACGTATGCCGTTCCGAATTAATGACGAATCACGTCCCGTTGACCGAATTCTGGACCGAATCTGGATTTTACAAAACCGTATAATACTCGTACGTTTGCCGTTCCGTACGTTTGCCGAATCCCGAATTGCTAACTAGGACCCGGCCTGCTCAATATGATTTGCAACTGTAAAAAATTTATTTGTGGCGAAACTTGAATGCTTTCCAGTTTCTTGAGAAATAAAGAGAGGTGTGGAAAAGACACATTTTCCAAAAAAAAAAAATGACAACTTTCCAATTGGCAATCGTAATTGAAGTTGACTTTTCCAGAAGTCGTTTTTCCTTAAGAATCCCCTTCCAAAAAACCCTCTCACAAGAAAGTTTGTAGTTCTAGTACAAATCAAAATTATAAAATTACTAAGAATATATGCATGCATTACAAAATTACCAGGCATATATGCGTGCATTCGTGCGTGGGTTTCTTCAATGGTACATTCGCGCTCTGATTTATACCAGACCTTGTAAGAGTCGGAAAATGTGAACTTTCATCCTAAGAAATTTCTCGAGGTTTAGTAGTTCAAAGATGCAGACATCACCTTCCTTTAGATCATTATCTGAAACAAATTTACGCCAGCCCTGCGATATTCTTCGATAAATTGATGATGAAGAAACATATTTGACTTGCCATGTTCTCCCGTCTGAAACCATAAGAGTGATCATCGCCGTCTCTGTTATGTTTCTCAAATGCGAGGTTGTAAACACCGAAGGAACCCTCTACATAAAAAGATATCAAGATGCACCACAAAAAACAAAGATTAATTTGTTAGACTTTATGTTGGTTTAACAACAATCGGGCTTAGGTTAAGCTAATATATGTTTAGTTCTAATTTAAGATGGATTAAGTATATACCAGATTAAAAATAGATTAGGGTTAAATATATAAATTAGATTAGCTTAATGTTAGCTGGTGTGCCATGTTGACTAAGCATGATTCATCTAGTGAGATGTCATCCAACTAATGATGGTCATGTAGGATGACACACAACTACTTAAGGAATGACTAAGCCCTCTTCTATCCTCTTTCGTATATAACCTGAATTTTTGATCTACCATTGATTGAGTAAGAGTAAAATGAAGTAGAAGCTAAGTCATTGACCTATTCTAATTATGTAATGATTTTATTTTCTTCTACTGAACTTTTATGGTGTCGGTATCATGTTGTTAGCTGTCCTAACTGATGTCGATCAATTCAGAAGCAACCATGTATTGATTGTTCTTATTGATACAACCATATATATGTTATAGATAAGTCAGAACTATGATGGTGATCCATTCCTGTTTAGTATGTGCTAATAGCTCTTCATAAGGTTATTTCTAGCTTGTTGAGCATGCTAATTCTAGGGTTAAGAATGTTCTCATCATAAATATTTATATGATCATGTTTAAGTCTAATAAATGATGATTTTGGGGATGAAATTCCAACATTCTACTTCTATTTCTATTTCACTTTGTTATTTCATGTTCTACAACCAGGGTATATACAGAATTGTGTTTCTGGCTTAGTTACATTTTGAGCTTATTATCATTAAATGTGTAATATTTTCAGTGTGGAAGACATTTAAAAGCTTATTACATGAGATGTAAAGGTGAAAAAGGAATAGAGTGATGACTGCAAATGGGTTACCAGTAGTTCAGGTTGCATTTGAAGATGAAGTAGAGCTTGTTGCACTATGAAAAGGTGTTCTGATACATGGTATATAGAACATATTGACAGAACTAATCATATTATTGGACTAGTTTGTTGATTTATGTATCCATGTTGGTTGTGATTACTGACTCCTATACAAGGTGTTACTTCCTTAAAGTTCTGTCAGCATAGTTCTGTAGAGAGTATATTGGACAACACTGGGAATTGGATAAGATTAACAAACAGACTTTACTGTATACTTATACGTAAGGGTAGTGTTGAGCTTGTTGAGACTATTCTAGAACATGCAAGTGGATGTGGATGTCCTTGACGCATATGGAAGCCAATTGTGTTTATTTTAGTAGCTGGATCTCCAGAATGTGACCATACTCTCATAAGAAGAGCCGTTAAATTCACTTCTAGTTTGTGGGAAGTTTTCAATCCAACACTTGTACATGTCTGTGCTTACGTTCCAGAGTTTCTACAAGCAAGGGCTTACCCAAAAGTAATAGATGGGTGTGTAATGTCCCTTAAGTTCAAGGTTGTTGAAGCTCCGCAAGTTCATCAAGTTCCTGAAATTCTATGCTCAACCCAATGCTCCTTATTATCAAGTTGCTACTAGTTCTGTTAGAAAGTTATTTCTACTGGTTCTGAGGCTAATAGTCATTCATGTCTTGTTAGTTAGGACATTTTTTTCTTACCTAACAGAACGAGTGAAACTAGTGGCATGTCTGATCTGGAAAACTAAGTGGGTATTATGTTGGAGCTGCTTGGAATAGAGTTAACTTAGTAGATTAATTAGGTAATTTACTTTAGAATATTAGTTCCTATGATTGTGACTCTTGGTCTTACTGGAGTATCATTCTGTTGATGCTAATGTTGAAGGAACCATGACTCTAGTTTGTGGAATACAAACAGACGTGAGTAAGAAAATTTGATTGTGGACTTACTAAGAAAAATCACAATACAGAACCTTCAGAACAGATCAAAGATAACAATGAAGTTGTTGGACTTGTTTTGATCCAGGACGTTGTCTCGCAAGTGGTGCACTCTAGTAAAGACAAAGTCATTGGGTTGGCAGAGGAAGAAATGGCTTTAGTTCACCAACCTCTATCCTTGTATAAATTTTGGTGGTACCTATGCCGAGTATAATTCGTAGATCATTGAGACACAACAGCCCTGAATGTTCCTGAGTTTAAGAGTCTGCTGATTGTTAGTCATACCGATAGTTGATTCTTGAATGTGTTTGGGTACTGCCCTGGTTCAGTGGGAGCAAAAGTATTTTCTATGCTCAGGAGTTCCATGGGTTTACGGAAATCATCGGAATCTGGATTAAAATGAAGGCATGTTCAACATCAAGCTTCAGGTATGTTCTCCTTACGGTGCAGATTTGAACTTCATAGTATACTAGTTTGTTGTATCTATGTCGTTTGATTTTCAGTTTTTTGAAAATTGTAATTCTAATGTTATATGTACTTTTTCATTACTCGACTAAGCATGCTGAGATGATGCTTAGAGAGAGATGAAAGAAATTTAATGAGAATAAGCGATGATTGTAGTAGTCTTGGTGTAACTTTTATCGTTTCCATGTGTCTCCAAAGTGATACTTCGGGAGATGATTTACATATTTCGTTATGAAAGGACTATGTAAAATTGCATTTCAGATGTTTATATGATGATACTCAAAAGTTACTTGAAACATCTGTAATTGAGCAAGGTGATGTATTTATACATAATAAATGATAGATATTTTTGACCTAAAGGTTTAAAGGTCCCGTTGAGTACTACATATAAGCTGATTAGTCTTGTTTTTTTGTTTAGACTTGGTATATCACAAGTTTACCCACAGGTGAAGTTGTGGTTATAGTCTGAAATCATAATTTTGCTATCATGGAGTTTAAATGACGGTTGTTAGTTCTGATTTATAGTTATATGAAGTTTTATATGCTAGTATTGTTAATATCATTCATATGGAATACATGTTATTCGTTTTGTATGTATGTACAATTATTTGACTGATAATAAGCATGTATGTTTTAGTTTGATGGTGTAAAATTTTAGATATTTAGTTATAAAATTTGAAATGAATCATATTTCATACACTGGTTTGCTATATGTAAAAGTTTTTACATGGGTTTACCCGAAGATAACTTGTGATGGTATTGTATCTGTTTTAATGTTTAATTTAAATGGTATCATAATCCTAAAGCTGTAAAAGGGGTTGTGTTATATTCCTAAAAAGATGATTCTTACTTTAACAATGTAGTTCATGTCATCTAAATAGAGATAGCTGTTGGTGTAAGAAATTTATACTATCCGAACATAAATAGAATAATGTAGTATGATCAGAATTTTGTAGTGGAAGAATTCTAAATAACAGTGGGATCATGATAACTTTTGTTCTTTTATCACTTACACTTATTCTCACTGTTTATATTTTATTGACAACAGTAAAAAAATGTCTCTTCGGAGATAGCTCTTGAATGAGTGCAGAAAAGTCTATTCGGAGAATATGTCATAATAACAACAGAAAGTACTTAAAGAGGCGGCTCATGTTGAGCACATAAAATTTCTTTGGAGATTAGAAGAAGTCTCATATTGAGTATAGAAAGTCGACACATCTCATATTGCATATAAGACTAATATTGAGCACAGAAACTCTCTGTAGAGACGGCTCGTATAAAGTAAATAAAGTCTATTCGCATATCTCATTAGGAATTTGAGCTTTGAGGTAGTCTCTTAAGTGAAACATTAGCACATCTCAGTTGAGATCGTAAGGAATTTCATTGTAGTCCCTTAAGTGAGACATTAACAGAGCTAAAGTGAAATCATAAAGAGTTCACTGTAGTTTCTTAATTGAGACATTAACAGATCTAAAGTGAAATCATAAAGAGTTCACTGTAGTTTCTTAATTGAGACATAAGTAGACTTTTTGAGGTCAAACAAAATTTCTATTTATCGTACTCTCTTAGTCAAGATATTGGTGTAAATATATTTTGAGATCATAGATAAATTATGTTTGTTGTATAATATCTTAATTGAGACATTGGAGAAAATATTAGTTAATGTTGTAAAGAAATCTTTTAACGGATATATAAACAACTATTTCGACATAAAAGAAGTCTTTTAATAAGACCTAAAAAAATCTCTCCAATAAGATACATTCTCAGTTGAGATCATCAAAGGTCTCATTGGTAAATCTCTTTTCGGATTATGAGAAAATCTCTAGAATGAGTTATAATCATAAAGTTAAGAGAAAAATCTCTTAATTGAGATAATCAATCTCTTCAGAGATCATTTAAAATCCTCAATATCTGAGGTGCAAGGATCTTTGTTGTAAAGATCATAAAGTTACACTTAAGATTCTTGTACGTCTGGATTTCTGATTATAGAAATGGCGTGTGCATCTTCTAAATGGTGTGTAGGTCTTTACATGTGAACGCTAACGTGCTTTTAACTTGAGCTTGTTGTTTTCAGTAAAGAATTTGTTGCTAAACAAAGTGGGAGATGTTAGACTTTATGTTGGTTTAGCAACAATCAGGCTTAGATTAAGCTAATCTGTGTTTAGTTCTAATCTAACCTGGATTAAGTATATACCAGATTAAGAATTGATTAGGGTTAAATATAAGAATTAGATTAGCTTAGTGTTAACTGAGATGTCATGTTTCCTAAGCATGACTCACATAGTGAGGTGTCATCCAACTAATGATGGACATGTTAGATGACACACATCTACTTAAGGAATGACTAAGCCCTCGCCTAGCCTCTTTCATATATAACTACAACTTCTGATTTACCATTGATTGAGTAAGAGGAAACAAAAGTAGAAGCTATGTCATTCACCTATTCTAATTTTGTAATGCTTTTACTTCCTTTTACTGAACTTTTATGGCGTCTGCATCATGTTGTTAGCTGTCTTAACTGATGTCGATTAATTCAGAAGAAACCATGTATTGATTGTTCTTATTGATACAGCCATATGTATGTTATATCTAAGTCAGAACTATCATGGTGATCCATTCATGTTTAGTATGTGCTAATAACTCTTCATAAGGTGATTTCTAGCTTGTTGAGCATGCTTATATACCAGGGTTAAGAATGTTCTCAAAATAAGTGTTTATATGATCATGTTTAAGTCTAATAAATGATGATTGTGAAGCTGAAAATTCCAACATAATTAACAGTTCGGAGTAATTCACCGATAAACAATTCGCAAAGTGAGATAATTTATTGGGATCATTTCATTTTTGTATAGCCATGATTAAAAACTACCAAGACCTTGACTAAAAAATGTCGGAAACCTAATGAGTACCTAAAATGTAACTTACTTAAACGAGACAAGTTAAAAATGTGCGGTTTCGTGTTGGAAATCTTACCACCATTCCTCCTTCAAGATATGAGTTATGCATAATGACCTTGAAGAACGGATTCTCAGATGTAAACTCTTCGGCTGCTTTAAGCGTTGCCTGGAATTCAGGCAAATGTTTCATTTTTGGAGTAACCTTCCGAGCAAATGTTTTTTGCTGATGGAAAATGTGAACATTCATCTCCAATGTTTCCTTATCAACTAGTTCAAAGACACAGGTATCACCTTCCTTCAAATGATTATCTGCAACGAATTTAAACCAGCCCTGAGATAGCCTTCTATTGTATTGTGTTCCAGGAACATATCCGACTTCCCAGCTTCTCCCATCTGAAATCCTAAGAATGATCCCCCTCTGTGTTTTGTTTCTCAAATATGAGTTTGCAAACACATTAGGTACCCGCTGCATTAGAAAGAAATTTAGAAGCACCATAAAAAAATCCCAGATATTTTACAAAAGGAGATAAATAAGTTATTGCTACTGATCCGTCGACGAATGATCACCACTGGTAGTGATCTTGATTAGCAATTTACCACTGAAAGTGGTATGATGTTCTATCTCCGGTTATACACAATTCTCAAAGTGAAATCATACACTGACATCATTTGTGTATCTATAACCCTCTGCCAAAGTTACCAGGATCTTGAAACGAAGGGCCAATAACTAAATGTAAGTGACTTATTCAGAGGCGCGGTTAAAAGAGTTAAGGTTTCATGTTGGAATGCTTACCAAGGGTCCTTTTATATATGAGGCATCATGCATAGTGACCTTGAAGAATGGATTCTCAGGATTAAATCCTTCAACTGCTTCAACTGTTGCGTGCAATGCCTTGTTACGGGATGTTGTAGGAATTGCCATTTTTCGTTTTTGTGATTTCTGGGGAAATTTGTGTTTGCCTACATTATAATCAACTGAAACCATAAGAGGACAAAATCCATGCAACAAGGCAAGAAACCTGAATGTAAGTAAGAGAGACTTACCGAGTTCGGCTTTCAGGTTAAGAGGGGATTCACTTGACATGGAAGGTTCATCGTCGCGTTGGGTACTGTTAGAATGTATTGAAACTACTTCAACTTCATCTGAATGAGCTGAAGTCATTTCAACTTCATGATTGGTGTTGTCGATATGAAATGGGTAATCTATCTCCGTAGCATCCTTGCCAAATATATAAACTTGAAATTTTGAATTTCCGTCATATCTGAAGAGTATAACATGTCCAACACAAATAGAGTAAACCTCCACAAATTCTGGCCAACCGTTCTCAAACAATATTAAACCATCAGCTTTCTTCATTAATCTTATATGCCAGATGCTATTGAGAACCTTAATAATTGCAAGGTCAGACAGTTCCGTCCCGTACTTGTCGGTAAATTCTTTTGGAAGTTCCTGTCATACATTTTGTTATATACGAACTGATTAAAAACAAAACAGGCATTAAAAAAAAAATCTCTTTTTTTCCAATACGATAGCTAGCGAACATTTCCATGGATCTAAAGGACGCTCCCATTCACTGGTTACAAACTGAACTTAATCTGCAGTTGCAGTCACTAAAAGATGTCTCAAGAAAATCGATAGCATCGCTAATGAGTGACTGGCATAAGATTTCGGTGGTGCCTGTCAAAATCCGCCTCATCTGTGGTCTTTCCAGATTACAGTACTGAGTCGGATAATTCAAATAAACTGCGATCTGACTCACTAACCTACTCTAGCTCTTCTTGTCATAACATGTGATTTAATATGATCTGAGTTATCAAAATCAAAATCAAACACCCTAGCTAGAATCAAAAATCAAACTGAAGAGAGGGAGAAAAATATCCCTTACAAATCGTTTGTCTTTATGGCTGGAAGTGTGGAACATCTTGAAAAAATACATTGTTGAAGATGATATCCCTTATTAGAATCTTGCTATCTCTTTTCTTCAAAGCAGCTGAAAAGGAACAAAGTATATTAAGCAAACAAGGAAAAATGCATGCGGCATCTCATTTTGTTTCTTCATGTTGTTCCGGAATTAGTGACACATGTTGTTTCTTCATTTTGTTTCATGTTGTTGCATTCAGAAATTCAGAGCAGTGACAAGAAATAATCTGATATCGTACGCTGTGGTCTAGTCATGTCCGATTTCCAATGTCGTCAAAAACTAGGGACACCGTTGTTAAAGGAACCTATTATATTTATAGGGGAGCCTGGTTTTCCTTTTACGTTAGAATTAAATACTCCCACTCTTGGATTACATTAATTTGGTGGTAGTCTTTGGGACATGAAAAACCTAAAATGTCCACCTATTTAACCTAATTATTATAACTCTTTGTACACCCTATTTTTACAGGGATATAATTGGCAACCAAACTTTAGTATAACATATCTAAAAATATGTGCTTTGGAATTTTAGAAATTTTATGTAAATTTCGAAAGTGACTTTTCAAATCTAATGCATAACGAAAAATATAATAGTGACTTTTCAAATCTACATAACGAAGTATAACATTGATTTAGTGTTTTTACGAAAAATTTAAGAAATCTAGAACGAGTACAAACAACAATATAAGTATTGTTTTTACGAAAACTTCGACAGTGACTTTTCAAGTTTAATGCATAGCCATTATGCAAAGCACCATAAAGGATACATAATACATGGGAAAATTGGTGCAAGCCACCACATAGGTTACATAACATATGGGGTAAATTGAAACCACCACAAAGGATGTATAAAAAAATGGAAAAATTTATGTAAACTATCATAAATTGGATGCATATCAATTTTAACCTTATAACACCATTACGCATAACGGTGTTTCGTTTTTCTTCGATCGGCCCTCCCCACCGTTGGATGCATATCAATTTTAACCTTATAACACCATTACGCATAACGGTGTTTCGTTTTTCTTCGATCGGCCCTCCCCACCGTGGCACCGGTGATCTAGTAAAAAGGAACAATCACTCAAGGTGACCGAGTACATCAAAAAAATCAACCGCTGTCAGGGACGGTTCACAAAAGTATCCCAATTACATATTAATGTCGAAAGACAGAAACCATCAAAAAAAAAAGGTTTGAATGAAGCGACCAATTAAACATAGTACACTTCACTGCCACAATAAGTTGCTTACTATTCCAAGTACAGTTTTGGAGTAAAAAATGGAACTACAGTACTACTTAATACTTCCGGCATCACAACATTACTATGGATTTCTCCGATGTTCATACTCTAGTCTATGCCATATATACCTTGTACGAGTCGGAAAATGTGAACATTCATCACGATTTTTTTCCGAAAATCAATTAGTTCAAAGATACAGACATCGCCCTCCCTCAAATCATTATCTGCAACAAATTTACGCCAGCCCGGAGATATTCTTGGAGATTTTCTTCTTTTTACGGTTGGTGGCCGAGAAATGTATACGACTTCCCAGATTTTGCCATTGGGAACCCTAAGATTAATCACTATCCGTGTTACGTTTTTCAAATGCGAGGTTGCAAAATCCACAGGTACACTCTGCATTGAAAACAAATTAGGATCCGCCATTAAAAGTTCCCGAAGACGAAAATAGTGGGGACGAATCCCTAGATAAATGATCTTGACTCAAAAGGGTCAATACCTAAGAATTACCTAAATCTAACTTACTATGAGATATTGAAAATGTAAGCTTTGGTATTGTAAAGCTTACCAGCAATCCTCCCTTTATATGTCCAGCTCGCATAACAATCTTGAAGAACGGATTCTGAGACGTAAACTCTTCGGCTGCTTCGAGCGTTGCCCGGAATTCCGCAGTATAATAACTTGATTTAGGAGTAAGCTTCTTGGCAAACGGTTCTTGCTGTCTGAAAATGTGAACAATCATCTCTATTTTATTCCTATCAACTAGTTCAAAGACACAAACATCACCTTCCTTCAGATCATTATCTACAACAAAATTACGCCATCCCCGAGTTAGCCATCTGCCAGTTGGTGCTTTAAAAACATATCCGACTTCCCAAGTTCTCCCATCTAAAACCCTAAAAGTGATCACCATCTGTGTTATGTTTGTGAAATATGAGGTTACAAAATCCGCAGGTACCCTCTGCATGGGAAAGATATTAGGATGCACCATTAACAGATATTTATCAAGAAGGTTAATTAATAATTCGGAGTAATCCTTTGATAAATGATTCGCTAAGCGCCATAATTTACTGAGATTATTTTGTTTAGCTATATAGTCCTGCATCAAACTTCCAAGATCTTGATTTAAAAGGCTAAGAGACATGATTAAAGATGCATGGCTTCGTTTTGGAAAGCTTACCCCCCATTGTCCTTCTATATACGAGGCTTGCATAACGATCTTGAAGAATGGATTTTCAGACGTAAACTCTTCGGCTGCTTCAAGCGTTGCCTGGAATTTCGCGGTATAATGCATTATTTTCTCAGATGTGAACTCTTTGGCTGCTTCAAGCATTCCCTGGAACTTTTCAGTGTAATGTCTTATTTTAGGAGTAAGCTTACTGAATGTTTTGTGTTGCCGGAAAATGTGAACATTCATCTTGATGTTTTTCCTATCTACTAGTTCAAATACACAAGCATCTCCTTCCATTAAATGATTATCTGCAACGAATTTGGGCCAGCCCTTAGATAGGGTATTTTCAGTTTTTTCAGTTATTGTTCGAGAAAGATATCCGACTTCCCAGGTTCTCCCATCTGAAATCCTAAGAGTGGTCGCCATCCGTGTTATGTTTCCAAAATATGAGTTTGCAAAAGCAAGAGGCACCCTCTGCATTAGAGAGAAATTCAAGAATCACCATAAAAAAATCACAGATATCTGTCAAGCAAGACGAATTAGTAGTTGCAACTAACCCCTCAATGAATGATTCACCATTGGCTGTGTTCTCAGTATGGTGGATTATAAATGATCCACAAAGTCAAATCATTTACTGAGATCATTTCATTTGTCTATTTAAATTACCCCTCTGTCCAAACTACACATATCTAAAAATGTATGGTTTTGTGTAGGAATGCTTACCATGCATCCTTTTCTTATGTGCGAGGCTTGCAACATGATCTTAAAGGATGGATCTTCAGAGTGAAATGCTTCAGCTGCTTCAAGTGTTGCCTTGAATTCCTTAGTATGAAATCTTTTAAGGATAACCCTTTTTTGTTTTCGTGGTTTCTTGGGAGGTCCTTGTCTGGCTACATTATAATCAAATAAAACCTTAAGACGCGAAATCCATGTAACAAGGGAATCAAACCTGAATTATATCACGAGAACCTTACCGGGATCTGGATTCTGGTTAAGAAAGGATTCACTTGACATGGAAGGTCCATTGTTGCTTTGGGTACTGCCAGAATGTGTTGAAACTACTTTAATATCTTCGTCCGAATGAGCTGAAGTCATTTCAACTTCGTGATTGGTGTTGTCGATATGAGATGGGTAATCTATCTCAGTAGCATCGATGCCAAATATTTGAACTTGAAATTCTGAATTCCCAACATATCTGAAAAGTATAACATGTCCAACACAAATAGAGTAGAACTCCATAAATTCTGGCAAACCACTGTCAAATATTATTACACCTTCAGTATTTCTCAGTCCTATATGCCAGATACGATTGGGAACCTTAATAACTGCATAGTCAGACAGTTCCGTCCCGTACTTGGCCGTAAATTCTTTTGAAAGTTCCTGTCAATGCATTGTGTCAGATAAATATACAAACTGATTAGAATACAAGACAAATTGAACTTAATGTGCAGCTGCAGTCACTAAAGGATGTATCTATAGCATTAGTGTATAGAACAACTGACAGGCACAATTTTTTAGTGATGCTTCAAAATCTGACTCATCTGCATAGTCTTTCTAGATTTCAGTCTTGTTGTTGGATTCCTCAATAATTCAGATGATTGGTGAATCTGACTCAATAAACCACTCACCTTAAGTTAGGCAAGTCACATACACATGGGATTCAAAACGATTTGAGTTCTTATTCGGACGAATTAAATAGAAAAAATCAAGCACCCTCCTCTTGCATAATTAAGAACATCAAACACCTACTCAAATACTCTTGCATGTCTTAATTAAGAATAATACAGAATAACTAGATAGAAGGAATTAAATTAAATTGATGTTATCCCTTACCAGTTGTTTGCCTCCAATGATAGAAGTGTGGAATATCTCATAAAAATGCATTGTTGAAGATGATAGTTATTCACTTAATCTCCTTGTTAGAGTCTTGCTATGGCTGATCCCCAAAGTCAAGTGGAAAAGGAACGAAGCTAACCAGGAAATGCATGTATGTAATATTTCATTTTGTTTCTTCTTGTTGTTGTGGAAACCAAGTGACACATGTTGCTGCATTCAGGAATTCAGCGCCTTGCAGGGAATAGTGGTTTGATTTCGTACGCGCTGGAGTCTGGTGTAAATCATCTCCTGTTTCCAATGTCGCCAAAAACAAGAGGATACCCTTGTTATAGGAAACCTGTTATATTATCTATACGGGGCACCTAGTTTTCTTTGTGTACCCCCTGATAAGGTGTTTGGGATAACAAAAGCCCAAGTCAATTTCTGTGAAGCTTCGTTTTTTTAATATATTTTGCTTTACATTTCCCTAATCTCACAAGCTAATCAAGATTTAATGAGATAGGTATAACCGGTTAATAAATTCGAGAACAGTATTCAAGTAAAATAAAGGTACTATATACAGACTACAGTGGTATTTAGTACTTCCGTCGCAAAATTACTGTACATATATGTGTACATGGAGCTTGTGCGTTTCTCTAGTAGTATGTTCATATATACTCTAGTCTATACTATATTTTAGTCGGAAAATGTAAACATCCATCTCGAAATTTTTCCTCCGATCAATTAGTTCAAAGACACAGACATCGCCTTCCTTCAGATTATTATCTGCAACAAATTCACCCCAGCCCTGACATATCCTTCCATTAGTTGGTGTTTGAGAAACATATAAGACTTCCCATGTTCTTCCATCTGAAACCCTAAGAGTGATCACCATCTGTTTTATATTCGTCAAATGCGATGTTGCAAAAACAGCAGGTACCGTCTGCATTGGATGCACCATGAAAAATTCACAGATATTCGTCAACAAAGATGAATTAATAGTTGGGACTAAACCCTCCATGAATGATTCCGCAAAGTGAAATAATTTACAAAGATCATTTTTCAAAACTACCAAGATCTCGTCTTAGGGTCAATACCTGATAATTACCCAACTTTAACTTGCTAAATTCTATGTTTCGTGTTAAAAAGCTTACCACTGTTCCTCTATTTATATATGCGTTGTGCATAACGACCTTGAAGAACGGATTCTCAGACGTAAACTCTTTGGCTGCTTCAAGCGTTGCCTGGAATCCCGCGGCATAATTTTTTATTTCAGGAGTATTCCTGGCAAATCTTTTTTGTTGTCGGAAAATGTGAACAGTCATCTGGATTTTTTCCCTATCGACTAGTTCAAAGACACAGACATCGCCTTCCTTCAAATGATTATCTGCGACGAATCTACACCAGCCCCGAGATAGCCTGCTTTCAGTCGGTGTTCGGAAAACATATCCAACCTCCCATGTTCTCCCATCTGAGATTCCAAGAGTGATCTCTGACTGTGTTATGTTTCTCAAATATGAGTTTGCAAAATCATTAGGTACCCTCTGCATTACAAAGAAATTCAAAAAGCACCATCAGAAAATCACAGATATTACTTGTCACAAAGATGAAACAGTAATTTCGACTAATCCCTTAATGAATTTCACCATTGGCTGTGATCTTGGTTAATATTTTATCAAATAAGAGTGGTAGGAAGGCCTATCGAGAATTATAAACTTTGAGAAATCGTTTACTGTGGTCATTTCCATTTGTCTATTAATATCCCTGTGTCAATACATGTAAGTAATTTACTAAGAGACGTGATAAAAAATGTACAGTTTCATGTTGGAATGCTTACTACGTATGCCTTTATATATGAGGCTTGCATAATGACCCTGTAGAATGGATTCTCAGACCTAAATGCATCAGCTGCTTTAATTGCTGCTTGGAACGCCTTGGAATGAGATCTTGTAGGAACAAACGTTCTTTGTTTTTGTGATTCCTGGGAAAATTTGTGCCCGCCTGAATTATAATCAAATAAAACCATAAGACAACAAGATCCATGTAACAAGGCAAGAAAACATGAATTTTAATATGAAGAGTTACCAGGTTCGGCTTTCTGATTAAGAGGGGATTCACTTGTCATGGAAGGTTCATAATTGCTCTGGGTACTGCCAGAATGTATTGAAACTACTTCAACTTCATCATCGTCCGAATGGGTTGATGTCATTTCATCTTCGTGATTGGTATTGTCTATATGAGATGGGTAATCTATCTCAGTTGCATCCTTGCCAAATATATGAAGTTGAAATTCTGAATTCCCATCATATCTGAAAAATATAACATGTCCAACACAAATCGAGTAAAACTCCATAAATTCTGGCCAACCATTCTTAAACCATACTGCACCTTGAGCTTTCTTCTTCAATCCTATATGCCAGATACCATTGGGAACCTTAATAATTGCATTGTCAGACATTTTCTTGCCGTACTTGACGGTGAATTCTTTTGGAAGTTCCTGTCATGCAGTGTACACAAACTGATTAGAAACAAAACAGCCAATTAAACAAGAAATATACCCTGCTAGTGCTAGCTAGCGATTCCGTATGTTTATTTGATTAATTATTATCATATGATTCTCCAATTCACTGCTAACAAACTGCAGTCTCTAAAGTATCACGAAAATTCATAGCATGAGTTTTTGGTGATGCGTCAAAATCTGACTCATATGTATAGTCTTAATTTCTAGATTGCAGTCTAGTTGGATTCCTTAAGTCAGATTATTCAAATACATTGTGAATCTGATTAAGGTTAAAATCAAGCACTCTGAAAGAAGCAAAAAATCAAACACCTTAGCTCTTTAATCCTCTGGATATCCTGATGATCAAAACTTAATCCTTGATTCCAAATATAATTAAGGTTAAAGACACACCTACTCAAATAAATACTCTTGCATGTCCTAATAATACACAGAATAAACTAAAGAGAAGGAAATTAAATTAAATTGATATTCATTTCTTACCAGTCGTTTGTCTCTGATGACGGAAGTGTGGATTATCTCATAAAAATGCATTGTTGAAGATGACAGTTATTCTATCTCCTTGTTAGAATCTTGGTATGTGCATTGTTGAATAAGACGATAGAATAACGAGGAACAAAAATGCATGACATGCTACAAGTGGCATCTCATTTGGTTTCGTCATCTTGTTGTCCAAGTGACACATGTTGTTGCAGTGCCCGGAATAATTAGATTCCGCACGCCATGCCTAGTCTAATCATCCAATGGCGTCAAAAACTAGAGAGCACCACTGTTAAAAGGAATCCTCTATATTCATAGGGGCACCGGGTTTTCTTTGTATCCTACGGACTCGGAGCCGGACCTGAGGGTGTGCAGGTGTGCGACTGCACAGGGCCCGGCTCTGACCAGGGCCTTTATTTTTCAAAATCGAATGACCCCTATCCCATAGAAACCTGTTTTGAGGCATACTGAATTTTTTTGAGGAATACTTATTTATTATCCCATCTAGGATGTTTTTATAAGGGATGTTTAAAGGTAGTGCAATTACTTATATATCCTTAAACAATTTAATTACTAGATTGTCCTTATCCTCAAAAACCTAAAATCAAAAATCAAAATAACCTTTAAACTTAAACATCTTGGACTCCAATTCAATCAAGCAATCAATCAATCAAAGGAAACGCAAATCGAAGTGAGCGATGTTGGAGTGCGAAATCCAAATCTCAATTGGTCTTAGATGTATTTTACAATGCATTTGTAACAAACCCATCTTGTTTTTGATTGATTTTATTTTGTTTGATCGATAAAATATGATTTCAAAGATGAAATTAGGGTTTTCAGGAGATCAGTTCGGCTGATCTTGGAATATCAATTTTGAGCCGAACCTAGTCTATGATTTAGAGAAACACTATGTTCGGCTAATGCGATTTTGCTAGAATTTTGTCAAATCAACCGAACCTAAATTCGTTAGTTATAGAGTGAAGTTCGGCTGATAACTTGTCAGCCGAACCTCTGTTCTTTGAAAATACACCTAGGTTCGGCTAGCAACGATTTTTTTCGAATCATCCGAACCTAAATTCGTGAGTTACAGAGTGAAGTTGTCAGCCGAACCTAGGTATATTTTCGAAACACAGAGGTTCGGCTGACAAGTTTTCAGCCGAACTATTCATCTGGTCTGTAGATCTTGGTTTTAAAAATTCAATTTTTTGACAGATTCAACTTATAAAAAGGACATTAAACCTCGTATAGAAGTCTACTTCTGATTTGAATCACACATTTTAGTCACTTCTAATCACTAAAATCTCAAAACCCAAGTTTTTTTTTCACTTCTTCTTCTTCCTCTCAAAAATTCCAACTCTCTCACATAAATTTGATTTCTCTACTAATTTAACACTAATAATTTAATTTTTAATCAATACTTAAAATTCCTAACTAATCAAATCTAATCATAATTATTATCAAAAAGGGTAGTCATGTCATTATCAAAAAGGATGGATAAGGGGTGATGTTTTTTTTTATCTAGTGACCTTATTTTGACATTATTTAGTATGCCTCGTAACAGGTTTCATCCCATAACTTGAATAAAAATATTCCAGTCTTTCGGCCCACATATATGTTTTTTTTCATTTACAAGCAGCCCACATATGTTAAGTCTTCTTCTGTTTTGTTTAGGCCCATTAATTAAGGCTGGTTCACTATTTCACACTTGCCTCTTCTAAAAAAAAAGATGGACTTCCCTCTTTCGTAGGGGTGTGCAGAAAAATCGAAATCGCGGATTTAATCTATAACCGTCCGTAAAATTACGCGTGAAAACCAATTCGCAAGAGTCTATGGATCGGTCACGGTTGAGTTTTCAAATTCGCAAGGTTTAGCGGTTTGGTTGTGGTTGGTTTTGTAAATCCGCAGATTCATCCGCACCACAAGGTAGTAAATAAGAAATGAGAAGGAAAAAAAAACATGATTGCGAGAAGTGGTAGGGGGAAAACCTGGCCCCATATAGGGCATAAGGGGCTCCTCTCCGTCCATTCGAGGATGCAGGAAAGGTAATAGTGATGGTGGCTGTTGGTGGGAAATCTTTGGGTTATCCGATTCATAACCTGCAATTTTACAAGTAGATTGATACTGAAGGATGCAGCAGATATTAAGATGTTGGTTGGTGGTAGTAGTAGTAGTGCACTTACCATAGAAACAAGTAGGGCAATAATTGTTATCGTCAATTAGTGAGTCACATCTCTTGATTTCCTTGGGTGAATCAACTTGGGTTTCATTATGGCAGTCAGTTGCAGGGACTCTATTAGTGGTACTTTTAAGGTTATCAGATAGCTTGAATGTTTGATTCAGACTACCGGCATCAGTTACTGGTAGAAATTGTTGTTGTGGTGGTTGTTGCTGTTAGAGCTGCTGCTGCTCCTGTTGTTGTCGTTCTTGCTCTAGTTGTTGTTGAAGCTGTAGCTGTTCGTTGCTAAAAAAAAGTAATACTATTGTGTGTTAAATTTTAAATTATGAACTTAGTATTTTTTTTTTTTCTTTTAATGACTAAATCCGCGGTTAATCCGTAATCATCCCGTATCACTCGTTGATCCACGGATGTGAAATCCGCGGGTGATTGGATCGGACACAATTGGATTTCCCAAATCCGCAACTTTGACGGATTGGTTACGGATGACCCCTAATCCGCAACCGTCTGTCCGTTGCACACCCCTACTCTCTCGTTATTTCCTACCAACTAGACTTTATTCTTCTGTTTGTATTTTGGTTTTGCTAACAAGTTTAGTCTTTATATGTTTTTCAGGTACAAAGATATATATTGGTTAACTAACTCAAAGTTAAAAGAATGTGAAGTCATTTAAGGACAAGTTTTCAGCCGAACTGTTTATCTGGTCCGTAGATCTGGGTTTTAAAAATTCAATATTTTGACAGATGTCTACCTCTGATTTGAATCACACATTTTGGTCACTTCTAATCACTAAAATCTCAAAACCCAAGTTTTTTTTTCACTTCTTCTTCTTCCTCTCAAAAATTCCAACTCTCTCATATAAATTTGATTTCTCTACTAATTTAACACTAATAGTTTAATTTTTAATCAATACTTAAAATTTCTAAAATCTAATCATAATTATTATCACTAATTATATAAGGGTAGTCATGCCATTATCAAAGCTATATATTGGTTAACTAACTCAAAGCTAAAAGAACGTGAAGTCATTTAAGGAATACGGACAGCAAGTACTAGAAAAACTAGTTGACAATCTTTTGTTCATACTTTTTTGTGTTGAACTAGACATTATGTATAAAATCAATGCTTATAACTGAACTGCTATCTATCTTTATATATACTAGTGTGTAATCCGTGCTACGTACCGGGGCGTCGATTGGTGTGGCGGGGCGAACCCAAATGCCCTTGGAGCATTTAAAAAATTTCTTGATTAATATATTACATTATTTAATTAATAAAAAAGTTTGATAACCTTGGATATTCAATATTTTCTGGAGATATCTAATTTATGTATGTAATATAGTATAATAATAAAAATAAATATTCTCATCATAATTACACTTGTGCACTAAGAAATAGTAAATCTTCTCATTCATAGTAAAACTATGAAAGAACAAAGCAAATCAAAAATGCTAGTTTTACTGTAACACCCGAATCTTAAATTACGGTCACACGAATATCATTGCAAATATGATTTATAAGATTATGGAAATTATATCTTGTTAAATATGGTTTATAAAATTTTACGATTTTCTACATCATTTTTCCCACTAAATAATACTATGCAAAAGTGCATTTGTGCAAGTAAATAACGAATACATATTTATTGTCAGATGCCCAATTAGAACAATTAAAACAACATATAATCATTAGTTTGTTCCGTAAGTTTTAAAAAAAATGAATCCAACATCAAAGATATTTAACAAATAACCAACCAACCAAAACCCGAATAGCCTGAACATGATTTCAAATGATAAAATTAGCAGATGATTGATTTGGCTTTTTATTATTATTTCTCGGGACTTAGTATTTTGTTCAGCCTCTTTTTTTAGGGGCATCTGGAGCCATTTGTTCAGTATCTCTAAGTGCACTTCTTTTACACTCCTTTTTGGATAGCCCCACCTTTAAGTTTCTCAGAAGCATTCCATAGACCTACAATAACTCGAAATAATCTGATAACTTGTTATGTTGCGTTCTAAAATCAATAGATTAATTACGGATGTCTATGTCTCATGCACAAATCAAACACTTTCGTAGCTCTATCCAGGTCGTTCATGTATGGAGTAAATTGTGTAGTCAATGGACATAAGTTCCACAACGCTAAAAAAATGAAAAACCGTTAAATGGGTGAATGATTTTGTTAAATATATGTTTACTCACAAATTATTCCTTGATTTGGTGCATTATGAGGTGAGAGTTTGGTACCCGTATATAATAACTAAATACTTAAACTTAATTTCATTGAGTTAATTTATGGGCATCATGAATTTTAAAATAAGATCGTGCATGTTATACCCAATCACATATCATATACCCGCATCATTATATTGGACAACATGTGTCACTTGAAAAATATCTAAGAGTAAGAGGAAGATGTTCTCTAATATGTGCAAATCATCACATAAACAAATTCTCCTTTCAAGGAATCGATGATTTATAGGGTATGGTTCAGTGAGACATTTTAACCAAGAAAAATCAATAAAACATTAGCTTGAACTCTTTTTTTTTTTTTTTTTTTTTTTTGCAAACTTCGCCACTCATTATATGTCGGTTGAAAAATCATTGAATGTGGGATTCTTCCAGTTCTCCAACGTGCTACGTTGTTGTTGGTTGAGATTTTTGGATAACGGAATCATGTTTTTTTTTTCGCTTTTTGGCTAGGCTAAAGCCGAACCCAGGACCCTATCCAAATCCATCCGGTAGGACTGGCTCTAATGCTAGACCCAGCCCCACAAAATCCTCTATGCGACTAATTTAAATACCCTTTACATTGGAGGATTGAACCCTTGACTCCTCCTTACTAGAATTGATGGAATACCACTGAGTTATGCCCTTGGACCCAAATCACGTATGTTTAAATGATGTATCGATCGCAACTCCTTCATAGGATCCTCCACAAAAAAATAGAGACCTCCCTCGTATTTGTGCATTTCCAAGGTTTGTTTTAGAAAGTGATTATTATGCAGGGTATATTACATGGCTTGAGCAATGGGTTTGGTGCTAATCTATTATCAGAACATAGACCTCGCGTTCCAAACTTGGAATTGCAAAGGGAAGGCTTTTGAAACCTGCATTTTAGCCTCCAATATTTTAACAGTAAATAAGATATTAATTAAACTTTCTAAAAAAATACAGTCCGGAGGTTATAGTATTAACGTTGTACATTTTGTTGTTTTTTCTAATAATCCACGTGATATTACTTAAAATCCTTAAAAAACAACTATAAACATAGAGAATTGAAAAGAAAAGAGTCGTATGTTTAAACATAAACTAAAAATGCAGTCATTTGCATATTTTAAAAATTCATTTACCGCCGCACCAAATAAGAGATCATCAAAATAGCGAAATCTTTCCGCTGCACTTTATATATAAGATCCACAAATGAAACTTGTTAAATAGAATTCTCTTTATCAAATCAGCGTTTATGTTAAAGAACCCAGGTATTATAATTTATTCCTTATTACGCCTTTTTTAAATTTTACATAATTCCATTCTCATTTTTTTTCTTTGTCGAATTACAGATTCCACTAAGTGGGAAGCATCAAATACTTGGCAGGACAGTTGTTGCGCATGCTTATATCGATGACTTTAGCAGAGGTATGCACTATATATCTCTTACATGACTCTTTAATATATAAGCAATTTAAAGCCGAACCCATGAAACTGATGAACGAAAGAGAAAAAAAAAATCATGAGATTTTTTTTGGTTTTTTAGGTTTTTTTTTGTGTGTGTTTTTTTTAGGCTTACGATCATGAAACTAATGTTTGTATGCTTTTAAGTTTGAGAAAATCAAAGGTATGTTCTTTAACCAGAATCAAATTTGATTTCAAGTTGTTACCGATTAATTTGTATCTTCTCATATCGCGAATGAATTATTAAGGAGAAAAAGAACAACTGAGGAAGCTACGTGTTTAGTATGAATTTGAAAACTTTCAAAAATTTTAGAGATGACAATTTCTCGGAATATTTTTCTTTCTCTTCCTCTTTTTTTCTTTTTTTTTGTACATGTTCGTACATGCATGTGCTTTTAGAAAACCACTGGATTTCCAGAGTTATAACTAATCATGTAACTGATATTACATGTGGACACAAAGCAAGATTACTGGTCTTATGGAAATGCCGGAGAAAGAGTTGTATGTGGTAATTCCTTCTAAAACATTTTATTTCTTCCTTTCTTGGATTTGCTTATCCATCTCTTTTCCAGTTATCGTCCAAATTTTCTATATCACAGTATAGTCTCATGGCCTGCTTTAGTTGTGGATAGATGAGAAAAGAATTTTGTTAGATAGAAAACCATAAACGTCAGATATGAAGTCAATCTTTTCATCATATCTAAATTTTTTTTGATTGTTGGTCGGGCCGATAATTATATGTTGACACGTTTTATAAAGTAGAAAAGCATTTCCAAAACAATCGTCCTTACTTTTGTTAACTTCCTACTTTTCTCAAAAAGTAAAACAATAAAGGGATTTGGAGGGGGAAGATTTTTAGGTTATATACGTGTCAAAATGCGTCATATACATTTTGTGCATGGCCAGACCACATCTTAGACGAAGGATTCTTCGCTTGTTAATTTAAATGCCTAACTACCAATCTAGCTTTGTAGTTGTCTACAGAGCCATCATCAGAGTCCTTTTGAGTATCCATTTAACAACTATTGATAAAATTTGTTTTAATGATAAAAATGACCATAGGCAAAGATGAAATGGTTCTTATTATAGAAAGACGTATTATAAAAAGACGTAACCCGTTCTTATTATAAAATGACCATAGGCAAAGATGAAAGGGTTTATGCATACTACATATCTTCCGATTATGACAGATTCAAAACCAACATGCCATAGCTCTAGGTGGTTCCAAAAGCTGTTAAAGAAGGTTTGCCAACACACATTCGGAGATTTTTCAAATGTTATATTGTCTAAATACTACAAGTGCAAAACTAGAAAAATCTCCGAATGTGTGTTGGCAAACCTTCTTTAGAAGCCTTTGGAACCACCTAGAGCTATGGCATGTTGGTTTTGAATCTGTCATAATCGGAAGATATGTAGTATGCATAAACTCCCGAATATACGATGGCCCAAAAATCAAAAATTTCGAAAAACCTAAAATATTCTAGTTTTGCACTTGTAGTATTCGCAAAATAGATCATTTGAATAAATCTCTGAAGGTGTGTTGTCTAACCTTCTATAACGGCCTTTGGAACCACATAGAGTCATGGCATGGTTGGTTTTGAACTTGTCAGTCATGGCATGGTTGGTTTTGAACTTGTCACATTCGGAAGATATGTAATATACATAAACTCCCTAAAATAAGATGGCCCAAAAATCAGAAATTTCGAAAAACCTAAAATTTTCTAGTTTTGCACTTGTAGTATTCGGACAATATATCATCTGAAAAAATCTTTGAATGTTTGTTGGAAAACCTTCTATAACATCCTCTGGAACCACCTAGAGCCATGGCATGTTGGTTTTGAACCTGTCACAATCGGAAGATACATAGTATGCATAAACTCCCGAATATACGATTGCCCAAAAATCAGAAATATCGAAAATCCTAAAATGTTCTAGTTTTTCACTTGTAGTATTCGGAAAATATATCATTTGAATAAATCTCTGAAGGTGTGTATGCTAACCTTCTATAACGTCCTTTGGAACCACCTAGAGCCATAGCATAGTTGGTTTTGAACCTGTCACATTCGGAAGATATGTAATATACATAAACTTCCGAATATACGATGGCCCAAAAATCATAAATTTCGAAAAACATAAAACTTTCTAGTTTTGCACTTGTAGTATTCGGAAGATATATCATTTGTAAAAATCTCCTAATGTGTAATGGCAAACATTCTATAACGGTTTTTGGAACTACCTAGAGCCATGGCATGATTTTTTTTGAACCTGTGACATTCAGAAGATATGAATTATACATAAACTCCCGAGTATACGATGGCCCAAAAATCAGAAATTTCGAAAAACCTAAAACTTGCTACTTTTTCCCTTGTAGTATTCGGAAGATATATCATTTGCAAAAATCTCCGAATGTGTGTTGGCTAACCTTCTAAAACGGTCTTTGGAACCATCTAGAGCCATAATTGCCATTGGTTTTGAACTTGTAATAATCGGAAGATATTGGATTTGCATAAACTTCCGAATGTATGTTGGCTAATCGGAAGACGTTAATAATATTTGCTACCGAATGGTATATGGCCCCAAATATATTTTAGTTTCAACATTTTACAATCGGAAGAATAGAATATTATATTCTCATTCCGAATATATACTGGCCCCAAAATGAGATTTTGCCTAAATCACAATTTTGAGAACTTTTCAAAATAAATATATTCGGTAGTTAGTGCATTTCCAATTATTGTGTCTCTACATCAATATATTCGGAAGTCAAAAATTTCTTTAATCTACCGATTATATCCATTTTGTTCACAGGAATATATGACCAATAATATTAGGAAGTTAATCTATAATTCTATCTCCCGAATACTGTCGACATTCTTGAGAAATGAAGAACACGACTACATTCGGGAGTTAAAAATCATGCATATCTCCCGAATATGGGAAAAAACAGAAAATTCTAGAATTTTTTTTTCGATTCGTCGAATTAATGCGACATAAACCCAAAAAATGATAGAATCTTATCTAATTGGAGCCATTTGAAGTTGTCGGAAGGTTTGGTTATCAGATTCTCCACCACCTACTACATCCGCGGCTTCGTGTTCGTCATCACTTTCAGCAACAATCTCTTTATTTCTTAATAAATTTCAACATTTACGATTCGCGACGACGACGAATCGAAGAAAAAGAGTTGAAATCAGATTTTGGTTTTTATTTTTATTTTTTCTTGAAGGGCATAAAGGTAACTTCATATTCCTATAAGGTGTCCCTTAGCTAGTGTCCTTGTATGGGTATAAATCAATGGCCCCTAAATCCTTTTGGGTGGCCCCTAAAAATGCCAGGAATTAAATCTTTGCTCAATCAACTGTTAATATCAATTTTTTTTAATGAATAAGCACTAAAGCATAAATATATGATTTTAAATGTTAAGAAATTAATTATTTTAGATGTAGCACAATGATTGACTTGGACTTTCATTGATAAATATATCTGGTCCTTGGTACTTTATTCACTACTGATTCTGGAGGTATATTGTTCAGATTCCCATGCAGTGAGAGTGTAGTGAAAGCGTCTTGTTGAGAAACTGGATACGCTTTGGTCGTCCCACCATGGTGTATGTACATAGTTTATAAAGACTTCAATATCCCGAACGAACTTTTTTGTTGGAAATGCTTAAAATACAATGAAATATCAATTCGAGATGCGTATGACTGTTTTGTATACCCTTGACAATGAAAATAACTAAATTTTTGTATATATTGTTCAAAAACTGAAGTCAAGCTAGAAAATAGTTTCAAGAACCAAGTTCACCAATTACAGTTTGATGTGTGGAGATTAAAATCTAAACTGTAGTCCAGAAAAGACTAAACCTAAATCAAATCTTACCATGCATCGAAGCTGAGATTACATTAACCAATGTCGTGTACATATTCTGCAAACAAAAAGAAGTCCATATAAATTACTGAGTGTTTGCAACACGATCAATTGTGAACGCCCCTCACATTCCTAAATATCGGTATATCATAAAACAAAAGGTAACCCTCATCCTGAGATTAATCAAATAACACACATTAAAAAAAAAAAAAAGTTAGATAGGTAAGAGCTATCTTACACTCCAACCATTGTGATTGTTTCCCATAATCCGCATAATATCTGTGAAAGAAGTAAACTCAATATATAGCCCTGCACTACAAAGATTTTGAACCCCAACACACCCACAAAACAAAAGCCTTTGATCCAAACAACAAACCTGGCCTGAAGTTATCAGAGACCAAAATTTCCAATATCCAAGAAATTATCCCTCAGAAATTATCTTGTATATCAGAAATTTCCAAACCTGGCCTGAAGTTATCAGAAATTTCCAATTTCCAATATCTTGTATATCCACCAAAGGCTAGTAAAATTATCGTTCATGAAATGAACCCAGTTCACCGGAATCAATTCAAGAAGAGCAGGTAAGTTCCTTTCCTTTCAGTCGAGTCCCTCCGGTCCACAGAAATAGGGGTCTTCTATTCGGCGTTACCACAAACAAATATATACCAGCTGGATGAAGACATTGAAGTAATGGGGATAGCATGACTTTCTAATTAAAGCTAATACCTCTGCAAACCATATTTCACAACTATTTTATAGTTATAATACAATATAAGAAAGTGAAAATTTGACCAGCATCTTTATTAAACGTAAAAAACAGAAATGTCGATCGATGTTAGTGTGTCATTGCGTAAATTTTTTAGTATAGGCTAAAGCATGTAAGTGGATGCAGCAATAAGAAAAAACTGAACATGTCAATAATTACAACTTAACTGCAAAAATATGTTCAGCTATATTCCTTTCTGCAGTAACTACTTGACCTCCATGTATAGCATGAACACGTGCAGTGCAGTCTCAGCGCCAATGGCATTGCTGCAAAATAAAACCAAAAAGAGCAGTTTCAGTAGATCAAATAGAATTACCTTGATTTAGATTGCCCATACAAAAAGAAAAACCCTGAAATAAGTGTTGAAAAAGAAGAGAAATTCATCATGCTATATACATGCATGATTCTAGAAATTTAACCAGCAAAAATTACTCAATACACGTACTTGAAGAACCTACAAAATGGTGCAAAAAAAATATTCTAGACAAAACAATGTGCACACATAATCAACCCACGGCTACGAATTAAAGTATCTATACAATTTATTAAACCCTTGAACAAAACCACACAACTAAACAATAAAGTTTCACTTTTTCTTGATTGTAGGACCATCAATAAGCAATAGCCCATTCTTTTGTTTCTTACTGCATAATATGCCACATACCTGCACAAAATGATCTTTGATAATGCAAGCCTTAAAAACAGCACTTTAAAACTGAAATCCCTACAACAAATTATCACCTATGGATCAACAAGTTAACAACAAATCTCAACAAATTCTTTTGTTTCAGATAATTAACCAAATTATAAGAAATCGTGTTCGGATATTAGCCACCAAACTCATGGTATATACTACAAGCATCACTTGTCTGTTAATCTCTTTTGCATTTTCTCGTTCAAGTTTTCTAATATTTTTCTGGCAGCTCGTCCCTTTCTTTCCATAGATGTGTAGCAGGAGTTTCCTAATATTTTTCTACAATAGTAACATTATGGTATTTTTTTCAGGTCAGTTGAGCCACACCTTATACTATATTGTAGCCGAAGTCTTAGCGGTAGCCTTATAAGTTACCATAGTCTCTCCCTGCCAACATAACATAAATAAGGTTCTCTTCCAGTTCACATAAGGAAATATAGCGGGTGGAAAAAACCAAAGTTAAATTAGAGAAAACAAACCTAAGCCGCAGGAAAAGGAGAAAAAACTTTACTCGCAAACGTCTTGCTATGTGCAACAATCTTCCAAGGATTGTCAGTTGAATCCCATGGAAACCATTACAACCCCGTCATTTTTTACTTATCCCATGTGCTTTGTTCTGAAAAAACAAAGACAGAGAGATCTATGACAGAGAACTATATATATAAAAAATTGACAGACTTATGTGTTATCTTCTCGAGATGTGAAGGTTTAACTAATTAATACAATAGTAATACAATAGCTTTTGAATTTTCCTTTGGTATGCAGGGTAGTACCAAATTTTTGTCCAATTTTTCGCTTCACCGGCTAAAGTATAGGTTTGAAACATTAATTCACCATGCTTCCAATGCATATCCCACTCAAATAGAAGCACATTCCATATTGGCAGGCTAACACCAATAAGATGCTCTACATTAGATTTGAATCTCCTAATACTTCCATGTTGCCAGGCTAACACCAATAAGATGCTCTACAATAGATTTGAATCTCCTAATACTAAGTGTCATCCCACTAAATTCATCATCATACTCAAACCGGTCTACGTTTGTTTTCTTGGTGGCTTCTTTCGTACTTGTTGCTGCGACAACAAAACATATACCGAAAATTATGATATGAAACAAAATTATGTCTTAAAAGCATAATATGGTATCAACTGATCAAGGATATGGGGACAATGATGATCTGTTTGGACCCTTGAAATAGTGTATTCTGCCTACGGTGTGACTTGAGGCAGAACCATAGTCTCGATATCTCACTTAATCTCTTCTGACATAACATGGCTTCCCTCTAAAGTCCCAACATATTTTAATTTTCCACAACCAATAACAAATTTATCCTCAATCATCAAATCAACATAGAAATTTTTTTGAAGTCAGGTGATAGCGATGTAAATTCTGAAGGACCTAATAATTTCTAAGTAATTTCTAAATTATGGTGAACACGATAGAAATTTTGAAAAAACTATAGTAAATAGTGAAGAAATAAACCTTCATACCATGGTAGTCTGATCAATACACCTTTTCAACATACATACTAAATATGCATTCCATTAATGCTGAAGTCCCTGTCCATCTTTGGTGTTGCTAAGGATGAAGATAGCATTATATCCCGCTCGAGGAACAACTGGTGCTCATTCCATATTGTAGTGAAGAAAAAAAAATCTCCATGACGGTTTTGGAAACAACCTTGTGGATTTCGTCTCCCATGCAACAAATCGAATGCTGTAACATACCAAGAAAGTAAGCAGATGGTGTGTCCTTTCCGCTGTTGATGGTAAAAAATAACTTTAGATAGACATTATTATTGATGGAAAAAATAAACTTTTCTACATAAAAATATTTGGAACCAAACATAAAAAGAAATTGTATGTCAGTTGAGGAGAAAGCCAGACTCTTAAAATCTAAGCCCAAGCATACTGCACATTATCCTAATGCCTTGCATAAAAAAAATTACTGCTCGCTTTAGAGCCACATCCTATATATTGACTACATGGATTGTTATATTCTTTGTCGTTTCTCAAAAGATATACCATGCAAAAATTTAGATCACCTACATATCTATCTATCAAGCACCTGGATTACCGACTTTGATCACCACCTCTACAGCAAAACACAATAGAAAATCAACTCAAAACACAATAGAAAATCAACTCAAAAAATTGAAGAGGACATTTAAGCCAAAACCTTTAACAAAGTTTTTCTTTTCCAAGTATGCAGACAACTTGGCCACACTAAGATGTGCCTTTTTTGATATTTCCAAAAGCGATTGGCTGAGGTATATAATAACATAGATAATAACAACAGATATACCTCAAACAACCTGCACATCCGTAAAGCACCTTTAAATCACTCCCATCAGTAAACAACTACTAAGAAAATCGACTCATTAAATCAACAAAAACTAAATTAGAAATTGAAACTTAAAAATTGAAACCCTAGAAAAAGAAAGGAAGCACAACAGAAAAATAAAATCAAAGAGAGAAGAAGATGGAAAAAACATCACCTCCATATTTGGGAATGGGCATTAGGATTGATCCCTCAAACGAACATTTTTGGTTGTCCGCAATGTTAGCTTGGATTTTCCATCTATTTCATGCGCAATAAATCTTGTATTAGAAATCCTGCATAAAAACATAAAACCTTCTTGTTTACACATGTAAACACAAAAGCACAAAACCAATTTAAAAAGGGAACACAAAAGAAATTTTGCATGCAGTTAAGCTTACCTAAAAAAACAGTGTAGGAAGTCAGAATAGAATACGAAAAGAGAATGTTGATTAAGTTTGCACGGGGTTTCATAAAGCGGCTACAAAAGCAGTACAAACATTCAAGACATATACTCCTTTTGGAAACAAAGATAGGAGGAGCAATAAAGCCACATGGGGAGAAACATTAATGATCCTTGATAGTTGTACCTGTTGATATTAGTATTATCAGAGCTTTTCCATTACCTTCCGTCACATCATTACATCATTAACAACATTTTTCCATTCATCCATAGCGTTATATTCAATATAACTGGTTCAAATCTATGCATGCCCCTTCCTTACTTACTTCATCCTGCACTTAATAACAACGGTATTAGAAAGGTTCGTCAAAAGATATTGGGAGTCTGTAAATAATAACGTTTTGACATCGCAATACATACATATTCTTCCATCAAGTGCATAAGATTCAAATTCATTGTAAAACGACTGTAGACAACACTTTCTCTCTTGGGGTCCCCTTACATTAAACATTTTTCACCATGGTGATGATAGTCCAATTTCACTAATTCACAAATTGACACATCTTATAATTTCACAATAAAAACATTTGAGATAATCAATAGCTATTCATGAAGAAAAAAAAAGCAAGCCAATAAAAAATAACAACATGATGAACGAAACCCTAATTTTTTATTTGGTTGAATTTGGAAACCATTACCTACAAAATCAAAAATACGCGATTTACCTGCTCCAAATGTTGTTTAACGATCAGGACTTGAAAACACAAAAGAAACGGAGTTGAAAAAAGAGATGATGGTTATGATGTAAATCAGCTCAAACTGAGAAAAGAAGTCCATGAAAGTAAGGAAGACCTTACCTGATGTGATACTGTAATCAAAATCTATGCAACCAGTGCCTCGCAATCATCAAGAAAACTCCCAGAAATGGGTTTTACATTGTTACCAAATACCCCATGCTAAGAAATAAAACCCAAACTTCCAAAATTAGCTAAATACTTGTGTAAAATTTAACAAACTTCCTGAAACAGATATTAAGAAAATTTGATGATACATGTGATACTACATATATACAGGCATATATGAATGATTCTAAAAATACCTCATTTGTGTCGCTTGGAAACAGATTTTTCTGAAACTTTTTTCTGGAAATTTCGCCTAAAAATAGCTTTTTATTCTTGAATATCTTGGAATATTTCTCTTCAATAACCTTTTTTTTTTATCAAATTCCTGTTCTAAAAGACAAAAAATACTCCCGAAAAAAAAGCTAAAATTAATCAAAACTGAATAACAAAGAGGAAAATCTTGAACCGAAATTTTAAATAAGGAAGAGACACAGGGAGCGAAAATATACCTCACCTGTAAGAACATGCGTTAACAAAAAATAAAAATAAACCCATAAAAATAAAACCATAACGTAAGTGATTTGCCATTATGAATATTAAACTGACCAACAAAACATGAAAAAAAAAGAAGGAAAAACTTACAGCAAACGATATCGGAACAAGCTAGGAGGAGGCGATGAGAGAATACGAAATAGCGTAGTTTTTATAGATACTCTCGTACTTATCATGACCTGTATTTACCGTATATACATTTCTCACTCCAAGCAGCACACGTGTTAGCGGTAGTTTAAAGGACTATAATATAAGAAATCTTAAATTTTCCAAATTTACATATCTGTATCTATCTGATTCAAGTAAAAATCTTTTGATAAAGATTATATACTTTCATAATGTTAACATATTTATGGTCATTATTATTATATATATGTATCTTTCTTCGGTTTAAAAATGTAGCCTACATATCATAAGCAGATATTCGTCGTATTATAACCCAAGAACCTATGTTAAGAAACAAATCTTAGAATTTTCGGAAGTTCTTAGATTTCATTCTTGATTCTCTATTTTTATATCACGGATTTTTTTCAAAGAATTTCTTTTTTTCTTTATATAAAAGTCAGCGTTTTTTTTTCCGATATAAACATCCACGTTTTTTTTCTTCCATTTTTCGGACAGTCAATCCGAAGGTCCAGATTTTATTAAAATCATGTACACGCGGTGTAAGAATCTACTAAGCTATTACTCGTTTTGGAACGTCAGATCGAGCTAATTTTATTAAAAATTAACGGCCACGAAATATAAGGGGGTATAAGTTGCTTTTCAGCCAATCAGGAGTAAGGGTTTTGTTCACCGGCCAATGAGAGGGGAGGTTACCGCAACTCTCGACGTGGGGGAAAAAACTGTCTTAGTCTTATTTTTTTCATTGTTTTTCGAAACTGTGGGGGAAAAAATTTGACCGTAAAAAGGCCTTGCGATTAAGTTCGCACGGATCGGCTCTGCTTACGGTGTCAAAACTGTAGAAATGAAATTGGAATGTCGTGTTTGAAGTTAAAGCCTAGCGGATTGCTTGTTTTTATCCGACGCAACTGACCCGATTGAATCTGACTCACCAAAATCTGATTTAATTTATTATTTTTGAATCTGATTCACATTATCTACCTCAAATATTATAAAATAGTATGTGTGCCAAAATAAAATGAAATGGGTGCCCTACGATAATTCCAAATTTTAAAAGTGACTAGCGTACCAATCTGAAGTGAAGAAGGTGGGTTCTTTCTCTGCTGAAACAAGGTATGTTCACTCCCAACCTCCTCTATCTGTCGATTTCTCTTCCATGAAGGTGGGGTTCATCTTTGCAGAAAGTTTTGGAGAACACTTAACTTTGATAGGAAACTGTTTGATGAAATGATTGTTAGGACTTCAGTAGTAGAGCCAAATACAGTTGAGTTAGGAATGCACACATACTGTTTGATACAAGTACTCATCTAGAAATACTTATGAGGGTTTGGCAAGGAAGCATGAATATTGTTTTAGTGATTCGTTGAGGACATGATTTTTTAGTGTAATGTTTTTGGAACACTTCAACAAATAATGTCGTTCAAAAAGTTCAATCAGAAATGCCGACGTACTTAACATGATATCTGTTTCTATTCACAGAGCTTAAAAAGGTATGCGTTCTAGAATTTTATATGATAATTTTATCTTCAGTTGTTTCTTTAGTTGTGTGGAACTCATAGTAGTAGCATTCATTGGCAGAGATGAGAACCTTTGCGTTTCATTTGTCATATATACATGTTTTTATCATTGTGCCTGTCAATTGCTAACCTACCAGACATTCGATCTCTTCCGGGATGTGAGTGATGTGATGTAACTCTTTGTTCATAGCTTAGCTTTTTCAGCTAAAGGTGGTCCAGTATTTGTTAATTCTTGTCGAAATTAAGTGTCACCTATTTAAAGGATTACACAAACAATGATATGAATTAACCCGGTTGCAGTGCCAATTTTTTTTTTTTGAATGTCACCTATTCAATTTTGTTAGCATCTTCTTGTAGCGGTCAATTTTACGTTGACATTTGATATAGCTGGAGATTACGGTGTCATCTATTTGTAGCTAATAGAAATTTGGGTTACATGTGGACTTGGAAAACTGGGAAGAATAGGATTTGCTAAAACACTAAGAGTATCTTACTTAATCTGTTAATCAAGAATATGAATGCAAGTTTTAAAACCAGGCCTACACTAGTGGCTTAATTTTGTTTTATTTTCCAGTGGTAGCCCGTTTTAGTACCTGCGTTGGAATTCCATTTTTTGGAATTCAAGCATTTTATATCTTGTTGGATAATGTATTTAAATCTTTACCAGATGCATTTCCTGGTCGATTAGTTCAGTGTCCATTTCACATTCCGGGACCCGAGATCGATTCTGGTGAACCTATAATGTCTAAAAGAATCACTAGAAGTCCATGAATTTCATCAACAGAAGAACATTTAGGGAAATTTCACAATTTGTTATGCTGTCAGATGAGCAATCCATGGGACCTACTATAAATTTACCTTCTAGAATTTTTGATGTACAAAATGAAGCCATTAGCTGTTAGATGTCATAAGTATACAAATCTGAAGATGCCTTTTCCGGCACTTCATAATTGTTACGATAAATCTACTGAAAGTAAAGTAGATGAAGATTTAAGTGGTTCGATCTTAAAGATCTACGCGCACTATGGGTTTGGTGTTTTTCCGTTAACGGAGTTTTAGGTTACAGAGAGTTTACATTATTTCTCATGAGAGAGGAAGTGTACAAGAGGACATAGATCTTTAAGGTTGAACCACTTAAATCTCTGTCTACTTTACTTTCAGTAGCTTTATCTATCTTTCATACTCAAGTTTGTGGGTCGCGGGAATACTGCTGTTTCATAATCTTTGCATGTAAAATCTTGTTTTGCTAAGTGATCATTTCCTCCTGAATGTTTCATGAAGCTAGTCTTTACTTGTTCTTGACTCACATTTTAGTTAAAGTAACTATAAGTACTTAAAGAAATTAATCTCCCGACATTTGTTCAATCACGTCACTGCTTTGTATTGTCTTGTACTTATAAGTTATAACTCTTATTCAGGTTAAATCGTCTATTCAATTAAGGGAGTGTGGTTTAGAAAGTGCAGTCAGACTACTTTGATTGCTTAAAGTTGTTTCTATCAAATTTCTGTTATGTGTCCACTTCTCATTTTTTCCTACTTTCTGTGGCGGGGAGCTATTTGTGGTTGTTCTTAAAAGCTCCATATTTTCATTTTGCACCTGGGTTGAGTTTCTAATATGGAATAGATGCCATTGTGGTACTAGTAGCAGTAGTAGTTTTAATGTTATTATTAGAAGACAATAAGCATAATTCAGTGGCATCTTCTGGGTCTAGTGCTTATTTTCTTCTCCACCTTGTTACTACCGTTATTAGTACTGTCATAGTCTTCCAACTCCATAACTCTGCAGGATGCCTCGGTAAAATCTAGATCATGATGATTACCGTTTCTACTTCTTTGGCCTAAGCAGCTCAGAAGGGATGGGTTTCTTATGGAGCTGATGAACAGATACAGCTGACATATAATGTGCATTGAAATGTGATTCAGTTTGTTGTATTCTTATTAGCAGAAAGTTGCTGAATTTTGTTTGAACGTGGCTCTGATTTTTCAGGTTTTGAAATATGATGAATTCATCTCAAGTAGGAAGTGTTTCAAAATCAGAACTAAGCTCACTTTATAGAATTTCAGATTCCGCAATATACAAAGTCAAGAAGCGAAGTTTTGTTAGGGTTTTGCCATCAGCAAAATCAAGTATGTCTGGGTTTCACATGTTTGACGATGAAGATTTACTACTTTCAATGCTTTTAGTAACTTGGGTTTTGTTGTTTGCAGAATCTTATTCATCAATTCAGTGTAGTGTTAGTTTTCGACCTTGTATTGATATACACAAGGTAAATCCATTCGATTGATTCATTCATTATTTGATGTATTAACACTGGATTCCTGAATTGGTTTGATGATTCTTCGGCTGAAACAAAATTGAAATGTAACAGGGGAAAGTGAAACAAATTGTCGGATCCACTCTTAAAGACACAAAGGAAGGTGCATCTGATATGGTTACAAATTTTGTATCAGATAAGTCAGCAGGGGAGTTTGCAAATTTGTACAAAATGTATGGTCTTACAGGTGGTCATGTAATAATGCTTGGTGCAGATCCCTTGAGCCAATCTGCAGGAATTGAAGCACTACGTGCTTACCCAGGTAAAATCATTGTGTCTTGTTATAGTTTGTGCTCTCTTTTTAATTGAAGTCTTATATTAAACATGTGTATCAGATTCTGTGCTTAAAGATAAAGGTTGTCCGTTGTTTGGTAACTGAGTAACAAATTTGCATTAAAAAAATTGAGTTAGCAGTGAAATTTTTTATTCCCTCTGCACGAATTTAGTTGGTTAAACTTCATGCTAAATTGCTAACTAACTCATGTTAATATCAAGTTTTGCCGCAGCACCCCCTGATAATTACATTTAATCAATGGAATTGTTTTTTTTGGAAATTATGTGCATTAATAAGTTGTTAGACTGTTTCTATCTTTATGAGTTAAGAGTATGTTTAAACTTATAGATTTTTCCTCTGCTGAACTTACTGCGACGAATGGTAACTTCTAGGTGGTCTGCAAATTGGAGGTGGAATCAATTCAGACAATGCTTTGAGTTATTTAGATGAGGGGGCTTCCCATGTTATAGTTACTTCGGTATGTGACCTGTATATGGTGTTAAAACCATTTACTTTCCCTTCAATAATCCAAAGACCATAACCTTTTCTTCTTGTTGGGCAGATAGACTTCATCTTTTTAAGGAAGTTTTCATCCCTTGTTTATACAATTGTTTTCCATTTTTGTGTCAGTATGTCTTCAACAATGGGCAAATGGAACTTGAAAGGCTCAAAGATCTCGTCCGCGTGGTCGGAAAAAAGAGGCTTGTCCTGGATCTAAGCTGCAGAAAGAAGGTATTTCAGTTCTTTATTATGTTCAGTCCATGGATTTTATCTAAATGTCCATTGTGCTCAGCATTCCGAAAGAAACTAGATCTTTTAATTGGAGTCATTCTAATTTAAGCTACCCATGTGCAACAATATCCATGTGCAGAATGGGAAATATGCAGTTGTGACTGACAGATGGCAGAAGTTCAGTGATTTGTATGTCGATCAGCAAACATTGGATTTCCTTGCAACTTACGCTGACGAGTTTCTAGTTCATGGAGTTGATGTTGAGGGGAAAAGGTTAGGTTGTCTTACTTTTACACCTTCTCTTTATATAGCAATATCTCCACTGAAAAGTCCTAGACTGAGGTAACTCTATAAGATGGATCTTGAAAGACGATGCCTGGCCCCTATAAGGAATTCCGTATCTGTATACGTTTCCTCAAAGATGGTTATTGAATCTTCTCAAATAAATTTCAGGCTTGGAATTGATGAAGAGCTGGTTGCCCTGCTTGGACAACACTCACCCGTATGTTACTTTTCATCTCTGATTTTTTCTATAATGTTCATCCTCCCTCAATCCTAAAATGATCTGTGTTCCTTTCGCAATGACCTAAAATGCTGTTAAGATTTTTCTCATACGCATATCTATCGTTGGTTGTAATAATTTTGTGTGCATCTAAGAAATATAATGGTGTACAATACAGATCCCAGTAACTTATGCTGGTGGAGTCACAACAATGGCTGATTTGGAAAGGATAAAAGTGGCAGGGATGGGACGTGTAGATGTTACTGTTGGAAGTGCGTTGGATATTTTCGGAGGTGATATAGCCTACGCAGATGTTGTGGCTTGGCACAAGAAACAGGAAGCTTCTGTTGTTTCGTGAAACCATTTGTATTTGAAATTTCTACGTAAAACGCTTGCTTAGTAGATTTATGTTGGACAAGAATTCTTGCTTGTTTCAAATTTGCAGTAATGTTGGTGTGGATTACATATATTTTTATTGAGAATACTGACCCCTTCAGAATTCAGAATCTCTTCAGAGAAAACTCTCCTTTCTGGGAGATGAGATGATAAACTTCCTTACGGTGCTGCGTTTGGTTCACAGTGAGTAAACGTGGGTAAAGAAAAGAAGGTGACCAACTCATGAGGAATTGCCCCACTTTATGAGAAATATCCTGGCAAAAATGAGTGGATAACGTAGTTCCATACCTCCATGTGGTGTACAAATTGCAGAAGATGTTCAATTGCCATAACAAATTTGACCGGCGAAATTAAAATGATTTTGTGCAACCCATATCTCCCGGCCAATGAGTTGGTCTTTCACGGAACCAGTTCGGCTGCTCTTCCGCGGATGGCTAGAAGAAGGCATACCATTGTTACAGTATCGGCGAGTACTACAAAAACCATGGCAGCTTCAAAGACGAAGATATCTGCCAACGAAGCTCGAATTTCTCTCGTTCTCGCATTAGCTTCTCAGGCTTCATCTCTTTCCCAGCGATGTAAACATTTTTAATTACTAAGCAAATTCATTTATTTATTGTTGCAAGTGTTTTGTTTTTTCTTACCCACAGTGTTTGGTTTTGGTTTTCAGTTGTGTTGGAACTGGCCACAGAATCGGCAAAATATCTATTTCCAAAGAGATTCGGAGCTCAGAACTTAGAAGAAGCTTTGATGTCAGGTTCCATTGCTTGCTCGTCTAATCTTTTATGGAACTTTTTGTACTCTGAATATTCATTTGTTGTTCATCAAAACTCTCCTAATTCTGTTGCTGTTGAATTTTTAGTTCCTGATCTTGAAACTGTCAAGTTTACTGTGCTGACCCGCGCTGAACAATACGAAATAAGAGAAATGGAGGTACTTTCTTGTCCTCTGAGTGCATATGAGATCTTAAATTCTCAATTTGGGTTGGGTTGCATACAAATTAGAGTTTTACATTTTGGTTGTTAACACTCTGGGACAGTCATATTTCATAGCAGAGACGGCAATGCCAGGGAAGAACGGGTTTGATTTCGATGGCTCATCGCGTTCTTTTAATGCCTTGGCTGGGTATATTTTCGGCGAGGTATGGCAACTAAATACAGTACCAAAGAATCTCTATTACTTTAGAAACATGTTTAAACTCTTGCATTGTTAATGTTACTTTCATCAGAATACAACCAACAACAAAATGGAGATGACTACGCCTGTAATTACCCGAAAACCTCAATCTGATGGTGAAAAGATGGCGATGACAACACCAGTAATAACAAAGTTGGTAAGTTACTTCAAATTGGCTTCCTTTCTCAAGACTATATCAAGTTGATATCAACTTCATTTAATTTCGGGTTCTTCTTGTTTGCAGTCGGAAAACAAAGATAAATGGCAAATGTCATTTATCCTGCCCTCCAAGTATGGCGCGGATTTGCCAATACCGAAAGACCCTTCTGTTAGAATCACAAAGGTGCCAAACAAAATTGTTGCAGTATCTGCCTTTTCAGGTATTTCTTCTTCATATACCCCCATCAAATTGACAATTGAAGAATTTTCCTAGAATTGCTGCAGCATTGTCCAACACTTCTCCAAACCAACTTGTTTTCATCTCGTGTCAGGTTTTGTTACCGACGAAGACGTTATTAAGCGTGAATCAAAATTACGTAATGCTTTAAGGAGCAACACTGAATTTCAAGTAAAAGATGACGCAGTCGTGGAAGTTGCACAGGTAAACTCTGACAAACTTAAAAACCTAGTCTTTTATATCCTCTGCCTTAAAAGTCACTTAATCTATTTTATGTGTTGATATACTTACAGTACAACCCGCCTTTCACTCTTCCTTTTGCACGACGGAACGAGATTGCGCTGGAACTTGAAAGGAAGCAGGAATAACTAGTCAACCAGCCCTGCAAATTGAGATTACAATGCACACTGAAGCGAAAGTGAGAAAACTTCCTATGCTATTGAGAACCCTTGGGTCCAGTAAGGTAATGGTGTATATAACTATACGACTCCTCTTATAAGATAGATTTGTACAGAACTGCAGAAAATATATGTTTTCTTTTGCTAATAAGTCTGTGTTTCTCATGTACAAGTATGCAAAATAAAATAACTGATCAACACGAATTTGAAAAGACAACGATACATTTCATATATACTTCCAATTTTCCAGACATGGTGAACACAAAAAGGTGTCAGCAAATACAGTACATCTTGAACCAAAGAATTGTCTACTACAGGAAAAGGTCATCTATTCTATGTTAGAGATACAAACTGACAGATCCTCACAAACAGAAAGATGGGAAAAGTATCAATACGATACAAGAAATGGCATGATCATTGTCATGAATGTTTCGTAGGAGAGTGTTGCTGAACCTGTGTAGCGAGGATCCTTCTCCTTGAACTTCTCAGTTAAACCCTACAAAGAAAACACAACAGGTCAGAACAGAATGCCTATTCAGAAGGAATCAAGCCAAGCAAACCATCTACATCTAAATCCTCATAAGAGGAAACGTCATAGGCAGAACAAAATCATGGAATTTCAATGACTCACCTTCACAATCATCCCACACCTGCACAAACGTCCAGCCAGACGAACTAATTAGATATATGTCAACAACGAAACAACACATATCTTTTAATCAAAAGAACAGACACTTACTCGACAAAGCTGTCAAAATTAAGTTCACCCCTTCTTCCAGAACCGTCATCATACTTTGATATAAGTAATTGAAGAACAGAAGGTGGGACTGCATATCCAAGACTGAGCAGCGCATCCTTTAGTTCCATCGAGTCGATTTTCCCACTTCGATCTCTATCAAATCTCTCAAAAATACCCTAATAAAAGCAACACCAAAAATGAATCAATGTCCATTTCAACCATATCTTAGGTGGCCGAAGGCCATATATGACGCAAGTGTTAAAATTCCATTAACCCTCACCGCTATCACAAACTCTGATTGTTATCCTTCAGGCTAAGCAACCTCTATTCATGAATAACCGGCCCAAATGTCTAATTCTTAGTCAAGTAAAATTTCCGTATTTGGACCATAAGTACAAGCAAATTTTAAGTACAACGACATTCAAAACAACACCAAAAATCAATTCATATTTCCATTTCAAAGCATCCTGATGAGCTGATTAAAGAATACAACTAAGTCTTAGGTGGCCGCCATATTTCACCATAAAGCCTCACCCTTGTCACAAGCTCTGATTGTTATTTTTCAGCTAAGCAACACAACTCATGAATATTCAACTCAAACAGCCTAAATCTTAGTCAATTGGAACTTTTTATTTGGCTCATAAGTAGAAACGATATTAAGTAAGCGGAAACGGGGCAAGGTAATTTTGTGTGTTGTACATTTAGATTGATGAAGTAGTGTCTGATAGGGGGACTGGGGGACTTTTCAAAGGGAAGAAACTTCAGTTTAGTTCCAGTGGCGGGGCTCCCGGAGCATTGTAATTCAGAAGAAGGGTGAGGCTTTGGCAAACATAAATTCAGAGCTAAAAACACAGGTATACCCAAGTAGTTCTAAAATGAATAGTGCTTTGAAGCATTGACAACATTTATAGACTCCTTGACAAACCTATTTCAGTCCCATAAACACAATGCAAACAAAAATTGAAGCAAAAAATCAACTTACTCGCCATTGTCCAAGACAACTCCAAAGTGCAGCAAATTCATTAGGTCCTGCAACATCAACATTCAATAAAAGACCCGTTTTTTCCAATCTCTCCATAACTCAACAATTCACATCAAGAATCAAAAAATTCTTACCAATTCGAAGAGGGTCATAAGTATTTTTGAACAAGAACATAAGCAATCGAACAGTTCTAAGACTAAATTTCTGATACCCAAACGAAAGAGCTTCTTGTAATTCCCTTTCATCAATAAATCCACTTCTATCTTTATCTACTGTATGAAAACTCCTGATAATTTCTGAATTTGTTCCTTGTGGAAAACTCACCCCGCCATAAATCGAAGCTGGTGGTGGTGCTGGAGGATATCCTCCTGATGACCCATACCCATATCCAGAAGAAGATGGGGGATAGCCCAGTTGTTGTCCGTTGTACCTGTGTGAAGTAGAAGATGATTGCTGCTGGTCATATGATTCAGGTAAAGCAGGTGCTGATGGTGGTGCGTAATGAGAAGAAGAGTAAGGACTATTGAAAGACGACATTAATGGCGGCTGAACAAACTCTTTGAGATGGGTTTTTTGAACGATGATACTACAATTTTAAGGTCGGAGGTTTTAAAGAGTTGATTTGTTTAATGGCTAAGCTTTGAGATTTGCGATTGACTTCTGAATTTTTCTGCTTTTTGTCTGTAAATCTTGATTATTAAATAGTAAATCAAAGACAAGAAGAAAAGTACAGAAGAGTAGACTATTTAAATACTGTGAAAACGTAACCGCGTGGCAAAGTCGGAATTTGGATCCTTATCTTAATTATCATACACGTGGTGGCGCCTTCGTAGCGAAGTTACGGAAATAGTACGCGCCATGGGACAACGGTACTTATGTGTCTGATTCGGTGCACACTGTTTTAGAAACCGCCTTGACCATTTGAATTTTTAGCATACATTGCCTAATCAAATGAAAAATCAGATTATGAGACTGCATATATTGGATTCCGGCTCAGGAAAACTGATTTTTCATTTTATTAGTTTCACTAAAAAAAAGGTCAACAATTTTTTTTTTAATTTAAATATCACTATTTTTGAAACAGAACAAATACATCAAAGGGGATGTGATATTTTTATATCAAATAAATATATCGGATGTTCTTGAAACTAACCACTTTAAAATCACTTTGTATCATATGTTGGATTCTATCTTATGTGTACTTTGGTATCTACTTTGTACCCTCCCACATAATCTGGTTTTCCTAATAGTAATTGTTAGAAGTTGTCGATGTAGTTTTAGGAAAGTTCCAGAATTTTCTAGAATCATCTAGGCGTTTTCCTTATTTTGGTATAGCTAGAGGTTTCCTGATTTAGTTAAACTCAAGGTTTTCTTTTGTAGTTATTGTTTAGGTTTCCTAGTATAACTCATATACTTGGAAGACAAGTTTGTAACCTATATAAATAGGTGTACAAGTCCTAAGGAAAAACACACACAACAGTTTAAAGAAGAATTTTCAAAGTTAGAGAATTTTAGGGTTTAGAACGTTTGTTTATAGAGAATTAGTTTGGTGATTGTGAACAACAACCTGCTGCTCATAGTTGTGGTTTAATTCTCTGTAATTTATTCTAATAAGAGTTGATCGTAGCCGTTTGTGGACGCAGGCATATTGCCGAACCACGTTAAATCTTGTGTCTTTCTTTGTTTCGTTTAGTGCATCTTATTTCTGTTTTCTTTAGTTCTACGTTGATCCAAAGAACTATTAGTGCCTTGTGAGGTTAACCCTAAGGTATTAATCCTAACAAGTGGTGCGGTGAGCGTGGAGAGGATCATAGTTGGAAGTGAAGATTTCTAGTTCTGCATCAAGTGGATTTTCGAAGGTGCATGGATTTGATATTATCAAGTTCAATGGGAAGAATAATTTCACATCATGGAAAACTGATGTAAAAGATATTCTTGTTAGTATGAAACAAATCAAAGCAATCAAGGCGAATCCAGCAACGTTACTAAAGGATTGGACTGATGAGAAGTGGGTTGACCTTGATTTGATGACGTGTTCAACTATTCATTTATGTTTGTCGAGGGAGATCACTCGTAACTTTTCGAGTGAAACCTCTGCAAAGGCGTTGTGGGAGAAGTTAGAGAAGCTCTACTTACAAAAGGATTTGACTTCTGAACTTTACTTGAAACGTAGACTCCATGCCTTTAGGATGTCTCCAGGTAAGTCTATGATGGATCATATTAATGAGTTTAATAAGATTTGTTCTGATTTGTCTGATATCAGTGTTCCTATCTCTGATACGGATAAATCCATGATATTATTATGTTCTTTGCCTCCGTCGTATGATGCTTTCGTTGACTATTTGCTGAGTGGTAAAACCGATGAAGACGAAGATAAAGATAAGTTGGTTTTCGATAATGTGGTCTCCGCTTTACAATCTAAGGCGTTAAGGAAGCAAGAGTTCAGCGATGAAGCACAAGTCGAGGGCTTGTTTGTTGCTAGAGGAAAGAATGGTAATAAGAAATCGAAGCCAAAGAATCGTTCCAAAAAGAGCGATATTGAGTGTTATTATTTTCATAAACCATGTCATATTAGGGCTGATTGTCTCAAGCTTAAGGCAAGAGATGAGAAACGTGAGAAATCAGATTCAAAAAATGTCGTTGCTTCGGTTGCTGAAGGAAGTGAATCTTTAGAAGACCCAATGTGTGGTTTTGATGAGGAAGTGTTAACCGTTACATCAAAGAGTTACCTCAATGATGATTAGATGCTTGGTTCCGGTACTTCGTATCATATGTGTCCTTCAAAGGATTGTTTCACTACTTACAGAGAAGTGAATTGTGGTACTGTTATGATGGGAAATTCTAATGCCTGCAAAACAGTTGGAGTTGGTACGGTACAGGTTCGTTCCCATGGTTTTATCACAACACTTTCAGAGGTTAGACATGTTCCAGATTTGAGGAAGAGTTTGATTTCGTTAGGAGTACTACTTGAATCACTTGGATACAAGTATGTTGCTGAATATGGATTCTTGAAGGTATTATACAATGGTAGTTTGAAGATGATTGGTGAAAGACATGGTAATTTATATTTTATACAAGGAGATATAGTTTGTGGTGGAGCTATGGTTTCTCAATCAATTGATGAGAAACAGGTGGAGTGAACACGTTTATGGCATATGCGTCTTGGGCATATGAGTGAGAAAGGTATGTCGGTGTTGAGTAGTAAAGGCTTGCTTGGTGGTGAGAAGACTTGCAAGCTTGATTTCTGTGAGCATTGTATCTTCGGGAAGCAATGTAGGAGCAGTTTTGGTACCGATGTACACCACATGCAGGGTATGTTAGATTACATCCATTCGGATGTTTGGGGTCCCTCGGTGCAAGGTGGTTTGTGACCTTTATCGATGACTTTTCGAGGAGAGTTTTGCTTTACACCATGAAGCATAAGAATGAAGTTACCGAGGTGTTTAAGAAGTGGAAGACCATGGTAGAGAAACAACTTGGTCGTGTGGTTAAGAAGATACGTTCTGATAATGGTGGTGAATACATCGAAGAACCATTGAAGGAGTTTTGTGATGAACAAGGTATCGTTAGGCACTTCATAGTTAAGGGTACACCACATAAAAATGGAGTAGCAGAGAGAATGATTCGAACGTTACTTGAGAGAGCACGGTGCATGCTGTCAACTTCAAGTTTAGACAAGATTTGGTGTGATGAAGCAGTGAATACGACGTGCTATTTAGTGAATCGATCACCATCAAAAACTATTAAGTGTAATCACCTATGGAGGTATGGACCGGTAATTCCGTGAACTATTCTAATTTAAGGGTGTTTGGTTGTCCAGACTATTTTCATGTAAAAGAAGATAAGTTGGTTGATAGGGCCAAGAAAGCAATTTTCTTAGGTTATCCATTAGGTGTGAAAGGATACAGTCTACGGTGTCAAGAATTGAATAAGTTCATAATTAGTCGTGATGTGACCTTCAATGAGAAAGCGATGCTTGATTCAAAGAAGTTCACAGGTTGGGACTCTCAAATTGAAAGTGAGAGTAGTAGCGGTGTTGAAGATGATTCGATGCAGATGGAGCAAGGAGTTCTTAGTTCATGTACTATAGAAGAAGAAAAAGAAACTCTTGTAGAAGATGAAGTTGAGTTTAAGGATCCTAGTGAGGAATCTACACAGCAAGAAGTTAAGAATATTCCGTCCTTGACGTCTCAACGTGAGAGACGTGCACCAGTCCGTTATGGTTTTGATGAGTATGCATCTTACGCATTATCTATTTTTGAGGATGAGTCGTTTACCTTTGAGGAGGAAATGAGTAATACTCATGCCATTGAGTGGAAAACATCCATGGATGAGGAGATGAAGTCTCTTCATAAGAATCACACTTGGGGACTTGTTAAGTTTCCTAAGGGTCGAAAGAGGATTGGGTGCAAGTGGGTATATACGGTAAAGGATGGAATTCCAGATTCCAAGGGTATCGTTAGTGGTGTACGATATTGTTTGAGAGTGAAAACGGTTTCTGCTGATTTCGATAATTTCGGGTGTGTGGGTGAGAAACGAGTCTAAACTCTAAACAATGTACTGCAAGGGAGTACTTTAGATTCAAGAGATCAATCTGTACAAATCCGGCCTAAACCAAGAAATGGCCGTTCCAGACTTGCTTCGGTCACAAATAGGAGGAGAAGGGTTGATTTTGGGGAGGGAAGCGAAGAGAGTGTTGAGACCAGAATAATTGATCCTGGAAGAGTAGTTGTTTTGTGACTTGCATCAGAAAGTGGGAAGCTAATAGATGGGAAAGCTAGCAAACGTTTTCTGAGTGTTGTATGCTCCTGACCAGAACTTGTTGTTCGGTGGAAATAGGTAAGACCTATTTATACAAGTCAAAGTGAAACGTACTCTGGTCTCGTAAGAAATGGAAAACGGATGAGTAAATGGGAGGAGGTGGTAACCGGTAACGCCTGGAATTGATGTTCCATAAAAGAAAGTATTTTAACATTACTCCCTGTATTTACTAACCGCCTCATCCTTATGAAACGGTCTTGTAACGGGCGTAGTGTACGCCGCACGTTGTAAAGCGCCAAACCAATACCCAATGAGCATCCCCCAGTTTGTGACATGTGTTGATATCTCGAGTGTTTTCGTGGAAAACATGTAGCATGTTGTTGTTGTTTGGCAAGTTGAGCTTGGGAGAGTTGCCGGCTCGGTGGTGACATTCGAAGGTCGAGATTTTGCATCTTGAGAGGAAGGGTAGCCGTTGATTATTGCAACCCTTCGTTTGGCATCCAGTGGCATGAAAGCATGGCCAGCATGGCTTTAATATGGCCTAGTTTAGGCGTGGCCAAAGGCTAGGGTTTTAGCATTGTTTGGGCGCGACCAAAACTAGGGCTTGGCGTCGAGCCAAAAGGTTCCCCTGCATTAGCTGGTAACCTTGGACGGATAATATCTGTGTCTTAGATGGAAACGTGGCCGTCGATTGTTGCAAGCCTTCATTTTGGAAGCCGTGAAGGGAAGGCCGGCATGGTATGGTTTAGGCGCAGCAAGGTGGCTGACACAACATGCCATTGGCAATGTGGCATGGTCGGCATGCCTTGGCGCGGTTTAGGCGTGGCCAAAACTAGAGTTTTGGCGTTGGGCCAAAGGTTACCATGCGTTGGTTGGTGACCTTGGACGGCTAAGATTTGCATCTAAGATGGAAGGGTGGTCATTGATTGTCGCACGCCTTCGTTTTGGCAGCCGTTAGGGGAAGGCCGACATGGTATTGTTTAGGCGCGACAAGGTGGCTGGCACGACATGCCATTGGCACATGTGGCATGGTCGGCATGCCTTGGCGCGGTTTAGGCGTGGCCAAAACTAGGATTTTGGCATTGGGCCAAAGGTTACCATGCGTTGGTTGGTGACCTTGGACGGTTAAGATTTGCATCTAAGATGGAAGGGTGGCCATTGATTGTCGCACGCATTCGTTTTGGCAGCCGTGAGGAGAAGGCCCGCATGGTATGGTTTAGGCGCGGCAAGGTGGCTGGCACATCATGCCATTGGTACATGTGGCATGGTCGGCATGCCTTGGCGCGGTTTAGGCGTGGCCAAAACTAGGGTTTTGGCGTTGGGCCAAAGGTTACCATGCGTTGGTTGGTGACCTTGGACGGCTAAGATTTGCATCTAAGATGGAAGGGTGGTCATTGATTGTCGCACGCATTCGTTTTGGAAGCCGTGAGGGGAAGGCCCGCATGGTATGGTTTAGGCGCGGCAAGGTGGCTGGCACGGCATTCCATTGGCACATGTGGCATGGTCGGCATGCCTTGGCGTGGTTTAGGAATGGACAAAACTAGGGTTTGGCGTTGGGCCAAAGGTTACCATGCGTTGGTTGGTATCCTTTGACGGCTAAGATTTGCATCTAAGATGGAATGGTGGCCGTTGATTGTCGCACGCCTTCGTTTTGGCAGCCGTGAAGGGAAGGCCGACATGGTATTGTTTAGGCGTGGCAAGGTGGATGGCACGACATGCCATTGGAACATGTGGAATGGTCGACATGCCTTGTCGCGAAGAGAACGGGTTACATGCCTTCATAACTGTGTTGTTAGCTAGTATTGTGGAGGACTGAGTTAGCTTCCTAGTCTTGTGGATGACTTGCGACTGTATGCTTAACATTTACCATTAATCATTTTAGAATTCAGCGGTAGATTACGACGTCAGTACTCAATCTACTTTTTGCAGCTCTAGACTGCAGTGGATAATGGACTTCAGATCTCAAAGTGAAGTATCAGGCCAGAACTGCTCAAAAAAACACAAATCATGTATGTTAATTTTGATGGCTGAGCAAACAACACCATTATCTTACAGATCTTACCTGATAATAAAAAACAGGTTGATGATGCTGCCTTTGACAAAGTCTTTTGTGTCTCTCTTCTCTTTAATATTCCCACATCAAAGTAAAACTACTTCCATCGAAGTTCCCCATCTGGTTTTAGAAACGGTAGGAGGAACTCCAGTCTCCAGTTACTAGCCGCCTCCCTCTCACTGCTAGCCTCACTCTTTGTATAACTTCTAATGAATTTGTAGGGTTTTGGTGATTTATATGGAAATTTGTTCCATTTACTAAAAGATCCTTAAACAATTCCAATGTTGCAGCCCAGTGTGCAAGCCCAGTTATTACAATCTCTTTAAGTGAAAACTACTGTCACACCCATTTTTTAGATTTTTCCCACTGAGAAACCCACGGCCAAAAAAGTTTAGGCGCACACCCATTTTTGGGAATAAAATTTCTCAGAAACCCATTTTTTCTAAATTATGTATTTCGTTTTTTCATCATATTGATAAAAGCTTAAACACTCTCAATTCTTCGTTCTGTCTAAGAGAGGCGATAACATCGTGTGATTGTAAGTTTCTTTCTCTTTCTCTAGGGTTCGACCTGATTCATGTTCCATTCTGCATGCTATTGGTGTTGGTTAATGATGTTGCTGGTTTAACGATCTGGAATTGGTCTCGAGTGGATTTGGTTATTGGTGTTGGTTAATGATGTGTTTGTAGCATATTTAGACACAAACATAAGATGGCACTTGCAGGAAGATGGATGGTGATTCAATTGATTTGCACCGTGAATTCTTGTTGTTCGATTGAGCAATTGTCAGCGAGCAAAATTGGAGAAATTTCTTGGCCTGAATTGGGTGTTGTAGTTGAATAGAAAATGGTTGTCTGTGTTTGGCATTGCAATACTTCAGAGAAGATGAAGAGGAGTTGATGTTGTGACCTTGATTTGGATGGACAAAAAGTATAATGGTGATAGTGGTAATGTATTTCATCCATCGAGACGGGAATTGCTGGTGTTGGCTCGAGTGGTTTGTACAAAAGAGGAGGAGATGAGCCAGCTGAAGACAACCTTGGGACGCACAAAAAATGCACTTCAGTTGCTCGCAGAATTGCCTGATAGAAGGTGGAATAAGTTTTTTAAACTGTTGGCAGTTGGATGCGTGTTGAATGGAAGAAAGATGGCAGTATTGCGGGATGGTTTTGGTGGAAGTATTGAGGGAAATACTGACTGTTGCAGCAGCTAAGTGGTCTTGTTGAGTAATTACAGGCGACGGTGGCGATTTCCCTCTTGTATTTACAGTGGGTTCTTCCTAGAAATGGTCTTGACTGAATGGTGATTTTACAATAGCAACAACAGTTGAACTGATAGGTTCCGAAGTGATGAATGGAAGGATTAAGATCTTGAAAAGAAAATGTGGTGATTATAACCGAACAGTACTTACAAAGAAAATCGATAATCAGGCGTCCATCACCAAACCGGCCGGTGCCCTCGTGGAAGAACGTACTACCATGGGGCATACAGATATAGACACCAGAGGCAGGTACATATCCACCTGTATCTTCTCCCGTTCCCCCCAAAACTAAATAAAATGGGTGGTGTTTCTTGCAAAGTGTCATGAAACTGAACAAAGAAAATAGACAGTGAAAGAACTCATTTCTAAGCTTCCTGCTGCTTTGGAACTAAGCAGTGACTTCTACTCATTATATCACAGTTCATTAACAGATTTCCGTGTAGCATCAAATATTAAAAAAATTATATTTAATGGTTAAATAATATTGTTAATTGAGTTATTAGCTAAATTAATGGCCTAATTAATTGGGTTTTGGTGTTAATTTCCTGGGAACTTTGTGTCAAGTTGAAGCTAGCTGACAAGTATCTTTTACTATATAATTAGACCTTATAGATGACTTTTAGCTAATTTGTTTATATTTTAGTCTGATATATATTCATCAAAATCACATGGTGCTGGTTCGCTGGACTTCAATAGACTTGGATATATACGGTGCAGATTAGATGAAAGTGTCTTAATGTTGGAGATCACTGAAATTGTACGAGTTCTTGTCATGCAGTTGAGAAAATATCTGCATAATTTGTCATGAAGTTGAGAAAATGTCTGCAAAACATGTTATGCATCTACAAAAGTTGTTGCATAACTTATTATGCAGTCCATAAAACGGTTGCATAACACGTTATGCAACAATTTTTTTGTTACTATTGAAACCAACAAAAATAAGGCTGCATAACTTTTCATGCACCTACAATAATATCTACATAACATGTTATGCAGTCGTGAAAATGGATGCATGACCTGTTATGCATCCGAAAATATGACTGCATAATGCATCGAGAAAATAGATTCATAACATGATATGCATCCGTAAATATGGATGCATACTGCATTATGCATCAATTTTTTTTATGTATGCACTAAAATCAACCAAAACAATGGTTACATAACTTGTTATAGATGCATAACTTTGTTATCCAAATGCATAATTCGTTATGCGTCGGCAGAATGTGTTATGCATCTTTTTTCGTGGCTGCATAATGGTTATGTATCAAGTTTTCGAAAATTTTGCCTAAAATGATGATCACCTCCGATTTTTTCATGAAAAACAAAAATTTGATATTCTTGTTTGTACTCGTTACGTAGCTCTCTTAAAAAGATTTCCAACGATATAAAATTTGTAAAATTCCAAGGCGCGGATTTTTAGATATGTTATATTCAAGTTGTGTTGCCAATTATACCCTGATGCATAACCCGTCATGCAGATATTTTTAATAATTTCATATAATTATGGGTGTCACGGTACCTAAAATTAATTGTGGGCCTGATAATGAGAATATTATTTTTTTTGGGCCTGCGCCTAAGTTTTCCTCTCTAGAACCGCTACTGCTGACTGATGTGTTTGTGAAACTGAATTATGGTGATGATGAGGTTGATGATGGAATGTAACCACCTTCTGGGATGCAATGCACTTCGTCTGCTGGGTTGCAGGCAAAGACGAGAAAGTTGGACTCTATACATGTTGTAACCACCTTTATACATGTTTTTTATTTTTGCTAGCTTGGGTAACTGCAATAGGACATCGCATTTACTTGAGTTTCTCAAGTTCTGTGTTAAATTCTTGGGATTCTATCTTCATGTAATCTATAGTTTTCTTTTTTTCATCTACCTCTGGTAGAAACTATGTACATTCTTCTATTTCTTAATACAACTTCCCTTTTGATCAAAAAAAAAAAAAAAGATTGATTGCCGATGGTTAGATATATCTATTTCTTTCTTTCTTGAATTCTTGGTTGTCGTCGGCAATAGTGGTTTTCTTTCGTTCAAGTTTGTCACTGTTAGTGGAAATTTTTGTTGCAGCTGAAAATGTAGTTCAAGTCAACTCTAACATAGTTAACCAAGTCTCTCTTATACTAACATCCCTACACTTTTTTTTCCTTTTTTTTTGATGCTAAGTAACATCCCTACACTGTCATGTTAATCGGAATGACCATAGACAGCATATAAAAAGAAAATGAAAAATACAACATTAAAAACAAATCTGCACCAATGTAATTAGTTTTCTCAGTATATTGACAAGCATATCATCACCTTGGCTTGGTTTAGTTTGATCAGAAGTTCTATCAATCTAACAATATCAACATTTATACTATACATGAAGTGAACCAAACAAAATATTTGTAAATAATTCGGAGGTAAGCTATGATGTTATCTTTCTATTATCAGATAAGCAACCAAAGTTACAAATGAATACACCCTCAATTCAAATCACTCCAACCAAAACCAATTAATAACTAAATATGAAATACTTAATCAATCAAACAACTTCCAAAATCCCTAATCCAGTGATTACCATTTATCATTTTACATGATACCCAATTTTGGAGGTGATATCAGTACTCAAGAACCGATCTACTAATGCAGCTATAGACTCTGAAGTGGATAATGGCCTTCATATCTAGAAGTGAACAATCAGCCCAGAACTGCTTAGAAAAACACAAAAACATGCATGTTAGTATTGATGGCTAAGACAATGAAAATATCAAATAGCACCAAATTTTTACAGATCTTACCTGATAATCAAACAGACACTCATGCTGGTTCCTGAGAGGATAACAAGGTATGCAAAATACAGACACTGATTCTTCACACCAATTTTTATAGATCTCTGACAAGATAACAAGGTATGCAAAAAAAACTTAGACTTGAGAGGAAAAGTCATTATGACAATTTCAAATATTTGTGTCTTTCTTCTCTTTGATCTCCAAGATAGTATGTGTAAATCTTCCAACATCAAAACAAAACTACTTTCATCATATACAAAGTCAACAAAGGTCAACACTAAGTCTAGGAATACGTGAGTATTTGAGTTAGACATTAGCCACCATATACCAACCGTCTCCGTTGATAACCAACAAATAGGATAATATCCAACTTAGCCTTGGAAATGCCAATGTTTACTTCAATTCTTAGGCTCTGAGAAACATATGCAAGATGTCCAAATTCCATTCCAACTATAAAACCAATGTCAAACAAGATTGATAGAACACGGAGAAAACAAAAGAAGTAAAATGATGACTGCTTAAATAACCATTTGCATCCTCGGCATAGCAATTATACTGCTTTGTACAACTTCTCTGGCGCGTAAGAATGCTCATAGTTTTTTTTAACTGTCTATAAATTTGTCAGCACGAGCTCTATTTAGTATACTCATGATTGAGCATGGTCTGTTTATTTAAAATGTTTTCAGAGGTTGTGAATTTTACTTAGTGGAGAGACTGGTCCGCGGTATTGGAGTCATTTAAGTCCAGCTTATGTTGCATGTTCCAATGGAAGAATTCAATCATCTATAAGCATACGGATGATGCAGAGTCTATAATCAAAAACTCCTACCACTAGTTAGACATTACAATGATGTAAATGCTACTCTGATCATCAACATCTTTAATATACAACTGGTTTGTAATTCTTCTAGTTCGTCGCCCTTATTCTTTCCTTCCCCTTGGAAGTTACGTAAGAAAATTTTGATTGTTACATGCTACATGTAAAATATGAAGGATATCAAACAATTACATATGCAGCTGTAATACGGGAACGGTGTACGTAGGTCGGTCATTATAGACGGAAAGAAGCAATTTATTACAGACACATTGGAATTCTTCTTCTGAACATTACCATTGATGGAATTCAGTTTGCACTATTTACCTTAACTTGAGTTTATTTTCTTCTTTGTTTGTACATTCTTATGTAATTCATTGACGAAGTTTAGGTAGTTATGATTTTACAGCTATTGTGTTCAACTTCATCAAGTTTAGGTATTTACGTGTTTGAGTTTACAGTTGGAGGGTCATTCAAAGAAATTGGGTTCAGAGGCAGAGATTGGTAATCTAGGTTTGCGGTTTCCTGTCGAGCTCATACGAACTGCTGATTTGTCTATCTTACAACTCCACCATGTACTGACAAGGTCACATGGACAATCCTCGAACAGGTATTTTTTACATAGATACATCCTACGCGTATACACAAAATATTATGTACCATGTACGCTTATGAAAGTGTACACACCGATTGATTATGCAGGTGAGAGAGATGTCGAAAGAGCTGTAGTTGCAGGAAATCCTACAACTAACAACCCTTAATAATTCTATAGATCGAAACATCTTTATCACCTAATTATCAATATAAATGCTAAAAATATAAATAGACACAAGGATTTTTACATGGTTCGATCAATGTGATCTACATCCATGGTTCTTCACTATGATTGTTGAGGTTACATTAGTATTACATTTAGAATCTCCATTAACGGGTTTTTGATAGAACTCTAGATCTAGTTTTAGGTGATGGAGGAAGAAGATTAATGGGTTTTTTATAGAACTCTAGATCTAGTTTTAGGTGATGGAGGAAGAAGATGAATACAAAGGATAAGGTCCTCCTCTCTTTACAGATTATGTATCCCTCTTTCTCTCTCTCCTGCCTTTCTCTTTATATAGGTGTTTACATAGTGAATAACAACTACTCCCTCCGTACCTATTATATAGGCGGAGAAATAGTATTCTCTTAGAATAAGAAAATGTTTAATTTTCATAAATTTTCTTCTACTTTCCAAATTTATCCTTACCTTGTTCCAACACAAATATTATTTTATATATCTCTATCTCACATGTAAAACTAGATTGTATGATACCCGTGCATCATTAATAGGGTGTATGTGGAAAAAACAACTTTGGAAGTGGAGCTCCGCCTATCTAATGGTACTACAAAATTTTTAAACTCCACCTATATAATAGGTACGGAGGGAGTAATATGTAGTGGAGTACAGCTAATATTGTCTTATTCTCTTGCTAAGTTCTCTCACGCTCATGCTACGTTCTCTCACGCTCTTAATGTTGATAATGACGCACAACCTTGTGTGAATGACGCATACTTGATATGTTGTGCAATATTTTTTCCCTACATTTTGCCTCTTTTTTCTTGAATATTGCTTGAAGAGCGATCTTTAAGAAAAAAATCCACCTTGTTGTAGTTGTTGGAGGAACGAGCGAAAGAATACTGGACTTGAAAAGTACGTGCTTGCCTCTATTTTTTTTCTAAGTTCCGACTTTGAGGAGTATATATGAAGTATCATTTCTTGAAGTATGTGAAGTATGAAGTATCCATGAAAAAGTATAAGAATTACTAATCCTCAAAATATAAGAAGTATTCGTCCTTGAATGCGAATAAGAAGTATTGCTCCATGTTCTCTGCCTCATGTTGTGCTGTAATACAAATAAGAATTTAGATTAGTATTCAACATTTCTTTTGTCAAAAAATTTCATTTATGTTAAAGTTCAAATCGTTTTATTTGTTTGTTTTGATTTCCTTTGTATGATTTGTTTCGTCTCATTTGATAAATATCTTCCACGGGAATGATTCTAATGAGGTCTTATGCAGCCTTTGTAAAGGTCTTACAAGCCGTGATGAGGTCTTATTTAACCCCCTACTACTCTCCATGTTAAATATCATATCATTTGAAGCAAAGCAAATATTCAAAAGAAATATATAAATTGATCTATGTGTTGTAATTGTAAAATCTTTTGTAATTGTGCGATCCTATCGCGTTGGTAAATTAAATCAAAAATCTTTTTATTTGTTGTAAGTGAAATGTTCAAGGAAAGTGGTACTTAGCTTTCATGTGAAAATACCGCACATCAAAAACAAATGTTTGCAGCAACAAAAATTAATGCATAAGGCGAGATTTGAACACGAGATCTGCCTCTTGCATTCCTGCCTCTTGACCATCTATGCGAACTAATGCTTGAGTTTCATGTAACGTATCTGTGCGAACTAATGCTTGAGTATCATGTACCGTCAGATTTTATTCATCTCTTCACCCTTGGCAGCTGAGGAAAATATGTAAAAAATAAGCGTGATAGGGGATTCGAACGCATGTCTCCAAGCATACTCTTCGTTGTGAACCAACTGTGCAGACTCTCTTTGCGAAATAATCGCACACCGCTAAACTTTGATCTTATCTTCGTCCTTCGCCCTTTTGTATTCCAAAAGTATGTGAAAAATTTGTGTGAAGTTAGGACTCGACCACGAACGCACATAATGTTGTCTTGTCCAACTGTTCAAGCACCAATCACATAACATTTTTCTCTTATTCTTCTATTAGCCCTTGGCATTTCATCAAAAAATATGCGAAAAATATCAGTCGAATGCGTGACCTGTAGCCTGCTTTTTCCACAATGAACCGTCTGTGCTAGAACTGGTTTGCGATAGAATCCGCAGCGCCTTGCCTCTGATCCTTATCTTCGCATGTTTTCATCTTTCACATATTTCTCCCGTAACAGCTCAAGTACGAGAAATTTCTGCCGATCTCATTATTTCGCCCTTCCTTCATCTCGTTGGAAGATTTGCCTCTTTCTCCTGCTATTATTGGATTCTCTAAACTCCAATATCATTTGTCGTTCGGAAGATGAAATTTTTCCGCATAAACTTACATTTTTTCCCCTAAATTTTGTAGATCCAGTAAGATTTGTTGCAGGTAAGATGAAATTCTTTACTCTCTCCCTGTTTCTAGCGCCAAAATGTAGCTGCAGGAAATCCTACAACTAACACCCCTTAATAATTCTATAGATCTAAACATCTTTATCACCTAATTATCAATATAAATGCTAGAAATATAAATAGACACAAGGATTTTTACATGGTTTGATCAATGTGATCTACATCCATGGTTCTTCACTATGATTGTTGAGGTTACATTAGTATTACATTTAGAATCTCTATTAATGGGATTTTGATAGAACTCTAGATCTAGTTTTAGGTGATGGAGGAAGAAGATGAATACACAGGATAAGGTCCTCCTCTCTTTACAAATTATGTATCCCTCTTTTTCTCTCTCCTGCGTTTCTCTTTATATAGGTGTTTACTGTTGCGCCAAAGCCTGCGGAAGCATTTAGGTTTGCACTACTACGAGGTAGCTCAATATTTCTAAGAACACAATCACACAAACAAGAAGAACAAGTATTTAATGAGGTTCAATCCTCGGGAAGGAATAACAATTTTATATATCACCGTATAGGTTGGAATATACAAAGCTTAAGCAGAGAAGAAGAAAACTCTTTCTAGTTCTGGTGTGTTTTCTTTAGTTTTCTCTATGGCTATTTATACACATCCATAGGAGTGGACACATTCCTTAACAAGGATTAGTTTCCTATAAGTATATGGTTTCCTAACTTAGCTCTAAGAGACAAACCTCTTAAGCTTCTATACTTAGGACACAAGTACTTGGTTTCCTTAACCAACTAAATTTCCTAATCTAATCCTTGACCGACCTACCAACAATTCTCCACCTCGGATCATGCATTCATGCATGAGACAATCAATAGATAAAATCACCTCAATCTTCCAACATCGATTGAACCATCACTGCCTGCCTACGTATCCTTAATAGGAATCAAACCCGACCGTAGTTCTCTCAAATGGCCTTGCTAAAAGACCTACACCAGGTTCCTAAGAATCTTTATCCAAAAAGGGCCTTTCACCAAACCGGAAGGATGTGGATCAATTTCGAACAGTGTCTAAATTTGATCCCAGATACTACTTTAGTCAACATATCAGCTGGATTGTCTTTGGTATCGATCTTCACAAGTAGAATGTCTTCTTCTTCAAGAATTTCTCTCACAAAGTGAAGTTGTACGTCTATATGTTTGTTTCTAGCATGATGCGCTTGATTCTTAGCCAAATAAATTGCACTTAGACTATCACAATGCACAGGCAGTTGGTCTTGCACAACTCCTAAATCATCTTGCAAACCTTGTAACCATATAGCCTCCTTAAATGCCTCAGTCACTACCATATACTCCGCCTCCGTAGTTGAAAGCGCCACAGTAGACTGCAAGATTGATCTTCAACTTACTGGTGCCTCTGCTACAGTAAATACATACCCTGTAGTTGAACGTCTCTTGTCCAAATCACCAGCATAGTCAAGATCCGCATACCCAACACACAACTGATTGTTACTTCTATCCTTCACAAACTCCAAGCCAACATCAACTGTACGATAAAGATAACTCAAAATCTATTTCATAGCATGTCAATTTCCCTTACCAGGACAATGCATATAACGGCTGACCATACTAACTGCATGTGAAATGTCCGGCCTTGTACATACCATCGTATACATCAAGCTACCAATAACCTCAGCATATGGGACTTGGGCCATATACTTTCGCTCTTCTTCAGTAGTGGGATACATACGAGCATTCAACTTAAAATGAGCAGCAAGGGGAGTACTTACAGATTTAGTTCCTTCGTAGACACCAAACTTCTGTAACACTTTCTTCAAATATGCCTTCTGAGACAAACAAACCTTACCCTTCTCTCTGTCACGTTGAATCTCCATACCAAGAATCTTCTTAGCCTCTCGCAGATCTTTCATATCAAACTCAGATGACAACTTGCACTTCAAATTATCGATATATTTCTTGTTATTCGATGCAATCAACATATCATCGACATACAAGAGCAAATATATGAAAGATCCATCACGTAGCTTCTTGAAGTATACACAATGGTCATAGTAAATTCTTGTGTATGTTTGGCCAATCATAAACTGATCAAATCGCTTGTACCACTGTCTTGGAGACTGCTTCAGCCCATACAACGATTTTTTCATCTTGCATACACAATCTTCTTTTCCAGCAACTTTGAACCCACCCGGATGAGTCATATAGATCTCCTCTTCTAGATCCCCATGTGAGAACGCCGTCTTAACATCTAGATGAACTAGGTCTAAATAATATTGTGCTACCAAGGCCAACAAAATACGGATTGATGAGTGTTTTACTACCGGGGAGAACACCTCATTGTAGTCAATCCCTTCTCTTTGGGCATAACCTTTTGCAACTAACCTTGCCTTGTAGCGTACTTGATTCACCGAAGATCCTTCTTTCTTAGCATATACCCACTTGCACCCTATGGCCTTCTTACCATTAGGAAAATTCACAAGAATCCATGTGCCATTCCTGTAAAGAGACTCCATCTCGTCCTGCATTGCACCTTCCCATTCTTTACACTCTACACTGCGTACAGCTTCTAAATAAGTAGTAGAAGTACCATCTTCAACAACTGGTAATGCATAATCAATGTAATCATTTATCCAACCAGGATTCCTGGTTGATCTTATCGGTTTGCTGGTTGCTATGGTCTCCGCGACTGTAGCTTCTGTATCTTCTACTGACTCTTGTTACCTATCTTGCAGATCCAATATCTTCAGAAGTATTCTGAACAGATACAGACTTAACTAGAATTGGTGGAATTGCATCAATCTCCACCTGCTACAAAGGCTCACTAGTACTGGTGCTTGTGTCCTCCACCTGCCGAGAACCCCAAGACTTTACCTTAGACATATCATCAAATGTGACATCTCTACCCATGACTATCTTCTTCTCAACTGGATTCCAAATCTTGAACCCTTTTACTCCACTCTTCATACCCACAAAGATTCCTTTTACAGCACGGCTATCAAGCTTGTTTTCACTAACATGATACCATGCAGGACAACCAAAAATATGAATTGAGTCATAATCATAAGCTGGTTTACCAAACCACTTCTCCATAGGAGTTTTACCTTCTAATGCAGCTGATGGCAATCTATTAATGAGGAAGCACGCATACGTAACTGCCTCAGCCCAAAACGCCTTACCTAATCCAGCATTAGATAACATACATCGTACCTTCTCCAGCAAAGTAATATTCATGTGTTCAGCTACCCCATTCTGTTGCGGTGTCTTCTTAACTGTGAAGTGCCTCTTTATCCCCTCATCCTGATATACTTGCAAGAACGAATCACTCTTGTACTCTCCACCATTATCCGAACGTAGTACTTTGATATTTCTGCCAGTTTGAGTCTCAGTTTCCTTTTTACACCTCACAAAGATTTCTAGGACTTCATCCTTATGCCTCATGGTGTACACCCATACGCACCTAGAATAATCATCAATGAACGACAAAAACCAATGTTTCCCTCCCAATGATGCATTCTTGGAAGGACCCCAAACATCTGAGTGAACATAGTCAAGAACTCCACTAGTGTTGTGGATTGTTGTGCCAAAGCTTGTTCTTGTTTTCTTGACCTTAACACAATGTTCAAAAAATGCTAACTTGCAGGCAATAACACCTTTCAACAAATCTTGTTGAATAAACCTATGCAACGACTTCTCACCTAGATGTGCAAGTCTCATGTGCCATAGCTTCGTCTTCTCGGTAGCTGCTCTCTGGATGTGTTCAGAAATAGACACATCCCCTGTTGTACTCTCAATCAAGTAGTACAAGTTATGATGACGTGTGCCCTTCATGATTACCATAGATCCAGATATTACCTTTAGAACACCATTTTCAGCGACTATCTTATAGCCCTTAGCTTCTAAAGTTCCGAGTGAAATCAGATTATTCTTTATGGCAGGTACAAATCTTACCTCCTTGAGATCTCTATCCATACCATCATGCATCTTGATACGAACATTACCAATCCCAATCACCCTGCATGTATGATTGTTTCCCATATGTACTTATCCATCAAGCTCTTCAAAACTTGAGAACTAGTCCCGATATGGACATATATGATATGTTGCTCCAGTATCTAATACCCATGTACCATCTGTAATAGCACAAGCTGATGGTGTAACAGTTAGCGAGAAATTAAAAGCATCATTTGATTCTTCATTACCTTTAGCAATGTTCACCTCAGTATTACCGCTATCTCCTTCTCCCGCCTTACGCTTGGTACAATCCTTAGCCCAATGACCAAATTCATGGCACCAAGCCACACTCATATTTCCGCAGTCTCGTTCTACTCTTAGAACGTCCGCTATCTTTACCATAACCACCAGTCTTCCTTCTTCTGTCTGTTGAACGACCTTTTACAAGAAGCACATCATTATTAGCTTCACCTGCAAGGTCGTTACGGTCCATCTTCCTGAACTCCTCACTACGCAATGCTGTGATGACCTCAGCGTATGTTATCTTATCCTTGACGTGCATTAATGCTTTAATCACGGGTTCATACTTTTCAGGAAGAGAGTTTATCAGACACAAAGCTTGTTCCTCGTCGTCGATTATCTCATCGTAGTTAACCAACTCAGCAAGAAGTTTATTATATGAATCTAGGTGCTCGGTTAGGGTTGCACCTCTCTTCATGTTATAGAGATAAAAATTCCTTTTAAGATGTATCCTATTGGCCACGTTTTTCACAAGGTATTCCTCCTCTAGATTTTCCCAGATATCCTTAGCTGAAGTCTCGTGCTGATAATTAACTCTGACTGTAGTTTCTAAACACCCTCGTATGGAAGCAAGATATAATTTATTCATCTTGTTCCACTGCTTTTCAGACATCTCCACTGGCTGACCTTCTAGAGCTTCTTCTAGGTCAAGATAAACAAGAGCATCCATTACGTCCGTTCTACATAAACCAAAGTTATTGGTTCCTGTAAACTTTACTACCTTGAGTTGTGATCTATGTGAATGAAGTATTTCTTCTTTTGGTTCTTTATCTTTATTTGTGGAATCCGAATGTTCTCCTAAATGATTTTTCGGATCTTCTTCCCCGTCAACCATTGTTCACAAACAACCAAATATAGTTAAAAAACAGAACCTTTGGGATTTGTATTGCCTCAAGAAATCTTCAGAAAAAAATACCTTCACTTCTACTGCAATTCGAGTACCCGTATCCAAGAACGTCTCCTTGCTCTGATACCAGTTGTTGCGCCAAAGCCTGCGGAAGCGTTTAGGTTTGCACTACTACGAGGTAGCTCAATATTGCTAAGAACACAATCATACACACAAGAAGAACAAGTATTTAACGAGGTTGAATCCTCGGGAAGGAATAACAATTTTATATATCAACGTATAGGTTGGAATATACAAAGCTCAAGCAGAGAAGAAGAGAAATCTTTCTAGTTCTGGTGTGTTTTCTCTAGTTCTATCTATGGGTATTTATACACATCCATAGGAGTGGACACATTCCTTAACAAGGATTAGTTTCCTACAAGTATATGGTTTCCTAACTTAGCTCTAAGAGACAAACCTCTTAAGCTTCTATACTTAGGACACAAAGACTTGGTTTCCTTAACCAACTAGATTTCCTAATCTAGTCCTTGACCGACCTACCAACATTTACCTAGTGGATGACAATTAATATGGAGTGGAGTACAACTAATATTATCTTATTCTCGTGCTAAGTTCTCTCATGCTCATGCTACGTTCTCTCACGCTCTTAATGTTGATAATGACGCACAGCCTTGTGTGAATGACGCACACTTGATATGTTGTGCAATATTTTGCCCCTATAAGAGCAAGTAACTTCTCTAAGGGATGTGATGAGTAAAGAAAACAAACTAAATGCAAGACCAACACAGCCATTGAACGGGGGAACGGTGGAGTTGTACGTCCAAAAATGAAGTTTGGATATGCCATTTAGCTTACATCTCTCTGTAACAAATTACTCAATTTCTAGAAAAATAATTCCTAGTGCTGCCCTATCTTTTTCACTCTAATTTATAAAGGAAAAATAAATGAAATTAGTCCCTCTTGCACCAATTTTTTTGGAAAAGAATCAAAGAATATCCGGATTCATCTTTCTTGTTTAAGGAAGAGACCTGATCAAGACCACTGGCGATGTGCTGAAATTATATTTACCTGATCAAGACCACTGGCGATGTGCAGAAATAATTCATCTTACTGGTATTTTCAAGTCCATTGATTCCTATATATCTTTGAAAAAAAAATTCCTGTATGAAGACATGAATATATTGATAGACTAAGTCTCGCAATTAAGCTGTTCAAATGATTTCTTTAGTGGCCGTCATATTTTAATGATATGCTTCAAAGCCACTTTGTAACCAAGACTGAGTACTGGCTGTGACATAATCATAAAGATGTTTTAGTTTGTGATATGATGTTGTGAATTTGAAAAAACTCACATGAACACTCCTTTTCTTCAGCAAAGCTTTTTGAGTTCAATCTCTTTTTCAAATTAAAATATGATTTCTGTCCAGATATTTAAACTCCTGAGAAACATTTAGGAGTAGCAATTTCAGTGATACCCAATATGAGAGCACTATTTGGGGTTTTCAGTGGGTCATAATGTATTTTGAGTCTAGACCATCAAACACTGCCACAAGGCAGCAAGAATGTAAGATAGTACCTCGCAAACAATGGTTGCAGTTTAATAGTCTTTGAGGATCCGCTCAACCAACACAACACAAGGGATGGAGGCTAAAGCAAATATCGTGCCTGTAGCGATAGTAAAAAGCATTTACCTAGACTAATAGGAATTACTTTGGCAGCAAAACAAAATAACGGGGGTGTTATCTGCATAAACAACATATAAAAACAAAATAAAAATAGAAAATCAAAACTTCTCAATATATATGTACAATTGACAAGCATATCATCACTTGGCTTGGTTTAGTCTGAATTAATCTTTCTATGTTCAGGTAAGCAGCAAAAGTAACAGTTCAAGTCAGATACTATTAAGTAATACAACACTATCCGAGTCAGAGATTACACCCTCAATTCAAATCTCCAACCAAAATCAGTTACGTCTTTTGTCCCAGTACTATTACTTAATAATTAGATACAATCAAACAACTTCAAGAATCCCCAATCCAGTGATTAACAATATATGAGATCTTAAACTTTCTGAAGCTTTACCATTAATCCATTTAAAAATCAGCAGTAGATTACGAGACATTATACCCAATTTTGGAGGTGAGGTCAGTGCTCAAGAACCGATCTACGCTTTTGCAGCTTAAGAATCTGTAGTTGTGGTTGGTGAACTTAGGATATCAGATTGAAATTATCAGCCCAACACTGGTTAGAAAGACACAAAGCATGCATGTTAATATTGACGGCAGAGCTAAGACGATGACAATATGTCAAACAACACGATTATTTTACAGATCTTATCAGAAAATAAAAAATTGATGGAGGCGGCTTACCGAATATCCCATGATTGAGCGTATACTAATTAATGTTTTCTTTAAAATGTTTTCAGAAGTTGTGAGCTTTATTGGTTTTGGTGGTCAATGCAATGGCTGTCCAATTAGGCCATTCAGGTACATTATGATTAAAGGCAGAGATTGTTTGCAAATATAAAAGAAGCCAAAATAAAAAAAACTGTCTATGCTATCCTTCCTTAAGGATTTTTGCTGTCAAGATATTCTTGTTTCCTTTTTATTCTAGATTCCAATCTAGTCTTGTTTTATGAACGAACAGATCTTACCTGAAAATGCTCAAGGGACCGTTGCTGCAGTTGACAGATTATTACAGTGGATTAAAATCTTTGATTTTAGAGGAGAAGTCATTATGACAATTTTTTCAAAGATTTGTGTCTCTCTTCTTTTTAATCTCCAAGGTAGTATGTGTAAATATTCAAACATCAAACTAAAACTAATTGCACCATAATTCCCCATCTGATTATTGGAACGGCACGAAGAATTCCGCTAAATGGCCGCCTCACTCTCACCGCCTCACTCATCTGTGCATGAAACTTCTAACGAAATTGTAGGGTTTTGGTGATTTATAGGGAAATTTGTTTGATTTACTAAAATACCCTTCAAAAATTCCAATGTTGCAGTCCAGTGTGCAAGCCCAATTATTACAATCTCTAGAACCTCAACTGACTACTGTGTTTGTGAAACTCGATTATGGTGGTGACTCTTGCTGCAGCCTGCAGCTGAAGACTTAGTTCAAGTTAGGTCTAACATTGTCAACCAAGAGGTCAACGCTAAAGTCTAGGTACTAATTGGAGTTTTGCTGACGGCTTGCCGTAAGCAGGATCCTCAAATGGGACTCTTGAGTAATCGAGTTGGACACCACCATATACCAACTGTCGTAGTTGATAACAAATGAATAGGATATGTATCCAACTTTTCAAGAATATTGTTTTTATAGCTTTGGGAATTCCAAGGTTTACTAAAAAAATTCCAAACTTTACTTCAATTCCAAATTCCATTCCATATTCTCCTGTTCAATGGCTGTCTAGGTCTTGCATTCAGTTTATTTTCTTTACTCATCACAGCTCTTAGAGAAGGTTTCATGCTTTTTAGATATCTCTCTCACCTGCATCATAAATGTATCCAAAGTGTGCGCACTTGCAAATGCATCGTACACGTACATATTAAAAAAAAACGATAATCAATTCCTGCCTCTGAACGCAGTTTCTTCTTACGCGCCATTGAACAGGTAGCTTCTCTAAGAGCTGTGATGAGTAAAGAAAACTAACGAAATGCAAGACCAACACAGGCATTGAACGGAAGAACAGTGGAGTTATAGGTTCACAGATGAAATTGGTTTAGTTGATGCTGCTGCGTGTCTGTAGTGCTAGGAGGAAAAATAACTGCTAGCGTTGCCCTATCTTTTCACTCTAATTTAAAGCTTGTTTTTAAAATAAGTGAAATTAGTCCACTACATTTTCCAAAAGCACGTAATCTTGCACTAAAGACTCAAAGAATATCCGGATTTATGTTTCTTGTTTAAGCAATTAAGCTGGTCAAATGATTTCTTTATAATGTCGGCAGCCATCATAAAAACTACTGTACTACATATGGCAAAGTAGACTAAACAAGATCTTAAACAGAGGAACCGTGACACAGACAACCCAATCGAGACGCTGGTGGTTCTTCGACTCAAAACTAACAAGGATTTTTACAAATTTTAAACACAAAGCGAAAATATACACATGCATTAATTCAGTATCCAACAACTTTATCGTTCACGATCATTTACAACTTGCACGAACCAAAGAGAGTGAAATAGAAAAAAAATGAAAACAAGCATGGTGAAAATCTGGTAAGCTAATAGAGACCAAACAACGCAACAATAATGTGGTAAGCCAACAGATTCCGGCAATGCAACAATTGATGCTAAATGAGTAAGGCATGCAACACTCAATGCTTAAGATGCTAAAGGCACATGGTGAGGCAATATATGTGTAACCGACAAGCATATCATCACTTGGGTTGGTTTAGTTTGATGAGGGCCGGTTCTATCAAGCACCAAAACATGTAAACACTAACAACATTTATAGATGAAGTAAATCAAAATAAATATTTGTAAATAAGAGGCCACAAAAAAAAATTCTCTTTAACATTGACAATTGGAAAGGTAGGCTCCGAAGTGATCTTTCTATGTGTTCAGTACCGAATCAGATTTGAATATACCCTCAATTCGGATTTCTCCGACCAAAACAAATTACATAATTTTAGACCTCAGCGGCAGATTACAGATACATGATACCCAATTTTAGACGTGAGGTCAGTAATCAGCAACAACGGATTCTGCAGCTTTAGACTCTGAAGTGGATAAATGGCCTTCAGATCTCGATGTGAACCATCATCAGGCAAACACTGGTTAGAAAAAAACAAAAAAACATGAATGTTAATATTGATGGATAAGATAATTAAAATATCAAACAACACTCATTATTTTACAGATCTTACCGGAAAAAGAAACAGGAGACCGGTGCTGCTGCATTTCCCCCAATATTCCCCGAAACAAAAAACTTATATCCGAGAGAAGTCATTATGATGATTTTTTTCAAAGTTTGTGACCTTTTATTTGATCTCCAAGGTAGTATGTATAAATCTTCCCACATCTGATCCTGGAAACGGCAGGTGGAACTCTGGTTACTGGCCGCCTCACTCACACTGCAAGTCTCACTCTCTGTATACAACTTCTAATGAAATTGTAGGGTTTTGGTGATTTATAAGAAAGTTTATATGATTTACTAAAATACACTTGGATCGATCCCATTGTTGCAGCCCAATATGCAAGCCCAGTGCAGTTTTTACAATTTCGTCTAAGAGGGTGACCATAAGTTGGCTGAGTTATCTGAGTTATCTGAATCTGATCCGGTTGGAATTGAGCACGATCTGTTGTTTATGCATACTAATGTTTTCAGAAGTTGTGAAATTTATTGGTTTTGGTCGTTGATGTAGTGCAAGATATGGCAGAATCCTACTTGGAAGGAAGGGATCGACGAAAGAATATCCGTTAAATATTTTCCTATTTGTTATTTTTGTTAGGAAATAAGAGATATCTTGCTAGTATTGGCATGATATTATATTTAGTAGGATTTCCTCTTTATTAGCATTAATCATAAAAGATATTGGCATATCCCATAAGGCCTATATATGGCCACGTTTGTAAGGAAGATCGGCAGATTTTTTGAGAAAAGAAAACTCTTCCTTGAGAAGTTTATTCATTGTGTGATTTCTAGTACTAACATTCTACACCATTTGGTATTCAGAAACTGGGTATCGATCCTTCCAACATGGTTCGTGGTAGAGGTCAGGGTGGTCCTCGCGAGGCTTTAGTTGAGGAGGTAATGGAGAGAACGAGATACGATGAACTATCACGCACGGTTGAGCAGCTCGCCGGTCAGGTAGCAACCCTGTTACAACGACATGAGCGCCGTCATCCTCCTATTGATGAGTCCAATTCATCTGATGCCGATGACGATAATGATACTGATAACCCTTTTGCTGGGCGTGAGCGTGAATCTAGGAGTTGGGAATCATCATTCCGCATCGAAATTCCTGAGTTTCATGGTAGCGGGTTGACACCAGAGGATTGTATCGACTGGTTTTCTACTGTGGAGGAAGTTCTGGAATTTAAGAGGGTTCCTGATGATCGAGTGGTTCCGCTTGTGGCTACACGCTTTCGGGGTAGGGCTGCTGTTTGGTGGCGTCAACTGAAAGCTTCCCGGATTCAAAAAGGTAAAACTCCTATTTCTTCCTGGGCAAGGCTTGAAAAGTGTATGCGTTCAGCCTTTTTGCCATTTAACTATACCAGAGAACTGTATATTCGTTTACAAAACCTTCGTCAGGGTTTTCGTTCCATTGATGAATATACAAAAGAGTTCTATGATTTGGTCACTCGGTCAGGTATTACAGACACCGATGATCAGCTTGTCTCCCGCTATATAGGTGGTCTACGTGAGACTTTCCAAGACACACTAAATATGTTTGATTATTTTTCTGTGTCTGAGGTTCACCAACGAGCTCTGCGTTTGGAAAAACAATTATCCCGTAAGTCAATTAGGGCAGCTGTTGGCCGTCCTACTATTACTCCTTCACAGATTGCTTCCGCTCAACAGAATGTTAGTACGTCTCAAAGGCCTGGTCCTAAATGCTACCGTTGTGGTGATCCTGGTCACTTGGCAAACGATTGTCGTAAGGCTGGTCGACCCGGCAAAGCTTTACTTGTAGAGCCGACTGCTGCTGATGATATATTTGCTGATGCGGAGGAGACATCAACTGAGTTCGATGAAGTATTTCTGCCGGGAGACCAAGGTGACTGCTTGATGATTTCTCGACCATCGTTCCTGACGCCGAAGGTTGACACTGACGAGTCATGGCTCAGAAAGAACATCTTCCAGACAACGTGCACCATAGAAGGAAAAGTCTGTCGAATGATCATTGACTCAGGCAGCTGTGAGAACGTGGTGTCTGAAGAGGCTGTGAGAAAACTCAAGTTATCGACAGAGAAACATCCTAGTCCGTACTCTCTTCACTGGCTGAGTAAAGGTTCGGAGGTAACTATTTCCAAACGTTGTCTTGTGAAGTTTTCCATTGGTTCTGTATACGAGGATGCTTTGTGGTGTGATGTCGTGGTTATGGATGCTTGTCATCTGCTATTGGGACGACCTTGGCAATACGACAGGGAGGTAATTCACAATGGTAAACTAAACACATATTCATTCTTGTTCAAATCGACTCGCGTCACGTTAGTACCTGCCAAGGAAACTGTGCACAAACCACTCTCTAATCTGGCTTCCAATTTTCTGTCTTGGCGTACGTTTGAGACCGAGATGATGGATGAGGGTATTGTGTTCATCCTTTGTGGCCTTTCTCTTGCATCTGCGTCGACTGTGGCGGTTCCGTCATGTATCCAGGGAGTATTATCGGACTTTGCAGACATTTTTCCCGTTGACCTTCCGGATGGGTTGCCTCCATCTCGAGCTATTCAGCACCGGATAGACTTAGTACCAGGATCGGTTCTCCCTAATCGAGCTCATTACCGTATGAGCCCAAGAGAACACGAGGAACTACAACGTCAGGTAGGGGAGTTGTTAGCCAAGGGTCTCATCAGGGAGAGTCTTAGTCCTTGTGCAGTTCCGGCGTTACTCATTCCTAAGAAGGACGGTTCATGGCGCATGTGTGTGGACAGTCGTGCTATTAATAAGATTACGGTGAAGTATCGTTTTCCCATCCCTCGTCTGGATGATATCCTGGACCAGCTTCATGGTGCTACGATTTTTAGCAAATTGGATTTGCGTAGTGGCTACCATCAGATTCGTATACGGCCTGGAGATGAGTGGAAGACCGCTTTTAAAACTAGGGAAGGACTTTATGAATGGTTGGTGATGCCGTTTGGTCTCTCCAATGCTCCAAGTACGTTTATGCGTGTCATGAATGAAGTATTAAAACCATTCTTGGTCTTACGCCAGCAAAATTTCTTTGCCGCTACAAAGAAGTGTGTCTTCGGTACAGATCGCATTTTGTTTCTTGGATACATCATATCCAAGGATGGTATTTCCGTGGATGAATCGAAGGTTGATGCTGTGCGTACTTGGCCTTGTCCGCAAACAATCCATGAGGCCAGGAGTTTTCATGGGTTCGCATCCTTTTATAGAAGGTTTATTCCCCACTTTAGCACTATTGCAGCAGCAATCACCGATTGCATGAAGAATGGCAAGTTTTCTTGGACAGATGCAGCTACAGCAAGCTTCCTCTTACTGAAGGAGAAGCTTTGTTCTGCCCCTATACTGTCGTTACCAAATTTTTCTTTACCATTTGAGGTTCATACAGACGCCTCTAAGGTTGGTATAGGTGCAGTCCTCAGCCAATCCAGCAAACCGATCGCATTTTTTAGTGAGAAATTAAATGGCGCTAAGCGTAATTACAGCACGTATGAACTAGAGTTTTATGCCATCATCCAAACCCTTAAGCACTGGCGTCATTATTTGATTCATTCTGAATTTGTGTTGTTTACTGACCATGATGCTCTCAAGCACATCGGCAATCAAGACAAGATGAATGCACGAAAAGTTAAATGGGCTAATTATCTACAAGATTTCACATTTGTCCTCAAACACAAGGCTGGAACTCAGAACCGTGTGGCTGATGGTCTCAGTCGTCGACGAAGTCTGCTAACGTCACTACGGACGGAGGTCTTGGGTTTGGAATCGTTTGCTGATTTATACAAGACTGACCCCTATTTTGGTTCAATTCTGGACGCTGTGCATGCTGGCAACAGTACCCAGTTCTCGCTGTTGGATGGTTTTCTCTTCAAGGGAACTCGACTTTGCATTCCTGACTGTAGCTGGCGTTTACGTATCATTCAAGAACTGCATAACGAGGGTCACTTTGGTCGTGACAAGACCTTCCAGTTGGTTTCAACATCATACTTTTGGCCGCGCTTGTTTAAAGAGGTACAACGTTTCGTCTCTCGTTGTCATATCTGTCAGGTATCTAAAGGTTCTACGACAAATGCTGGTCTTTATATGCCATTACCAATTCCGTCTAAGCCTTGGACTGATATTAGTATGGACTTTGTTGTGGGTTTGCCTCGCACTCAACATGGGATGGATTCTATTTTTGTCGTCGTTGACAGATTTTCCAAAATGGCGCACTTTATAGCTTGCAAAAAAACTACGGATGCAGTTCATGTGGCATTTTTGTTTTTTCAACACGTGTATCGTCTTCATGGTCTCCCAGAGTCCATTGTATCGGACCGTGATTCTAAATTTCTTAGTCATTTCTGGAGGTCTCTTTGGAAATTATTGCGTACGGAGTTGAAATTCAGCAGTGCTTATCACCCTCAAACGGATGGGCAGACAGAGGTTGTTAACCGATCTCTTGGGAACATACTTCGCAGCCTGGTGGGTTCTCACACTAAACAATGGGACAAGCATTTGTTTCAAGCAGAATTTGCCTTCAACAGAGCCATTCATAAGAGCACCGGGTTTAGCCCTTTCCAAGTGGTACATGATGATTAGAGGCAAATCCTTCTCTAAGGATTTTTGCGGTCAAGATATTCTTGATTCCAATCGAAGCCTTGTTTTATGAACGAACACTTCTGGACAAATCTAGCCGCAAACCTTCGCACTAAGTTTTAGATTTTTTAAGAATAACCCCAAGATCTAAATCTGGAAGCCATGAGTTAAGCTGAAAATTCGTCTCCCACAAGAGTACAAAGCCCAAAATTATCAAGGCTGCTACAGACATGGTAACAAATTCCACCAAGGGTGACCATTCCCCATTCAAAATCTAACAAGTGTAGATGTTTTCGGCTATCATCCACCACAAGATATAATTATAAGTAACGTACTTCATCCACAACTGAGCGGCACCGGCCGTGTGTTTGGCAGCTTGGACGTCAGAACATATTAGCCGCAAAGTTAATAGGCCAGGGTTCTATCAAGCACCAAAACAGTAGTCAGGGCCGGTCCTGAGTATTTTTTGCCCCAAAGCAAATCCAACCAATGTTGCCCCCTTACCCTAAAAAAAACACAAAATTAGTTAAAAGACCAAAATCAACAATTACTAGGTGAAAAAGACATCTAAATTTCGATACTGTTTAAATAGACAAAAACGTAAAAATAGCCAGGATGTAAACAGTTTCATCCTACCATTTTCAAATACTTTTTCTTATTTTTAATTTACATCAGGATGCATCCAGTTTCATCCTCACTATTTTTTAAGTTTAAGCCAAGATGAGTCCAGTTTCATCCTTGCTAATTTTTTTTTTGTCCATTTCACCCATACTGATTTTTACTCGTCCATTAGAACCATGTTTAAAATTATTTGGACAAATGACCCATTTTTCGTAAAAAAAAATAGGATCAAGAGCGTAGCTAATAGGTTCCTTTTAATCTGTTTCAAAAAAACTCTCATCCTTAATGCCGACATACTAATTAACATTTAATCAACGATGACCTATGTTGTCTAAGAATGGAGTAGAGTTTCAAACAACAAACACACACAATCCCCAGAAAAGTAGAATTGCAATTGAAGTTATAGCATTCCAGACATACCTTGAGACATAGAGATAAATCAAATAACTTTTTCAAACATTCAGAAATCCTAAGATTCCTAACTACACCGACTTAAGTTGATTTTCAATTGGTTGGAAAATTAGTTCCTCAATCTTCTCCCAATTCTCTTCCCAGTTAGCAACTAAATACTACTACAAAAGACTCTTATTTTGTTGCCCTCCTAGCTTGTTGCCCCAAAGTGGAGCTTTAATGTAATACACTAAAAACATTTACAAATGAAGTAAATCAAATTAAATATTTGTGAATAAGGGCTATAAAGAAAATTTTCTCTTTGGCAATTTGTTGTTGAAAGGTAAGCGCTTTGAAGTGGTCTTCTATGTTCAGGTAATTAATTAACCAGCAAAGTTACAAATTGATACTTAAGCAAGCAAGCAACTTCAAAAATCCATAATCCAGTGATTACCAATATATGAGATCTTAAACTTTCTGAAGCTTTACCATTAATCATTTTGGAAATCAGCAGTAAATTACAGCTACATGATACCCAATTTTGGAGTTGATAACAAAGGAAATCAATCTCTTACACAAACAAATAACGTTATGGCTGAGTCGCGGACTAAGTCGCTTTCTTTAAGACGTTTCGCGGCTCTGCCCAAGATTGTGTAAGAAGTTCTTTAATGGCGCGTCGTTCCCAGGATAAAACAGCCGAGATCAATCTCTTACACAATCACTCTTGCACGGTGAGAGGATGTGAAACTTCTAAACTTCATTCTTGCTCAGAACTCTTTATAAAAAACCAAGGATGATCATACACTTGTTTTTTCTTTCTTACAAACAATTCATTTTTCATTGAAAACCCAAAAAACATAAAAGAAAGCTCTCTCACTAAAAAATGTTTCAACGACTCTTCAAGTTCTTTTTAACACCAAAACATAAATGAAAAAACTCTCTCATAAGAAAATGTACTACAACTCCTCTAACCCTTTTCATAAAAATTATGATTTTATTTTAATAGCCAAGGAAATAAATATGAGTAAATAAAGGACATTATTGAGATGTTAATTAGCTTCATTAACCCAATCAATTTGAAAACGATTTTTGACATTAAAACAAAATAAATTCATTCTTTAAGGAAAGGAATAATAGTCACATTAAAATCATTTAATTGTGAGAATAACATTTGGAAATTAATTAATATTTTTAAAACATATATCTCAACATTTACAACTTGCACGATCCAAAGCGACTGAAATAAACAAGCATGGTGAAAAGTTTGGTAAACTATCAAAGCCCCAACAACGCAATAATTAATAATGTGGTAAGGCAACAGATTCCACCAATGCAACAATCAATGCTTAAGATGCTAAAGGCACATAGTAAGGTAATATATGTATAACTGATCATCACTTGGCTTGGTTTAGTTTGATGAGAGCCAGTTCAATCAAGCACCAACATATGTAACACTAACAACATTTATAGATGAAGTAAATCAAACTAAATATTTGTAAATAAGAGCCATAAAGAAAAATTTCTCTTTTAACATTTATAATTGAAAGGTAAGCTCTGAAGTGTTCTTTCTATGTGTTTAGTACCGAATCAGATATGAATACACCTTCAATTCAAATTTCTCCCGACCATAACAAATTCCATACTTTGCCCAAATAATGTTGCTTAATAATCGGATACAATTAAACAACCTCAAAAATCCCTAATCCAGTGATTGCTAACAAGATCTTAAACTTTCTTTCTGAAGCTTTACCATTAATAATTTAGAACTCAGCGGCAGATTACATATACATGATACCTAATTTTGGACGTGAGGTCGGTAATCAGCAACAACTAATTCTGCAGCTTTAAACTCTGAAGTGGATGAGTGGCCTTCAGATCTCAATGTGAACCATTGGCCAATCACTGTTAGAAAAACACAAAACAAGAATGTTAATATTGATGGCTAAGACAATTAAAATATCAAACAACACCCATTATTTTACAGATCTTACCGGAAAAAGATAAAGGAGACCGGTGCTACTGCATTTCACCCAATATTCCTGAAAACAAAAAAAAAATTATATGCGAGAGGAGAAGCCATTATGATACTTTTTTCAAAGATTCGTGTCTCACTTCTCTTTGATCTCCAAGGTATTATGTTTAAATCTTCCCACATCTGATTCTAGGAACGACAGGAAGAACTCCGGTTACTGACCGTCTCACTCTCACTCACACTTAATACGGTGTTATTCAAAATAATTATCTAATAATTATTTAATATGAGAAAAGATTACACAATAATTATTTGGTTTTACTGAACTGAACTCAGACAAAAAAATAAAAAAATCTTCTCTTAGGCCTGTCACCGTCTTAAAAAAGGGAAGTGATACACTCACCGCATCTTTCTCCCGCAATTGCTCCCGATTGTCAATCCAACATCCCAGAAAAACGTTCTTAACATCGAGATTATCAAGGATGAATGTGGGGCCCAAGGTTTATTAGAGGCGGGATTTTGTGAGGGACAAAGATGCGGTCAATCTATCATTTTCCCTTACAAAATAGTTCTGAATGAAGGAGTAATTTGGGTGAATGGTCGGTCCCACTAGTAATTTGGACGTGAGGTCTGTAACAAAACCCTAAATAAATAGAAAGACCTTCAATTAAAGGACTCTTACTCAAAAAGCTCGATGCAACTTTACGTGTTCAACGTCAACGTCAGTCATCACAATGTGATTCAAAAAAGCGCAAGCTGGTGGAGGATCTTCATGAGCGAGAACGTGCTGCTTTTGGTCCAGATCTTGATAGACTAGCTCGAGAAGATGAGGAGGGGAAATATAATAAGGAGATGAAAGAAAGTACGGAAAAAATAATTGGCAATGAGATGCAAGCTTTGGATCGTAAGAAAAAGACAAAGGTTGAATTCTTTGTAGAGTATAGTGCTGAGAGGTTAAAGGAATTGTTTGGTAAGTTTGGAGTTGTTGAATATGTCGTTGTTAAAAAATCTAAAAATAACAATGGTCTGCTCTTCTGGACATGGCTTCTATATATGAAGCTGCAGCAGTTGCCGCCTTGAAAGTTGTTCAAGGTGAGTTTTCAGATCGGTTGCTTGTTAGTCGTCTTCCGCCAAAAGCTTAGCCTGCAAAAAGTAGCCGAAGTGGTTGATGATGATACTTGAATAAACTGGAGAGAGTCGATACATGCATCAGTCTAACTTCTGGTACGTATTGGGGTTCAGCAGGAATGTATTCAAGAATGTGCAGGATTAGCAGGGTGTGCAGTTGGAGAGTTTCCAATTTCTTATCTTGGGATTCCTATAGGGGCATCTACTAGACTAAGATCTGTTTGGAATGTTGTGATTGAAAGAATGATTCTGAAGCTAGCTCCTTGGAAGAGAAGGTACCTCTCGAAATCCGGAAGGGTTGAGCTCATCAATAGCGCGGTAGCATCCATCCCTTTGTATTATCTTTCACTTTTTCAAATGCCTATTTCAGTAGCGAAGAAATTAGAAAAACTGATGCGGAATTTTCTTTGGGGAGATACTATTAACAAGAAAAGCCTTCATTGGAGGTCGTGGAAAAAAGTTTTTGTCCCTAAGAGTGAAGGCGGTCTGGGCATCAGAAATTTAAAGGTTACCAACGACGCTCTGTTAACAAAGTGGTTGTGGAGATATGGAGAGGAGAAGATGAGTTTGTGGAGGAAAATCATTTTTGAGAAATTCGGCGGCATTGAAGAAGTTTGGTTACCTAAAGACTCAAAAAGAACGTATGGGTGGGGGTTATGGCGGGGTATTCTCAATCAGTCTGCTTTCCTTAAAAATGGGTCCAAAATTTCAATAGGTAGAGGAAATAAGACGAATTTTTGGGATGATGTTTGGTGTCATGAAAAAACTCTTAGAGAGTTATTTCCAAAGCTATGGAAAATCAGCAGAAAGAAGGAAGCTACAGTTGAAGATATCTACATCGATGACGGGGATGGACCGTCTTGGAACATTGACCCTTGTAGAAGGCTTAAGGATCAGGAAATTCAAGATGTTACAGAATTCTCTAGACTTTTAGACGATCGAAGAGCTCCTGTTGCAACCGATGATACACGGGAGTGGACTTACAGCCCCAAAGGTATGTTCTCTGTTAGTTCTTGCTATGCTTGGCTTATGCATGATCAAGGACATATCACTCCTCCAAAATTTCCATCTAAATACATTTGGAACAAGACAATCCCTCCTAAGGTTAGTTTCTTGGTTTGGGCTGCTGCAAATAGAGTTGTTCCCACTCTTTCTATGTTGTCGAGAAGGGGTATGATAGTGGTGAATTTATGTGGGTTCTGTGATAATAATGAGGAATCGGTTGAACATTTGTTTCTCCATTGCCCTTTCATTTGGAAGATTTGAGAACATTTTCTTCAACAGCTGGGTTTTGCCTGGGTTCATCCCACAACCATTATTGATTTCTTATGGAAGTGGAAATTGAAGTTTTCGACCAAACCCCTTGTGTTCTTGCGATATTGTCTTCCGTTTGCTTTGTGGTGGGTGGTGTGGTTGGAAAGAAATGACATTCAAATAGCGAAGAAGCAAGGGAGGAAAACCTTAAACTCTCTTATTATAGATATAAAGTTGTTGTTGCTTAGTTGGTCTGTTAATGTTGATTCATTCAAAAACATGAAGTTAGATGACTTCGTTTTTGATTGGAAAATCTTATTTAGAGAATAGTCAGTTGTAAGTTCTTTTTTCTCTCATGTATCTTTCGAGGGTGCTGTCTTGGCACTTTCTTTTCTAATTCCATCTTATCTTTTTCAAAAAAAAAAACTTCTGGTACGTATTGCCATCTCATCTTGCATATGAGTCCGATTTTGTGCATATTCTCTAGCAAGTGTTAACGTGATTTTTTATTTTATTTTAGTAGGCATGTACTGAGTGCGGAGATTATAATGCTTGTTGCTGGCTTCTGGATTTCCTGTTTCCTCCTTGTCATTGCATTGTGGTTTTAGGCCCTATTTGGTAGCATCGTCATCAATTTTCTTTTCTTTTTTTAATTTTATATGTCAGCTTGGACAACATTAAACCTATTAGCTTATTATACACGAGGCTTCCAATTTCTTCTTGCTTGGTTTTCTGATCTTTCTTGTATGCATATTTTCAGGTTTCTATGATCTTTCCACATAGCTTCTTCCTAACAAAAAGCAAGAGTGCAAGACAGTGTTGAAGATACTTTTTTTTTGGTGCATATATTATTTGAGTTGAAATTGGACCAATTTTAGGCACAATATCAAGACCTAATGCAACCCCCATGAAATGAGATGAGTTAAGACTTCAAGCCGATGAGAACTAAGCATGTGTTTGATGCTAAGAGCAACTGCAGTGGTGCGAGTATAACCAAAGATCAAAGACCAAAAAAAACGACCAAATTTGAGTTTAGTCTGGTGTGTGACGCTACGGGTGGAAGACTAAATTTGATCGAGCGTAACACTGTGCATTCGCCTGATGTGGGGCGTAAGACTATACGTCCGCCCGTTGTTTTATAAAAAAAAAAAAAAAAAAAAAATTGGGGCGGAGGATTAAATCTCCGCCCGTCCCACTAATATTTCAAAGTCATCTTATGGGGCGGAGGTGTAAAGCCCCGCCCCATACAAAATTGAAAAAAAAATGAATCGCGCGGAGATTAAAAACACGCCTGGTGTGGGGCGTAAACTAAATGTACGCCTGGTGTGGGGCGTAGCCTTCAGGTCCCGCGCGATCAAATTTGGGTTTAGTCTTGGTCCCAGACCAAATATAGTCTGGGATTTAATCGATGGTCAGGATTTAATCGATAGTCCGTCCCACTACGTCTCGTTAATAAACCAAATATTTGGGTTTAGTCGCCCACTGTGGATGCTCTAAGGGATTAATTTTTAGTCGTTACTATGCAAAGAAATAATTTTTTCAAGAGACAAGGGAAGAAATTTCAAAGAGGTAATTGAATTCTCATCAATCTCATCTGCAAATCCAATTCTTTATAAGATGGGGAAGATCAAAGATATATATGCTTCTTCAAAGCAGAAGGCAGCTAAAGTGCTTTCAGCTGATATATGGCATACTAGTTCTCCACGGAATTGATGACTTAGTGAAACATTAATATGATCTTCATGCAATGACAAACAGCTTCTGACTCCTTAGATAGCGTTAATTGTGTTCCAGAACATTGGAATTTTAACCGCTGCTGGTTTGGAGTTTGTACGGCGTTTTCGCTTCTTAGTGTTAACCGACTTCATTATTTTTATACCTTCTTCTCCTAGTTTTCAAAATCCACCAGAGAGATAGCTAGAACTGTAAGCTAAGACATCACCACTCTTCGTAATGGCTAGCGGTATGTCATATACAGCAATCGCTGTACTCCAATCGCATGATAGCTAGAACTGTAAGCTAAGACATCACCACTCTTCGCATGATAGGTGTTCATCCTTCTTTAGCATGCCAGTGTCATCGTTCTTCTTTATATATAGCCATGCATCAGAACACTCGGTAGTGAGTGAAAATATGTATTTCAATTTAGTGAAGTCCAAAAATGATGCTTCTTTTTTTTTTTTAGTGAAATACGATATCCGGTAACGATATCTAAGTGTTTGATAATCCGTCATCTTTTTTAGAAGTCCATCTGTTTATTTCAAAAAAAATTTAGCCCAAAAATTCAGGAGCTTCTTTGCATTCGCGGCATTGGTAATTCGAAGAGAAAAGTTCACAGAGCAAAACCGTGTGGCTTTAGAAAATGAGTTATCTTCGATGAAAATATTGCGTTCTAGACTTGTCAGTCTGAGAGTTGCTTCAGATGGGGAACTAAAAACATTAAGCGAAATAGAACAGTCTTCTCTTCAACAGTTGGCTAAGCATGTTCCAAACATTAAAGAAACTCCCCAGTATTCTGTTTTTACCTCTGATCAAAGATTGACAATTAAAAGTGCTCTTATGCGAGCAGAAAGGCACAACCGAATAAGCATATACAAAAAAATAAGGACCTCAAAGTTGTATGTATGCAGTTCTGTCCTTAATATTTTTGGGCTTGGTGTCTTCCGTAGCCATCTACGTAAACCGAATAAAAACCCACCCAATATTCCAATTTCTAAATAACTGCCTTCTGGCGAACTAGGTGGTGAAAGATATTCCCGAAAGTTTTCATCTCACAAATCAAAAACCAGAATGATCCCAGCTTCATTGTTACTCCAGTGAAGATCTCCGTCCGCAGAGATACCATGTCCGGAGAAAACTAAGTTAATTTGAAGATCGAACTTTCCAATATTTCTCTAACCATTGCCACTGCCAAGAATGTACACCATGACCTCTACATATTTGTCTTGTTTCTTATACATAAGGACGGCTTTGTACTCGTTGGTTGAAGTAAGGTAACCAAATCTGATCCACCTAAACGTATAGTGTCCAACATTAATCTTAGGTTCAGGAAGAATAACATACTCTTTTGTCATGGGGTTATAGATACAAAAATGTAGAAAATCTGATATCAAAGACTTAAAAGAACGCAGAATTAAACTCCAAACAAATACTTCTTTTAATTGATATATTACGACCCATGGCTCAACAGCCTATTTATATGACTAACAAACTTGACTTTCAAGCAAATAGACTTTCCTAATCATAATCAAACTCTAACAAAAAACTTCTAGACAATTCTTATGTAAACAAACTCTTAAAACCAGTAATACTTGCAACCCAAGTAAACTTCTAAATACCGTACCATGCGTCAACAACTCTTATTGATCCATTCACTTCATATCAACTGTACCAGTTGACCCGACCATACTCTGTCAACTCTCAATGTTGACACACACACTATTGTATCGACAACTCTTGTTGATCCCTTCTGCCTTCTTTATGGTATCTTGGTTTATTCTTCAACATCCTCCCTTAAACCAAGATACTCTTTGCTAATCATTCCCAACTTTCCACGCAAGTAAATGAAAGTATTAGACTTCAAAGACTTGGTGAAAATATCTGCCACTTGCTCTTCACTCTCAACAAACTCAACAGTTATCTCCTTATTGCTTACAAGTTCTCTGATGTAATGATATTTGATATCAATATTCTTACTTCTTCCATGAAGTACTGGATTCTTAGTTAGTGAAATTGTCAACTTATTATAACAAACTATTGTTGTTGGTGTTGTTTGTTCTTGAAACAATGACTTCAGCATCATTCTTTACCATACAGCCTGTGTAGCACAATTTCTAGCAGTTATATACTCATCTTCTGTTGTAGATAATGCAACAACTTGTTGCTTCTTAGATGACCAAGAGAAAAATCCAGTTCCAAACTGAAATCCATAACCTAATGTACTTCTTCTTCCTTCCGTATCTCCATCCCAATCACTATCAGTGAAACCAACCAACTTTGGATCTTCTGAGATAGTATAAAAGATTCCCATGCTTGTTGTTCCTTTTACATACTTCAGAATACGTTTTGCAGCTTGTAAATGTGATTGTCTAGGAGATTCCATAAACCTACTAACCAACCCAACCGCATACATGATATCAGGTCTTGTAGCAGCCAAATATCTTAAACATCCAACAAGACCTTTAAAGTCTGTTGAATTCACAAGCTCTCCTGATCCATCTTTTGTCAATTTCAGTCTCTCTTCTACTGGTGTTAAAATTGGATTACAATTATCCACCTTGAAACGCTTCAAAATTCCTTCAGTATACCTTTGTTGATTAATAAAAACTCCTCTCTCAGTTTGTTGTACTTCAATACCAAGAAAGTAAGACATCAAACCAAGATCTGTCATCTCAAACTCCTTCATCATATCCTCCCTGAATTCATTGATCATTTCAGAACTATTTCCAGTAAATATGAGATTATCCACATACAAACACTATAATATGATTGCCAAGAGTATCAGCTTTCAAATATAGAGTATGCTCATGTGGACATCTTGTAAATCCTTTCTTAAGAAAATAAGAATCTATTATTGTATACGAAGCTCTTGGTGCTTGTTTCAAACCATACAAAGCTTTTTTCACTTGTACACTTCATTCTCCTTCCCCTCCATAATGTAGCCAGCTGGTTGCTCTACATAAACTTCTTCTTCCAATACTCCATTCGAGAATGCTGACTTCACATCCATCTGAAATATCTTCCAATGCTTTTGTGCAGCTAAAGCAATGATCATCCTTACTGTATCAAGTCTTGCAACTGGTGCAAATACTTCTGAATAATCAACTTCTTATCTTTGTCTATAACCCTTCGCAACTAACCTTGCTTTCAGTCTTTTTATTTCATCATTTGACTTGTATTTTGTTTTGTAAACCCATTTAACACCAATAGGCTTCTTTCCTGGTGGAAGTGTTGTTAGTTCCCAAGTATTATTCTTCTCAATTGACTCCAATTCTTGAAAAATCAAGGGTCTAACAACACCACCCAATATTTCGCTTAGCAATCTGTATGGACTAACTCCAATATACTTTGCTAGAGAATCAACTAGACAATCAGACTCAATTTAGATTAAAGTATATCGAGGAGTTAATATCTCTCTCTTGATTTGATCTTTACTCAAACTAATAATAATCAGCGAGTCTTTATCAAATACAAGGAATAACTTGGATGGTACCAAAGACCAATATCCAAGGATCAATCAATGACAATCAACAACCAAAGGTTGGATTACTCTAATTGATGATCTAATGCACAACATGTATTATTTCAATTATATAAAAAATATAATGCGGAAATAGAAATAACACAGACCAGAAATTTTGTTAACGAGGAAACCGCAAATGCTGAAAAACCCCGAGACCTAGTCCAGATTGAACACAAACTGTATTAAGCCGCTACAGACACTAGCCTACTCCAAGCTAACTTCGGACTGGACTGTAGTTGAACCCCAATCAATCTCCCACTGATCCAAGGTACAGTTATGCACCTACGCCTCTGATCCCAGCAAGATACTGCGCACTTGAATCCCTTAGCTGATCTCACACACAACTAAGAGTTTCTACGACCCAAAATCGCAGGCTTTAACAATAAACAAATCTGTCTCACACAGGCAAGTCTATCAAAGGATCAATCTGTCTCCCACAGATAAACCCTAAAGGTTTTGTTCCGTCTTTTGATAATAATCAAGGTGAGCAGGAACCAATTGATAATCCGACCTTATATTCCCGAAGAACAGCCTAGATTCATCAATCACCTCACAACAATCTTAATCGTATGGTAGCGAAACAAGATGTTGTGGAATCACAAACGATGAGACGGAGACGTTTATGATTACTTTTTATATCTTGCCTATCGTAGATATCAATCTCAATCCAATCAATCTGATTGTACTCGTACGATAGAAAATGCAAAATTAGATCACACAACTACGATAAAAGTAGTATCGGTCTGGCTTCACAATCCCAATGAATTCTTTAAGTCGCTAACCCGGTTTGAGAAAAGAAAACTAGAGGTTAAAGGAGAATCGACTCTAGTATGAAAACTAGTATCACACGTAAGGTATGGGGATTAGTTTTGCACAATACCAGATGTCTCCTTTATATAGTCTTTCAAATCAGGGTTTTTCCTTGGTCACAAAGCAAACAATATCCACCGTTAGATGAAAACATGATTTAGATTCAAGTTAATATTTCTCAACCGTTAGATCGAAAACTTAGCTTGTTATACACACTTGACAATACACATTTTTAGGTTTGTTAACCGTACCCAAATGTATGCACTTGTTGGTTCAATAATAGTCAACCAAAAGGTTAGCCATATGAGCACTTCATATCAACCATGTTCTTCTTCACCATAACTAGTTCAAATGACTTCAAATGAACTAGTTAGATAGTTGTTCAATTGCAAGGAAATCTCATTTACTACACAAGACACAATTGAAGCAAAGATGATTTGATTCACTTGAATCGGTTCATGAACTTTTATATCCACGGTTTGCATACTTCATTCCTTAGTCTTTTTAAGATTAAGTTTAGAAATCATCTTCAGATATATAACCTTTCTCAAGTTCGCAGACTAGGTTCGCGGACTTAAGCAACCGGTAGAGTTTACAAACTCTAGTAGAAAATCTCGGCAAAGACCTTCCGCCGGTTCGCGGACTAGTCTAGTTTGTCAACTCTAGTAGAATTTCTCGGGATGAGAAGTTCGGAAGTTCGTGGACTTGGCAAAGCCATTCTTACGGTTTCTCTTGATCAACAAAGTTCGCAAACTTTGGTTCAAGGAATATGACTTATACATAAATGTGTTTCCACAACAATGTTTGTGTCCACCATTGGTTATGTAATCTAAACTCTCATTTCAGTCATTAAAACATTCTTAGAGGACGTTATATAGTTATTACACCATTTCTCGTCAAAGCAATTTTCAAGATGATTGAAACATATCATGACTTTCATCACATGGTAAAGATAAACTTGATCGAAGCGAAAAGCTTACCAACACATATTTCGAGATATAGATAGGCGAGGTATACTCGGCTCGAAATACCAAATGTGTATAATCCAAGTCTATATATATAGCATACGACTTCTTGTCTCAAAGAGTAGGAGATAGAATAGATAGACTTTTGAGTGATAGATAAGTTCAAGTCTTCACATACCTTTTTGTCGAGAATTTCTGCTGGTTCCTTGAGTAGTTCTTCTACTTGTATGATGAATCGCCATGAAGTCCTTAAGCTCAACTACATTTTCTATCCTAGTCCAAGACTTAGCTATAATAGACTAGAAATCAAGACTTATAGTTTTGATCACTAACATTGACAAACATGCTTGAGATAGCAACGCATGCGAGTTCGACCGAGCAATGATCTAACAATTCTTCATTCGTGGATTGAATCCAACCTTGTTCTTTAGAAGCTTCTTTATAAGCTACAGGATCACAATCTCCAAATAGTGCAATATTCACCACTTCATCATCAATATCTTCATCATCTCTTTATACAACATAATCATTAAACCTAGAAGGTATGATATATTTTCTTCATGGTCTTGTATTTTCTTGTTGTGTTGTTGCTTCAGTTCTTGCTTCTTCATGCTGTTATTCAACATTGTCTTGAGCTTGCACTTCTTCCTCAACTACAATTGGTACTATTCTGACAGCAAAAGGTGGATCAACATTCCTTGTTGATCCAATATTATGTGGATCAACATCCCTTGTTGATCCATTGTTATGAGGATCAACTTTGGTTGTTGATCCATTATTCCAATTCCATTGTGAATCTTCATCAAATATCACATTTGTACTTATAACTATCTTCCTAGTTTCTGGGTTATATAGCTTGTATCCTTTAGTCACTGAACTGTAACCAACAAGAATATATTTTTCACTCTTAACATCTAGCTTCTTTCTTAATTCTTTTGGCACATGTGCATATGCAATGCACCCAAAAATTCTCAGATGTCTTACACTTGGTCTCACTCCTCTTCATGCTTCTTCCGGTGTATTGTTATTCAAAATATTTGTAGGATATCTATTAAGTAGATACACTGCTGTATCAACTGCATAACCCCAGAAATTCTTTGGTAGATCTTTTGTTCTTCTTATAGTTCTTGCCATCTCCATTATGGTTATGTTCTTTCTTTCAGCTACACCATTCTGTTGAGGTGTATATCTTGTTGTTAGCTGATGTAGAATACCATGTTCTTCCATGAAACTATTAACAACAGTATATTCTGTTCCTCTATCAGTTCTTAATATGTTGATGTTTTTACTAATTTGTTTCTCAGCATATGCTTTGAAACTTCTAAAAGCATGAAAAGCATCACTCTTTTGCTTAAGTAAATATACCCATGCTTTCCTACTAAAATCATCAATGAAAGTTATAAAATAGTTATTACCTCCATGTGATGTAACTTCTATAGGACCACGCAAGTCACTATGAATGATCTCCAACTGTTGTTCATCTCTTCTATCTTTGTTAACTGTAAATGGATCTCTATGCTGCTTACCAAAGATACAGTTCTCACATCTTGATTCTGGAATTTGAATGAAAGGTAATCCTGATACCATCTCCTTCTTTGCTAAAAATTTGCAAACTGTTAAAGTTCACATGTCCCAGTCTCTTTTGCGATAACCAAATATCATTATGAACACTACAACTGTAACATCTTTCTTTTTGATGTTGAATGTTCAAAGGAAATAGTCTGTTTTTAGTCATCTCCACCCTTGCTATCAATCTTCTTCTTCTATCTCTGATGAAGCATAACCCATTGTAAATATTCATAGAATATCCTCTTTCAGACAATTGACCCATACTTGATGTATGCTTTAGATCCATTCTTGAGAAAAATGCTTATTCTTCCTTTTCCCATAACTGGAATAGTTGAACTATTTCCAAACTTTATAGTGGATCTTACAGACTCATCCAATCTTTCAAACAAATCTTTTCTGCCACACATATGATTTCTGCAACCTGTATCCAAGTACCACTTAAGTTGAGGTTGTTCTTCTGCTGTATGACATGCTAATAACATGTTTTCAGTATTCTGCTCTTCTGTTTATTCTTCTTCTTGACTTTCAGTTAATAGAGTTTGCGCAGCTCCTTCAACTATAGCTCCTTCTGCCGGTTCTACATAACCATCTTTTATAATATCCAATACTTCTTGGTATGTAAAAATATCCTCCATCTGTAACCTCCAATGTTCAAAGTTTTTCCCTTCAAATACTGGCACCTTGATTGAACTTAAACTCGTCATCTTCTTAAACTTAACTTCTCATACCCACAGCCCTAAAATCTGATACCAGTGCTCTGATACCAGATGTAGAAAATCTGATATCAAAGACTTAAAAGAACACACAACAAAACTCAAACAAATACTTCTCTTAATTGATATATTACGACCCATGGCTCAACAACCTATTTATATGACTAACAAACTAGACTCTCAAGAAAAATGACTTTCCTAATCATAATCAAACTCTAACAAGAAACTTCTAGATGATTCTTACGTAAACAAACTCTTAAAACCAGTAATATTTTCAACCCAAGTAAACTTCTAAATACTGTACCACGCGTCAACAACACTTGTTGATCCATTCACTTCTAAATACCCGACCATGCTCTGTCAACTCTCAATGTTGACACACAATATTGTATCAACAACTCTTGTTGATCCATTCTGCCTTCTTTATGGCATCTTGGTTTATTCTTCAACAAAAAACTTTCTTTCTGACCACTAAGACATATTAAACCATTAATCGAGCCATCAAAAGTATGAAACTCAGAAGGAGGCGTTCGGTTGATCTTTCTTATTTTACCAACTTGTGATGTTTCGTGATTCTCAATATATTCAAAATAATGGAGTTGTGAATTCTCAGCAGCCAACGCAAGAAAACCCAACTTATTAGACTCAAAAACATGATGATTAAGACGATTTCCGTGCATCTTGGAGAACGATGAATGCAGAATAAGATCTCTCCATGGTTTTGACACTAACTTGCAATCTAAAAGTGATTCAGAGGGTTAACGAGTCAAAATATCCGATATAATCTCCGGTGGGAGAATGTTGAAACTATCCATCAAAACACCTGAAGTCGAAAAAAGCTCGACTTGATGAATATATAGAGTGGTATGAGAACTGAATATATATAGGGCTGACCGGAAGACCAATTTTTAAGCATACAAATTCGAATGTAAAAATGATTTGAAGGGCCACAAGGAAGTTGAAACCAAATCTATGTAGGAATAGAGAACTCCCATATATACACCGATTCAACTTTTCTAATTTTTCAAGTTGCTATGATCTCTCTACATGGCTTCTTCTTCATTGTGAAAAACTGAGACAATGTTAAACATGACTTTTTTGCACTTTTTATGCTTAAAACGATCCAATGTTTTTGAAACGGGATGAGTTGAAGCCATTAAGGCTGTGTTTGATGCTGAGGGTTATTAGATTTTAGGAGACAGAGTTTAATGAATTCACAACTGTGAATATTTTGTTTATTCTCATTGATATATATAGTGAATTAGGTTACATAGGAATTAACTAAGAAGTTACAACAAATAGAGATATTCTATGAATATGACTATATTTACGTAAGACTAAAACTAGTAAACAACTAGTAAACTGGGAAACCTAGTAAACCTAGTAGACTACAGATATATCGCTAACACCCCCCCTCAAGTTGGAGGAGTCGATCCACATCGAATACCCAACTTGCTAACCAAATGCTGAAATTGCTTGACACCTAAAGGTTTTGTGAATAAATCTGCAAGCTGTTCAGAAGACTGTAGATGTTGTGGTTTGATTAAGCCGTTGAGCAGTTTTTCTCGGACAAAATAACAATCAATTTCGATGTGCTTCGTCCGCTCGTGGAACACTGGATTTTGAGAAATGTGAATAGCTGCTTGACTGTCACAGGAAACAATTATAGGAAGAATGCAAGGAATTCTTAAATCCTGAAACAAATAACGAAGCCATTGTACTTCTGCAGTTAAATGTGCAAGGGCCCGATATTCAGCCTCAACAGAGGAACGAGCAACAATTGGTTTCTTTTTAGATTTCCAGGAAACTGGGATGTTACCTATAGTAACAAGATATCCAGTAGTGGATCGTCGGGTCATTGGACATCCTGCCCAATCAGATTCGGTATATCCTTTGAGTATTGATGAGTGCCAAATATTGTATATATTTATCCTTTTTTGTTGGCATTTTAACTCATCTTTTGCGCATTAATTCTACATTTTATCCCATATTCTGTATTTTCATTGTTTTCAAGAATAAATATTTTTATTAATTAATTTTGCATTTTTAGGTAATAAATAAAGTTCGGATGAGTCGTGGAGCGAAAAGAGCAGAAAAGTAGTGAAAAGCCGGGAGAAATTACGCAAGGAAGCCGCGAAGAATGGTGCGCACAACCTCATTTTCTACACACAAAAGCGCCTCCGTTCTCAGCCATCAGATCAGTTCTCGGGAGCATCCGACGGTCGCTCCTTCATAGATCATCAAAAATCGGATGTCTCTGCCGAGCACCACAGCGCTGAAATTCCAAGCCTTCAGATTAGATTGTAGTTGAATCCAACGGTCGCTCCCTTTCTGTTCATCAAAGTTTGATATCTCCGACTTACACTACAGCACCTAACTCCATCTGGTACCGTTAACTTCGTTGCACCTCAGAATCCGACGGTCGCTTCACACACCCTTCCATCTATCCGTTCGATTCCACTCAGATCTAATGATCCAACATCTAAGCTTCGCAAATATCGAACTCGATGCAGCCGCTTCACACCCTAGCACCGAACCCATCCACCCCAAACAAACAGACCCTTCTCCCATTCTTCTCCCGAGCTCTTCTTCCCCTTCTTCCCAAAAAAAATTGCAGAGCTCTGCAACACCACCTCCTCCTCTGTCTCCTCTGCCGCAACCATTCCCTCACCACCACCAGTTCCATCACTGCCACCACCATCTCCAACACCCGACAACACCCTAGCCTAGCTATTTTCTTCATCTCACAACCTCTGAAACCCTAGGTTTTGGGGTGAGTAAAATAGCTAGAAATTAGGGGACAATAGGAGCAGGAAGAGCATCAGAGGGACATCAAGAAGCATGGGTCGAGCAAATTTTGGAGATTGGAAGCTAAATTTTGGGTAATAAGTTAAACCCTAATTGTACTGTGTAGTGATATTTTTGGGGAAAATGTGTTGAAACCCTAATTTGTTAATTTGGGTATAAAAGGGAGGTGCTGTAGAATGAAAAACTTGTTCTTGGACTAGCCAAGTTTCCACCCAATTTGGGTTAGGTTTGATTTTAATTTCACTTTCAATTTTAACCATTTGCATATTTTTCAATTGTTCACTGTTAGTGTTTTGTTCCTGTTAGTTTTTGATGTTCTTGTTAATTTGCAGTTTCAACTGTTAGTCTCATTGCACTGTTAGTTGCTGTTTGTCATGTTCTAAATCACCCTGCTAGGGACTTGATGAATCTCTAATGTCTTCTTGTGTAGTACATTGATCACACTGCTCTAGAAGGCTAAACAAGTTTAGGAAAAACTTGAACTTAGCTCATCATCACCTCACTTTCACAATGTATGCCAAGTATGCTTTGTAGTTAGGTTCATGAGCTGCTGATAAGCTGCAACTCAAGCTGAATTCATAATCCCTTGACTAGTTGTGCTGTAGAAAGACAATTAGTGCTTTGGAAATAGTACCATAGTTGTGTTTAACTTCCTATAGGAGAATACACAGTAAAAGTTAGAGTGAATTCAACCCCTAGTTCCATAATCAACCTTCCCTGTCATCCATAAATCCATCTTCAACTGTTAGTCTTGTTTCCTTCCACTTGTTTGGTTTACCTGCATTTCTGTTTTGCATTTTCACTGCTTACTTGCTTTCCCTGCTGCATTTCTTCTATTGCTGCAACTGCAGCTGCAGCACTTGTGCTGCTGCACTGTTTTTCCCTCTTCTTGGCCTTGTGCTGTTTTGCCACTTCTTTGCCTGCTGCTCTGCCAAAGTGCTGCTGCTGCCCCTTCTTCTCCTGCAGCCAAGCCAATTCTTCTGTTGCTGCTGCCTTTCTGCAGCTGCTGCTGCCAAACTGCTGCAGCTCTTGCTCCTGCTGCTTGCTTTGCTCTCCATTTACTAAGCCCAACCATCTGAGCCCAACTCACAGTTCACTTCCAAAAACCCAGAGAACAATTTGAGCCCAACTGTAAGACCAAGGCCAAAGCCTAGTGAAATGTTAAGCCCAAGTCATAGTTGAACTGTTGAGCCCAAAGCTCAATCCAGTTTCTAGAACCAAAGCCCATTTGCACTTTAAATATAACTGAGCCCATGCTCAGTTCATTTTATGTTTAACAAACCACTAAGCCCAATTCATTCAAAGGGCATTCAAACCCATTAGTACTCAAAGCCCAATTTAAGCCAAAAGGCTTCTAAGCCCAAAGCAAATCTAGGAACCCAATTAGCTAAAACACTTCCGAAACACACCCGATCTCTGTGGATCGACCCGTACTTGCACGAGCTACAACTGACGACCGTGCACTTGCGGTATTACTGTAGGCCCGTTTCCATTGCACCAAATTTATACGCCTTTCCGGACCTGCCAAGTTTTTGGCGCCGCTGCCGGGGATTGGTGCTGTGTTTTATCTGTGTTTTTTAGCTATTTTGTATTTCATTTCATAGCATTTGCATCTGCATCTGCTTCATTTCATTTGCTGTTGGACCTGCTGTTCTGAACCTGTTTTTCCTCTGCTGGGACGCCACCAAGGAAAAGAACCAAAACCCAACTGGGTTTTTGCAACAATATCAGAGCAGCTGGGCTGTGCTAAAAAGGTAAGCCTAAACCCATTCCATTAAGAGAACCCAACCTGTGGGCTTCCAAATTTCTTTAATTGTGGGCTTGTAATAATTAACCCAATTTTTTGGGCTTTTTATTTTTCTATTTTGGGTTTGTAATTAATTATTTTTGGGCTTGTTGTTTAATTTGTGGGCTTGTATTTATTTTGTGTGGGCTTGTTTAAATTCTTTCATTGGACTTGTATTTTGGACTCTGGGTTTAAACCCAGCTGAGCTTGTAACCGATTGTGGGCTTGTTTCCACTCAAGAGTGGACCTCGAAACCAAAGTTTTAAAACAAACATCGGGCCTTAACCAACTGGGCCAAATTAAACTTTCAAAATTAAAACTTAGTGTTTCGTGGGCCGCAGCCTTCCTCCCATTCCATTAGAGGACCAACAGTGGGCTTGCTCCCAATTTCAAAAACCAAAAATTTCTCCCATAAAAACCAAAGTTTTCCAAATGTTTCCCTAAAAACCAAAATTTTTCTTTTTCCCATCAAAACCAAATGTCTCCCGACAAAACCAAATTTTTCCCAAAAAGTCCAATCCCATTAAAAACCAAATTTTCTTGTAGATAATGTGTTAGTTAAAATTCCTTTTGTATATATTTTGTGCTCATCCATTGTGACTCTGAATATGTTGGAGTTTTGCCTTGGATAACGGAGTTTTAATTCTGCTTTCGCCGAAATCGGGTATTCTCTCTCCTTTTACTCTACTCAGCATGTCCCTTTCCATATGTTGCATTTTAATTCTTTCCATATTTTGAAACATTGAGGACAATGTTTAGTTTAGGTTTGGGGGTATAGAGTAGATACCACGATAATATGCTATAATTGAAAACGAACTCCTTCTTTTGAAAAAATTGAAAAATTCCAAAAAAAAATTAAAAAATGAAAAATCATAAAAAAAATGGAGCTCATTTACCTTGAAATGTTGACTCTTGTGCAAATATGTAATTATTAGGAGTCTTAGTCTAGATATTTAGGCACCCTGATTCTAGCACAATTCACATAGTGATAAGAAATTTGCACGCGCACGATCTACCAATACATGTATGGCCTCGATCTTCAAGGTGTTTGATAGGAAGTTACGATTGCCAATCACTTTAGAATACTGAACGAAACTTGACTAGCTTGTTCTTTGGTTGGTTGGGATAGAAGGTGGAGGTTACATTAAGAAAGACAACCATCGAATTTAACTGGGTGCATCAAAAAGGGCTACCTCTTGCAAAGTGTCATGTAATCTTTTGTTTCCTTTTGTACATGTATCAAAAGTGTTTCCAAAAAAATCAAGTATTTATCAATTCCATCATCTCTTGTTCCAAAAATAAAAAGAGAATAGTCAATGTAAATAAGAGTCATGTAAAGAGTCATTTTGTTGTTTCATTGTAATAAGCAAGGAGGGTGTATGCCATTGATGTACAACGCGAGTAATTGTGAAATACCTCCAACTCATTCACAATTCTCGTAAAGTCCGGACAGCTAGCTAGATTTCGACCTCAGTTCTTAGCCTGAGAAACTATCTCTTGGTGATTAGTAGTCATAACTTACACATGTGTAGATACACTTTACACTCTTATCACATGTCTTTTTTTTGTTATCAGTGCTAGGATTGTGCCTTCGATAGCTAGATTGACATCTCCATTTTGTTGTGAGCTTAAACTGTTTTGCACATGTCACATTTGATGGAATCTGAGCTTATATTTTGACCTAGAACTTTGTAGGTACGTTCTAAGCAAACCTTCACGAGACTTCAACTCGTCCACTAGGGACACTTAGTGGTTTAAAAGGCTTAGTGCATACGCTAAATTCATTCGAGAGACCAGCGACAGTGGTATAGTTAGGATTTCCTTAGTTTTGTTTTACTTGAGGACAAGTAAAATTCAGGTTTGGGGGTATTTGATGAGTGCCAAATATTGTATATATTTATCCCTTTTTGTTGGCATTTTAACTCATCTTTTGTGCAGTAATTCTACATTTTATCCCATATTCTGTATTTTCATTGTTTTCAAGAATAAATATTTTTATTAATTAATTTTGCATTTTTAGGTAATAAATAAAGTTCGGATGAGTCGTGGAGCGAAAAGAGCAGAAAAGTAGTGAAAAGCCGGGAGAAATTACGCAAGGAAGCCGCGAAGAATGGTGCGCACAACCTCATTTTCTACACACAAAAGCGCCTCCGTTCTCAGCCATCAGATCAGTTCTCAGAAGCATCCGACGGTCGCTCCTTCATAGATCATCAAAATCGGATGTCTCTGCCGAGCACCACAGCGCTGAAATTCCAAGCCTTCAGATTAGATGGTAGTTGAATCCAACGGTCGCTCCTATGCCTGTGCATCAAATCCCGATGATTCCGCCCAACACTATAGCACCTAACCTAATCTAGAACCGTTGACTTCGTTGTGTTCCGCATCCAACGGTCGCTACAAACTGCTTCTCTCCTAGCCATCCGATCTACCTACCATCATCACATCCCACGGACCAGATCGCGAAACATCATCCCTCGCTGAAACCGCTCAACACTACAGTACCAAACACCCTATACCTCTACCAAACGCCCCCTTCTCCCCAAAAATCAGTCGACCATCTTCTTCTTCCCCAAACACTCTGCAACCCCCCTGCCATGTCCTGCCACCACCAGAACACCACCTCCTCCTCTGTCTCCTCTGCCGCAACCATTCCCTCACCACCACCAGTTCCATCACTGCCACCACCATCTCCAACACCCGACAACACCCTAGCCTAGCTATTTTCTTCATCTCACAACCTCTGAAACCCTAGGTTTTGGGGTGAGTAAAATAGCTAGAAATTAGGGGACAATAGGAGCAGGAAGAGCATCAGAGGGACATCAAGAAGCATGGGTCGAGCAAATTTTGGAGATTGGAAGCTAAATTTTGGGTAATAAGTTAAACCCTAATTGTACTGTGTAGTGATATTTTTGGGGAAAATGTGTTGAAACCCTAATTTGTTAATTTGGGTATAAAAGGGAGGTGCTGTAGAATGAAAAACTTGTTCTTGGACTAGCCAAGTTTCCACCCAATTTGGGTTAGGTTTGATTTTAATTTCACTTTCAATTTTAACCATTTGCATATTTTTCAATTGTTCACTGTTAGTGTCTTGTTCCTGTTAGTTTTTGATGTTCTTGTTAATTTGCAGTTTCAACTGTTAGTCTCATTGCACTGTTAGTTGCTGTTTGTCATGTTCTAAATCACCCTGCTAGGGACTTGATGAATCTCTAATGTCTTATTGTGTAGTACATTGATCACACTGCTCTAGAAGGCTAAACAAGTTTAGGAAAAACTTGAACTTAGCTCATCATCACCTCACTTTCACAATGTATGCCAAGTATGCTTTGTAGTTAGGTTCATGAGCTGCTGATAAGCTGCAACTCAAGCTGAATTCATAATCCCTTGACTAGTTGTGCTGTAGAAAGACAATTAGTGCTTTGGAAATAGTACCATAGTTGTGTTTAACTTCCTATAGGAGAATACACAGTAAAAGTTAGAGTGAATTCAACCCCTAGTTCCATAATCAACCTTCCCTGTCATCCATAAATCCATCTTCAACTGTTAGTCTTGTTTCCTTCCACTTGTTTGGTTTACCTGCATTTCTGTTTTGCATTTTCACTGCTTACTTGCTTTCCCTGCTGCATTTCTTCTATTGCTGCAACTGCTGCTGCAGCACTTGTGCTGCTGCACTGTTTTTCCCTCTTCTTGGCCTTGTGCTGTTTTGCCACTTCTTTGCCTGCTGCTCTGCCAAAGTGCTGCTGCTGCCCCTTCTTCTCCTGCAGCCAAGCCAATTCTTCTGTTGCTGCTGCCTTTCTGCAGCTGCTGCTGCCAAACTGCTGCAGCTCTTGCTCCTGCTGCTGCTGCTCCAAAGCCCATAGTCCACAGTTCCTGCAGCCCAAAGCTCACTTCAAAAGTTAAGCCCAATCCAATTCAGGCTTAATCAAAAGCCTAAGTTTAAGGCCTAAGCCCATTTGCACTTCAAAGACCAACTGAGCCCAAGCTCAGTTCCTTTTATTATGAACAAACCCATTAGCACAATAAGCCCAAAAGTTCCAAAGGGGCTTCTAAGCCCAATAGCAAATTAGGAACCCAATTAGCTAAAACACATTTCCGAAACACACCCGATCTCTGTGGATCGACCCGTACTTGCACGAGCTACAACTGACGACCGTGCACTTGCGGTATTACTGTAGGCCCGTTTTTCTGCGCATAATTTTATACCCTTTCAAGGCCTGCCAAGTTTTTGGCGCCGCTGCCGGGGATAAATTCTATACCCTTTTCCAAGCCTACCAAGTATCAAGGGAGTGGAAGAGGCCAAAAAAATTCCATGACCAATAGTACCTTTAAGGTATCGTAAAACATGATTAGCAGCATCCAGATGAGAAGAATGGGGACGTTGCATAAATTGACTTAAATAATTCACTGCATAAGTGATATCCGGTCGTGTGACTGTAAGATATAATAGACGACCAATTAAGCGCCGATAAATACTAGGATCTGGCAAAGGTGTACCAGCCTCGGATGTCAATTTCAGGTGCGCATCCATAGGAAACGAAGAGGTGCGCGATCCAGTGAGTCCAGAATCCTTTAGGATATCCAGAATGTACTTCCTTTGACAGAGGAAAATTCCTTTGGAATAACGAGAAACTTCTATGCCCAAGAAGTATTGTAATTTTCCTAAATCTTTGATTGAGAAATAGGACGCAAGTCTTGATTTGAGAGAGGTGATGAAAATATTATCAGTACCAGTGATAATTATATCATCTACATAAATAAGGAAAAAAATGGATGTGTTGCCTTTATGATATGTGAAGAGAGAATTATCACATAATGATTTTTGAAAACCTTCGGCAAGTAACACCGAAGAAAATTTGGCAAACCATTGCCTAGAAGCTTGCTTCAGCCCATATAAAGATTTTTTTAATCGAAGAACTTTGGAGTGGCCCTCAGAACCTAAACCAGGTGGTAATTTCATGTATATTTCTTCATCAAGATCTCCTTGAAGAAATGCATTATTGACATCAAGTTGATGGAGAGACCAGCCTCGAATGGCAGCAATGGATAATAGCACACGCATTGTGACGAGTTTAGCAACAGGAGCAAAAGTATCATAAAAATCAATTCCTTCTTGTTGGGTATATCCTTTTGCCACTAAGCGAGCTTTATATCGTTCTATTGAACCATCTGCATTAAATTTAATTTTAAACACCCATTTACAGCCTATTGCCACTTTACCCGGTGGAAGATCAACCTGAATCCAAGTGTCATTGGCTTGTAGAGAAAGAATTTCTTTGGCCATAGCTGCTCTCCATTTAGGGCATAGCTTGGCCTGTGAGTATGTTTTGGGTTCCTCCGTAAGATTACATTAGCTAGGAAAGCTTTATGAGCAGGAGAAAATTTATCAAATGACAAATATTCAGTCATTGGATAAACTGAAGTGGAATTGCATTTTGGAGTAGTGCAGTGATAATCCTTCAAGTACGAAGGAGCGGAATTTGTGCGAATTGTCCGTGATGATGATATATCCGTAGCAGGGGAAATTGGTGAAGATGAGGTGCAATGGGAAAGGTCAGAAGAATTATTTCCAGTTTGCAAATGAGAGGATGTCATCTCGACATTAGTAAAGATAGGCCGAGGATTTATAGAAGAATCATGTGCCATTGGGACAGGTGACGGCGTTGAAATAACAGATTGTTGTGTAGAGTTATCTCCATGTGGAAGTAAAATGGAGTCATAGAAAGCAATATCAGAGTCGCGATCATGGTGAGTGATAGTTGATTGCGGAAGAGAAATGATATCATGAAATGGAAAAATAGTTTCATGAAATACAACATCTCTGGATGTGTAAATTGTCTTGGATTCAAGGTCATATATTTTATAGCCTTTCTGATTATAAGGATAGCCAACAAAAATGCCCGATCTAGCACGAGCGTCAAATTTGTGAGATGGACGTGGGTTGCGTCCAAAACAAAGACAACCAAAAATCCGTAAATGAGATTAAGATGGTAATGTGGATAATAACATTTCATGAGGAGATTTATGTGATAAAACTGGGGTTGGCATTTTGTTGATTAAATATGCCGCAGTTAATATGCATTCACCCCAAAAATTCAAAGGAACATTAGACTGAAAACGTAAGGCACGAGCTACATTGAGAAGATGTCTATGTTTACGTTCGAGAATGCCATTTTGCTGGGGCGTGTAGACACAACTTGTTTGATGCAAAATACCATTCTGATGAAACCAAGATTGTAGTGTTTTAGATTTAAATTCAGAACCATTATCCGAACGAAAAGTTTGAAGTTGAGGAATGAATGTAGTATGATTCCCAGAAGTTATGGTAGCAATCTTGTGTCCATATTGTCGGATTCCAAATTGGAAAAAAATTTGTAGACATGTGAGAGTCTCGGATTTTACAACCATGAGATAAACCCAAGTGCATCGAGTGTAATCATCAACTAAAGTGAGAAAATATCTGGCACACGTAGAAGATGCTACGGAGAATGGCCCCCAAATATCAGCATGAATTAGCTGGAAAGCATAAGAATATGTAGAACTACTTTTATTAAATGATAACCTTGTTTGTTTAGACAAGGGACACACAATACAAGAGTGAGTATTTTTGGAGTCAATGCAATCAAAAGTACGAGATAAGAATCGAAAACAATCCTTGCTGGGATGGCCTAATCGGCAATGCCATATATCCATTGGCTTCTTATTTGAAATAAAAGAGAAAACAGAAGGACGGAAGCTAAAATGATATAGGCCCGCAATGCGCCTACTCCATCCAATCTCCTTGTTCGTTTGAAGGTCCTAGAAGACACATGAGTCATGAGAAAATTTAATACAACACTTGGTTGTTTTGGTTAGTTGACTAACCGATATGAGATTGAATTTAAAACTGGGAACATGAAGAACATCAATTAATTTGATTGCTGGGGATAAATCAATATTGCCAATATGGCTCACAGAGGTAAACGATCCATCTGGCAATTTTACTTCAATTGGTTTATCAACCACCTCATAAGTGGTGAAAGATGATATAGAAGAGCATATATGGTGCGTAGCACCACTGTCGACAATCCAGGTAGACAAAGAAAAAGTAAACACATATGGGAAGGAAGGCAACAGGGCAGTAGAGACCGTACCTGCACAATTTGCTGCTGGAGAAGACACATCACTGTTGCTGTTCGGGTTCAGTAGGTGAAGCAGCTGAGCGTACTGCTCAGGAGTGATCGATGGGGCCATGGAAAGCTGGGCAGGTACAGCAACGGAGGCTAGAGCATTGGGAGCAGCAGTGTGGACAGCAGCAGCAACGTGAGAGTTGTGGGCAGCAGCGTTGGAAGGGCCATTCGGATAGCCGTGAAGCTTCCAACAGACCTGGCGTGTGTGACCATGTCGATTACAGTGATCACAAAAGGGTCGAGGTCGTTTGTTGCCATAAGATGGATTGCCAGGGACTGGACGGAAGTGCGAGGAATGACGTTGTGGTCTTGCGTCTGTGTGAGAAGCATTCAAAGCAGCCGATTCAATTAGTGGAACAACAGCGGAATTTATTCCTTGTTGCTCTTCTTCTTGGCGTACGAGGTTGTACAACTTAACAGCCGATGGAAATGGTTCACTGACTAGGAGTTGGCTTCGCAAGGCAGAGAATCGATCTTGAATCCCCTGTAAAAACTCCATAGCACGATCTTGATTATGGTGTTCAATAATAGACTTACCAGCATGGCAAATACATGGTGTTGGAGGCCGAAAAGAATCCAATTGATCCCAAAGAGTTTTGAGCTGGGTGTAGTATTGAGCAACCGAATGATGCTCCTGTTTCAAGGTGGAAATCGATTGCTTGATTGTATATAATTTTGTGGCATTGGACTGAGCAAAACGACTCTTCAAGTCCATCCACATCTCATGAGCAGTGTCGAAAGACATTACACTACAACCAATTTCTGGTTCACAGGAATTACAAACCCAACTGCCAACAAGATCATCACAGCGTTGCCAGTACGGTATATCAGCTGGAATGTCTGTCTTAACAATTGTGCCATCGATGTAGCCTAGTTTGGCCTTGGCACTCAAAGCCTTACGGAAACCACGAACCCAAGTGGCATAGTTTTCACTTGTGAGAACTGGTTGATAGAGAATAGTAGTAGGATTGTCTGCCGGATGAACATAGTAAGGACTAGAAGGATGAAGGTGAGGGTTAGAATCAACAATACCAGTGTTTGTGTTGTTGGTGTTTACTGTTGGATCAGAGATATCACCCATTGGAAGCGATGAATAGAGAAAATCAATTGTTGTTGTTGAAGCAATATCGGGTTGGACGACAGCTGATGCCGGGAGAGTCTTAGCCCTGGAGAAGAAATTTCACGGAAGTTGTGAAGAGAACTTGTTTCTGGAAAGAAAAAAAAAAAACTCGGTTTTTTTTTTTTTTTTTTTTTTTTGTTTGTAGAGAAATACCTAGCACGAAGATACCATATTAGATTTTAGAAGACAGAGTTTAATGAATTCACAACTGTGAATATTTTGTTTATTCTCATTGATATATATAGTGAATTAGGTTACATAGGAATTAACTAAGAAGTTACAACAAATAGAGATATTCTAGGAATATGACTATATTTACGTAAGACTAAAACTAGTAAAGAACTAGTAAACTGGAAACCTAGTAAACCTAGTAGACTACAGATATATCGCTAGGGTTTAATTTTGTGGAGTAAGAGTCATTACTATGTGAAAAGGTAACTGAAAAACATGCTTCAAATTAGAAGGCATCTAGAGTGCTTGCAACGTACCAAACTCCAACAAAGGTCTCAAATGCTACAAAACTAACAGATATATATAGACAGCGTACTAGTCTTTGATCGAACTGGTGACTTAGTAAAATAGACATTTTGGACAATGATGCGAGGCAATTAGCATACTACTACAAATAAAAGAAAAACAACATTTCAGATCAATTTATTTATGTGTTACACAGCAACCCATGTAGCATACTCTCTTTTTTAGATCGGCATGTATGTATACTCTCATGGTGTGTCCAGGACTCTCACTACTGACATTTTCATTTGCTACAACCACATACTCAACAAAATTATAAATGGCAGATGAAACATAACTACGAATATGGGACGCGACATAACACAATGATGCATATATTATAACGATGTTAAAAAATACATAAACACAGCGCTAAAAAGCAGCAGAGAATCATTAAATTTCTAAGTCGATGCTAATGTACATTGACAAAACCGTAAACCTAGTTCAACAAAAAAACTGGAAATTTATCAGAAAATTTAATCCTCTCACTGAATAGCACTGCAGAAAGTAACCCCAGCACCTGTAATTTCTCTGCAGTGGTGGCGGTGAAAAACAAGAAAGTGAAAATGATGGTGGCGGTGGCGGTGAAACTGATGATGATGATGATGATGATGATGATGATAATGATGATGATGATAATGATTATGACGGCGAAACTGTAGAAGTTGGAAAAGATAAAACAAAGGAAGGAGACATTGGTTGTGAAGCAGAAGAAGGAGATATAGATTAAACTGGAGAAGAAATTGAACCAAGAAAGATAAGATTAGGGTTTCTCTGAGTAGGAGAAAGAATGGTTCTTGGGATCGAAATTGAACTTAACTTCATCTTCTTCTTCTTCTTGTTTCTTGATGTAACTGATGATGATGATGATGACCGTAGAATCTTCATATTACCAAATTTTAACCATGAATCTGTAAAAATCACAGAACCCTAACTACCATTATTACTGTTTTCAAGATTCTAAACAAATAAATATCATCGGATCGAGTTGATCCTCTTTCTCCATTTCTTGAAACTCTGTTTTCTGTAAAAAGAACTCTGCACTTTTTCTTGAAGTTCTGTTTCTCTTTGATTATACATCTCATATAAATTCATGCATTAAGATCTTGAAAACGAAGAACTGGTGGTTATCATCCCATCGAATACCAATCTTATCACCAACTGCAAAATACACAACATCGTCAACATCCATTAAAGGATCAACGAAGAACATCACCCAGTTTCCCGATAACCCCCACCTTTCAACAGTTTGAAAATGTAACAACATAATTTCTGCAGCTCCACTTATTTCCTCCACTAAAAGTAATCTATACCCATTCAGCCAAGGTGGCAGTATCACATTGGGTATCATCATCATATGGTTTATGACTAACTGATCCAAAAAGATAGTATTGCCTTGAATATCTTCTGGTGTTAGTACCTTCTGTATTGGATAATCAAGATTTGATCTTATTTCTACAACTTCTCTGGGGAATTCTCTTCTCTCTTCTTGTTCTTTGGTCTGTAAGATGGTGAGAAACTCGAAATTTCTTGTTGGTTGATTCATTCTTCAAGATTTAGATCCTCCTTGTAGTTCGATTTACTTTCTTGATTACAATAATTCCTTTCACTTAACTGGTTTTTATAGTGATAATAAGGGTTAAATAATACTAATCGCACATGGAATGTTGAAAACGGGCACCGCTAGCTCCAAACTCGTTTGAACTGATTTTGGTGTCTAGGTTTTAGAAAACGAAATCTAAAGCCCTAATACTTCGTGGGGATTCTTTCGGAGGACCTCTCTAGAGGGCAACAACAACTGTTTTCATTATGGGTCATGGTGCCAAGATTGTGTCAGAATGACGAATTTTGAGCAGGTGACCGCGCATAATTTCTACAATTTGAATTAGAATGGCAGTTTTTTTTTTGTTAAGGTACCAGCTTCAAGTGCTTATTCCAACTTGCAAGCTATGTCAAAGTAACATAAGACCCAAATTAGACATTTTCACAAGACCGAAGCATAAATTGTACGTAACATAAATTGTACTATTCTCATTAGGTAATAATAGGTCATACATGAAATTATAGGCAATTAATGGTATGTCGATTAGTAATCGAGGGAAATTTTTAGGAAGCATTTTGTTTATGAAAAATCAACCTTAAATCCTTTGTACTAGATTTTTTGTGACATACACATGAAGAAAAAAACCCTGGAGAAAGAGACGTAAAAAAGTAGACCAATCCTAACTAATCACATATCAGTTGATAAAATCTCGTCAATATCCGTCGCAGTAGTAGGCAAAAGTTGATATTATCCAACTTTTCAAGAATAATGTTTTTAGCATTGGAAGATCCAACATATAGTAAAAAAGTAAGTCCAAATTCCAATCCAAACTTTAAACTCAATGTCAAACAAGATTGATAGAAGTAGAACACATAGAAAATAAATTAAAAAAAGGAAAATGACTAGTCAAATAACCATTTGCATCCTCAGATATAGCGATTACACTGCTCTGCACAACTTCTTTCGCACGTAAAATCCGACTCTTGAGAAGCATTTAAAGACCTGACTTTTGAGAAGGATTTAGGATTAGCAATTTCAGCGATACCTATTTGTATAAAAATATGAAAGTACTACTTGGGGTTTTCAGTGGGTCAATAATGTATTTAGAATCCAGACTATCAAACACTGCCACAAGGAGCTGCATAAAGAGTAGCAACATTGTAAGATGGCACCTCGCAAACAATGGTTGTAGTTTACTAGTCTTTGAGTCAGCTCAACCAACACAAGGGCCGGAGGCATATCGTGCCTGTAGCCTCAACTTAAAAGCATTTACCTAGACTAATGTTCCTGCACTAATTACTGTCCTTTCTGATCAAAAAAATGTTTTTATACTAATAGGAATTAGTTTGGCAACAAAACTAATTCAAGGCTAAAATAATGGAGGTGCTATCTGCATAAACAGCATACAAAAACAAAATAAAAGTAGAAACTTCTTAATGTATATCATCACTTAGCTTGGTCTAATCTGAAGTGATCCTTCTATATATACTCATACAAGTTACAGTTCAAGTTATACAACATTACCCGAAACAGATATTAATACACCCTCAATTCAAATTTCTCCAACCAAAATCAACTACATACTTTGTCCCAATACTATTGCTTAATTAATAATTAGATACGAGATCTTAATAATCAAATAACTTCAAAAATCCCAAATCCAGTGATTACCAATACACAAAATTAGTTTAAAAGATCAAAATCAACAGTTCCTTGATGAAAATGACATTTAGATTTTGATACTGTTTAAATGGACAAAAATGTAAAAATAGCCAGGATGTAAACAGTTTCATCCTACTCATTTTCAAATATTTTTTTTATTTTAAATTTACATCAGGATGCATCCAGTTTCATCCTTGCTATTTTTTAAGTTTAAGTCAGGATGAATCCAGTTTCATCCTTGTTATTTTTTTGGTGTCCATTTCACCCATACTAATTTTCACTCGTCCATTTGAACGATGTTTTAAAAATATTAGTAGACTGATACCCAATTTTGGAGTTGAGGTCAGTACTCAACAACAGATCAACCTTGGATGAACTTCGGATCTGAAAGTGTGACATTAACACCCCAACACTGCTTAGAAAAACACAAAACATGAATGTTAATATTGATGGCTGGGCTAAGACAATGAAAGTACCAAACAACACCTTTACTTACAGATCTTACCTGATAATAAAAAACAGATCTTAAGGCTAGCAAAAAACTTAGATCTGAGAGGAAAATTCATTACGACAACTTCAAGGATTTGTGTCTCTCTTCTCTTTGATCTCCAAGGTAGTATATGTAAATCTTCCAACATCAAACCGAAAATACTTGCATCATAACTCCCCATCTGAATCTAGAAATGGTAGGAGGAGCTCTGGTTGCTGGCCGCCCTCACTCACGTAGTGGTCTCACTCTCTTTATAAAACATCTAATGAAATTGTAGGGTTTCGGTAATTTATAAGGATATGTGAGTGATTTACTAAAATATCCTTGAGTAGATCCCATTGTTGGAGGAGCCCAGTGTTGGTCTTGAGTTCGAACCATGTGGGCAACTTTAGATATCATTCATTCAAAGTTGCGCTTATAAGGGAAGAAATTGCAAATGTTTTGAGTTTACAGTTTTGGAGGCAGAAATGGTCATCCTGGTTCCTGGTTTCCTGTCCAATTCTTCCGACTCCACGGTACTGAGAAGGTCACATGGACTCTCCTCGAACAAGTTTTTTTTTCTTTGTTTACATATGTACGTGTACGATGCATTTGCAAGTGCGCACATTTTTGATACATAGTTGACGACGATTTATGATGCAGGTGAGAGAGATGTCTAAAAAACAGGTAGCTTTTCTAAGAGCTGTGATGAGTAAAGAAAACTGTAGGAGTGAAATACCGCACACCTATTAGACATGCGAAATAACCACCATTAGGATTGAGCGAAGACAACCGCATACAGCACATCCAGAATGACGCAGCAGATGACGTCATCTTAGTCACGAGAGAAGTGTGAAGAACCATGCGATATTATAGAGAACGTGCAAAAGAGTCAATGTAAGCGTGCGTCAATGACGCACGCCATATCCGAAAATAAGAGCTTTATTAGCTGTAATCCACTATGTAAATACCTATATAAGGGACGGAGCGACCTTGTATTAGGGAGATCTTTTGAGAGTTTAGACAAGGAATTTAGGAGAGAGAAAGATTGTTTGTTCTCCAAGTTAGAGTTTTCTTATTATTTTGTATCCAAACTAAAGATCCAATGAATGTTCTTATAAATTTTATGATGATTACTTGAGTTCTTCTATAGATTTCATCAACGGTGTGGTTGTAGGATTTCCCGCAACTACATTTTGGCGCTAGAAAACAACTTGGAATGATATACCCTGTTGGTGGAGTTACTTGAAAACAAATTAGAAAATCTTCATAATCTTGGAAAAGTTTGAAAGATTCAATAAATAATCTTTGTTATTTCAGAAAAACAATCATCGTTAGTAAATTGTTACAGACAGAAAAGATGGTGAGGCAAGCAATTATAGCAGAACAAGCAGTAGCAATTAGAAGGAGTAAAAGAATCGTTGGTAGAAGAAGGAGTGCAATCGCAGAATCGTCAAGGATGGGAGAAAGAAACAACATAGGAAATCAAGTCCAAACTCATATTGAAAACGAACCAATGCAGAATAGAATTATCAATTATGATAGAGTAAGCATTCATACATCACAAACAGATTCAACAGAAGAAGAAGGAGAACGAATGACTGTAAACGAAGGACTTATAGAAGGAAATGAAGAAAACATGACGATTGAGGAACTTCGACAGAGACTGGTTGCGGAAAGAAGGAGAGAAGATGAAGAACGTGCGAATATAACACGCCAGAATAATGAGTTAAGAGAAGAGAATCTAAGATTGCAAGAGCAAAGATCAAGGAGCGCCACGCGCTCAAGGTCAAGGTCTATTAGAAGAGATATTATACAAGAATCACCTTTAGACAACATTGTCTAGAACTTTAAGATAAACGAAGATTTATAGAATCTCCTCGCGGTGAACATAACACAGAACGACAACCGATTGATGATCGGTACGTGCAGCATGGCGAAGATTACTTCACGCAAGAGGGTAACAGAGATAATAGACATGAACGGCAAGGCAAGCGATATCGCATTCGTCATGATCAGGATGGTGGGAATGACCCAAAACAAGGAAGGATGATATTACAAGAAAGATAAATGCTACGAAATCATTACGAGCGCGAAAACGACGTTGATACAAACTTGAGGCACAAAAGGGAAAGACAGAGAAGAATACAAGAAGCTGAAGAACGACAAATTACAAGAGGTTGTGTGTCAGAACAATCATGACAATCAAGTGAGAGGACGCGAACGTCATCGTACGCTCCATAAACAGAATGAGGAAATTGATGGAGAACAGGGAGGAATTATACCACAAGGCAGAGAAATGGAAAGAATTCCACAGGATCGCACAGAGGAAGATGAAAGGTATAATGACGCCCAAATGCATGCAAGAGATGAAAGAGAGAGGCGTAGGAAGGAGAAATGAAGCCGAAGAACAAGAACTACAAGAGGCAATACGATAGAATATACGTGAAAATAGAGAAAGGCAAGCAAGGTTGAAAAGGCCAATGCAACAAGACCAGGTGATAAATGAGCAAATCTTAAGAGAGTTAGCAGAAGTAAGTTAAATGATGACCACCAGAAGAGAAGCAGGAAAGCGACAATTGGATGAGGCCATTGAAGAAGCAGGAAAAAATCCATTTGCGAGACAAATACAGATGACGGGAATACCTGCTTATGTGAGATCTTGTAATCATGATGCGGTTCTATGCAAGTATTTTCCTTCAAGCTTATCAGGAGAAGCTCTGAAGTGGTTCGAGGGCTTACCCCCCAGGAACGATAAGGTCATTTAACCATCTACAGTCAATATTCCTAGGAGCGTATATCAGTAATATTGTATTATGCCCAGGCATAGAGGAGGTCTTTGGTCTGCGAAGAAGTACAAATGAGAGCTTGCGAAGCTTAACCATTCGATGGAGAACCATGTGTATTGACATGGCTGGTCGAGTAGATGAGAGAAACTTCATACTAGCATTCATCGATGCACTTTTTGCAACAGACGTGTTGTACACACAGATATTCAGAATCAAAAATATCATATCAATAACAGAGCTACGCGAGTATCAGGAGGAGTACATTGCTCTTGAAGAGAATCAGAACGAAATGGAATCTTATCCTGTTGCGAACGCAAGTACAAAAGCTGGGAAAGAAAGTCTACTCCGAAAAATAACGAACACTGTTGCAAGCACATCTCAAGGAAGATAATAAAAGGTGATGGTTGAAGATCAACAGAAGCTAGTAGCCATGGGTAGTCGGGATCAAGAAAAATTTGAAAGAGAAAGACAGTTCAATAATCGCTGAGGAAATAATAAAATTCAAAGACTTGATAACCAACCAGAAGGATATGGAGGTCAAAAACAATATTACAATCAAGGTCAAGGAAGTAATAAAGTAGTATGGGAGCACATAAAGATGCCGCATCTAAATACTGTAATAGACAAAATCTGGGAAGCAATAATTTTGATGGAAGAGATACCAACACCACCAAATATGGGAAATGAGCCACCACCAGGAAGGAGAAGTGGAGAATTCTGTGGTTACCATCGCTTCCACGGCCACACGACAAACAACTGTAAGAATATGAAAAAAATCATACTAAGAATGATTGATCAGGGGAAGTTAAATCATTTTCTGGTACAACAACCACGGAATTTACCACCACCACTACAACCAGAAGGTCATGCATCAGGTGCGGAGAAAGGAAGGAATACATACTTTATTGAAGTAAGAGCAAAGGCAAAGAATCTTTACTGTAATTCCATAATACATTCATTCAAGAGCATAGAGGATTTCCATGATAACATCTTGAGCCGAGTTTTCGCAAGAGACAATGATGGAAGAGAAATATTGAATCTTGCGAAGATATCACCCTTGAAGGAATAGCAAAAACAACCTATTTCTTTTACCGCAGAAGAAGTACCAGGAGGAGGAGAACCGCACGAAAATCCATTAGTGGTTAAGTTAGAAATCAATCCAAAGGCAAAAGAAATCAATCCATTAGTAGTTTAGATATTAATATAAATATCCAGATAAGGGGTGACCTAGATTTAGGTCTAAATGTCTTACTAAAAATAGAACCATGATCCCAAAAAAAAACATGGTCCAAAAAAATCGTTCTTACTAAGGTCACAGATACAATGTACTTCGGCTGCTGGGTTACAGGCGAAGATGAGACAAGTTGGACATGGCGTATAACCTCCTTAATGCATTTTGTTGCATTTTTTGTTATCCCGGCTACTGGAGATTGATTGCGGATGGTTAAATATATTTATCTCATTCTTGAATTCTTGGTTGTCGGCAATGGTGGTTTTCCTTGATTAATCATCTCGTTCGTCTAAGTTTTTATCTCTCTTAGTGATAACTTTTGTTGTAGCTGAAAACTTAGTTCCACTCAAGTCCAACACAGTCAACCAAGGTCAAGGCTAAAGCTTAGGTATTTGTTGGAGCAAAAAATGGGTTATTTGTCCAAATATTTTTAAAACATGGTTCAAATGGACGAGTAAAAATTATTATGGGTGAAATGGACACCAAAAAAATAGAAAAAGTATTTAAAAATTGGTATGATGAAACTGTTTACATCCCGACTATTTTTACATTTTTGTCCATTTAAACAGTATCAAAATCTAAATGTCATTTTCACCCAAAAATTGTTGATTTTGGTCTTTTTAACCAATTTATTCTAAACAGAATTTTATAGACGGTTTGCTGTAAGCAAGATCCTCCTTAAATCGGACTCTAAGTAATCGAGTTAGACACCATCATATACCAACTGTCATGGTTGATAACAAAGGAACAGGAGGATATTATCCAACTTTTCTAGAATAATGTTTTAGCGTTGTAAATTGCAACGTTTAGTGAAAATTTGCAATAAGTCCAAATTCCATCCCACCTATAAACCCAATGTCAAACAAGACTGATTGAACATATAGAAAACAGAAGAAGTAAAAATGACGACTTCTCAAATAACCATTTGCATTCTCGGTATAGCAACTACACTGCTCTGTGCAACTTCTTTCGCACGTAAGAATGCTCGTTAATTAGTTCTTTTTACCATCCATAAATTTGTCAGCATGAACTCTATTCATGATCGAGCATGGTCTGTTTATGTACGTATACTAATTTTTTTTTTAAATGTTTCCAGAAGTTGTGAACTTTACTTATAGTGGAGATACTGGTCCGCCGTATTGGAGTCAGTTAAGTCCAGCTTATGCTGCGTGTTCCAAAGGAAGAATTCAATCACCTATAAACATCGAAACGAACGATGCCGTTTATAATCCAAACCTCCTGCCACAAGTTAGAGATTACAATGATGTAAATTACATTCCAACCTTAAGATTTCGGGATTACGCGTAAAATATGGTGGGTTCACATACACAATTACATATGCAGTTGTTATACGGGGAAGGTGTAGGTTCGGTCCTTATAGACGGAAAGAAGCACAATTTATTGCAATCACATTGGCATTCTCCTTCTGAACATACCATTGATGGAATTCGGTTGGCACTATTTACCTTAACTTGAGTATATTTTCTTCTTGTTTGTAAATTAAATTCTTATGTAATTCATTGATGAATTTTTACATTCTATGAATTTACAGCTATGATGTAGAGCTTCATCTAGTTCACAAATCCGATGACAACACTACTTTGTCTGTCATTTCAATCCTGTATCGATTAGGAAAACCCGATTCGTTCGTCTCTCAAGTAAGATCTCTTCCCACTTTTCTGTCATTTTGAACCTTGTTAGCCGGTTTTCAAGATTAGTTAAGCTCGTAGGTTTTGAACACGGTATCATATTTGATGTTATGAATGTGGGAAGTGTAATCATTTGTTGTTGTTTTTTTTGGCCGTCTGCTTGGATATCTAAAGGTAAAGGACCAGTTACATAAAATGAACAAGAAGGTGCGCATATGGACTGTCAAAAAGGTTCCTATCAAACTTGTTAGAACCGAAGAATTGAAGTGTACAATACCATATTATAGATACCTTGGTTCTCTTACTGCTCCACCGTGTACTGAGCAAGTTATCTGGACTATTCTTGGCCAGGTATTCATATCTTTTCAAAAACAAATACATTTGGTATGTGTATTCATGGTGTGTAACTATAACAGGGTGAAAGGCTATGATGTTGCAGGTGAGGGAGATCTCCAAACAACAAGTAGCTGCACTAAAGGCAGCACTGGGTAAATCGTACCAAAGAAATGCAAGGCCTCTACAGAAATTGAACGGGAGGCGAGTAGAAGCTTGGAAATAGTAAAGGCACACAATTATTACATTTATATATGTCCTAATTTTTGATATTTAGGTGTTCAATCTTGAATTCTCTTACCAATAAACATATTATTGATTCTCTTGATATCTTAAGCAAGCTGGCTGCTGCATAATGAACAACTATTTGCACACCCTGTAAGAATTTGACCTTAAACAGAATATATCCTTTGAAGTAGCCTAAAAAAAATCCTAATACTATATGAACATAGTTCTCATAATCGTATCACCCAATGTGGGAATGCCATAGCCATGAAGCTGCAAGTTTGGATTCACTGCCAATGTTTGGAAAACTGATTTGGATAATGCAATGATGGTAAAAAGTAAAACCAAAAAGAAAGTAAAACCAATCAACTGTGAATGGAGAGGCTCATAGTTTGAGTTTGAGAATTTTGTGGTAGCTGATAGCCCATATAGGACTATTAGTTTTGAGCATCCAATTTGGTGTTTGTCGTCATAAGTAAAAAGCAACATAAAGGGATTCAAACGAAATAACATTCACCAGCCTTTACCAATGAGCCACATCCAATTTAATGCTATACCCCTATAAGCAGAAAAAGTGCAAACAAATTCCCCAGCGCGTTTTGCTCTGGACCCAGAGAACGTACGTACAATGAGCATCAGAAAGTCGTTAAAACATTAAAAAGAGATGCGTTTCTGATCAAGTGAACCAACCTTGTAACCTTGGGGTGCCATTGTAAAGACGCGAAGTGTGAGATATCCGTTGCTTAATCCTAAGAACCATGTCAAAAAGATCATCCAGACTTGGCCGTAAAATAGAAGCATGGTATGAGTAAGAAACGAGACAGAGTTGCACCCAGGACGACCTTTCTTGATAATATGCCTTCTGAGACTGGAAGGTATCTCCCAACAAAATCTAGAAAATTATGCACTGTTATCAAAACAGACGCATACCTGAATTCATAAAGAAGAACCACAAAAGTGTAAGAAGCTCCCGCAAATGATTTGTTACTCGGCACACAGGGAAGAGAGATTACCAGGAACCTAAGCTATGTTTCCCTGTATCTTCAGATAAGAACCCAGGGAATATCGACAATGTCAATGCGTGTATTAGAAGTATTGCCATTGCAAGGTCCAGGTTTTGAATTAGCAACTGTTTAGTGGTCAGGCGCTCCAGTTGTTGTTTATGGCCATCCTCCTCATCAGCCTGAAATTCAAAAACTCCTAAATCTTATTTCTCGGCCTAATAGTAAATAACGAGTTGGACAAGATGAAAAGAAAGAAAGTATTATACTATTCCGATTTGCTGCATTTCCGTGCCAGCTGCAACTGTTTTTGACCCTTCCGAAGCTGCCTTGGACCTATAGTACTTGACAATTGGTAGTTTTGCGAAGAAAAATGCATAGAGGAGAGCACACAACAACATAAAAGATGTGGCATTTGAGAGAAACACCACTGCAACAGATAATGAGATATAAGATTCATGAGAGATCCACTGAGTACCAAGGAAAATTCAGATGTTACAAATTTTAGTCCGGCCGTGTATGAACATGGAAAGTCGCGTTGTTGGTTCCTGATGATGTGCAACTTACTTGCACCCTTGCGAAGTCCACTCCTGGAATTTTCAAAAGATGCTTTTGTTATCAACCGCAAAAATGACGTAGGATCCCTGATGCAGCCATGCCACTCGGAAAATTCTGTATTTGTTTCGGAATATATTTCAGTACTAACAAACCAGTAAAAAGAGAAAATTGAGCCAAGAAAAAAGATAAATATTACCTGCATAAACTCAGGACACATCATAGAGAGATCTCCAAACAGCCCACCTTCAAGAGACCCCTGCGCAACTGCAACAATTACAACAATTGAGCAGAGACCAATGAACCTCCCAAGCCCCCCACCTCCAGATGTTGCTAGGTCCAACTATGAAACAAACGGAAGAACAAAATGTTCCACAGGTGAGCAAACAAAAAGATGAAACTGCTTAATGTATGATAACATGCGAGAGGAGGTGACTACTTATAACTATGATTGCTGCATTACTCAGAAAAACAAGTAGACATCCGGAAATAATTCGTTTTCTTGTGTTCAGTGTTGCCTCATAGTATGTTAGTATAGCAGTAATTGTTAGTACAACAAACAATTGGGAGCACCCTAGCCGAATGGTAATCCTGCATCAATGAAAGAAAGCAATGTAAGTTTGATCCTTTAGCAACACATTCAAGTAAAAGCAAAAGGTAGACACATACCGGGAACAAGTGTTGATAGTAATCTTGTATTGTCACAATACTGTTCCAAGAAAGAAGGCACCCAACTCCTAGAAGCCAGCATATTATACTTGCCATGATCCGTCCTTGTACCTCTGGTTTGGCCATTATGCCAGCCATGGCTGCTATTCTTTTCTTTGAGTTCCTCCTACCTTCAAGATAATCAAATTGACTGGCACTGTAGAAAATCTCCTTATAAACTTCTAAACTAGAAAAATACAATCAAGAAAAATGAAAGCCAATCATACAGTTATTGATAAAACAAAAATCCTTAATGGTGAGATTATGCTGCATTATCTGATTTGGTTTATAGATTTTTTTCTCGACTGGAAAAGGATCAAAAGTGAAGCTATGTAATTTCCTTTATTCTCTAACACATTTAATTGTGTTTCCCCTCCTCCTTTATTCTCTCGTCAATCCATCCCCCTTGGCTCTTTTTAGTTCCTTGGTCATAAATATTGCAAGATCCCTTTTTAAATCCCCTGCACTTATTGATGTTTAATTTTTGATGCATTTCTCTCAACTGCTTCAGTTCTATCGTAGTAGGAGGAGAATTCCAGAGACATGAGCTATATACATATAGGTTTTGGATGCATTTCTCAACTGCTCTATTTCTTCTTGTTGGATAGGTTTTGACGCACACCTTAATAGTAAATACTATCAGTTTGAGATATTTAAACCTATCTCTATTTTTTGATATGGGCGTTGTCCCTTTTCTGAGTTGGTCATGAGTTCGAACCTCTATAGCCACAATTTCCCAACTAAACATCAATATGATAGCATTTGTGGACAGGAATTTTTGTGTTAGTTTTTATTTTCCATCACGAAAAGCTCCGGCTGAAATTCTAAGCTACGTCCCAGCAGTCGTCTAGCTGTCTCCCTCCCGGAGAACTTCTGTTCAATCCGCCGAACCATAAATGGCTTCTTTATCCACATTTTTAGCAGCTGCAAGAATAAAGGATCCGCAGTACCGTCAATACAAGATTTTTTTTATAAAATCTTCAAATTTGCTTGATAAACATCCACATTTGCATCCGCGAAGCTTTCAAATTACTTTATTTCATCTTCCAAATGCAACTAAAGATGAGAGATTCGTGTGTTTTACGAACAGAGCAAATCTGGAGTTTCCGGTCGGAAGTACTGTTGATGATAAGATTGGTGAGACTCATAAATGCTTACTGTCAGATTTGCGGAGACGACTCATGGATGCCGTTCATTCTTATGGTGGAATCTTGGAGGTAAATTTTATTAATTTGTTACCCATAAACATCTGTAAGCTTTACTATTGACAAAGTCAACTCCCTTGTTTGCAAATGGTCCACGGGTTTTTTCTTGTTCTTTTTTGGAAGTCATTTTATTTTTTTAATACTATAAGAAAACTTATCAGTTGCTTGCTTGGATACCAAAAATCAAAAGCATAAGCTAATCTCTGAAATAGAAGCAAAAACAATTTACTTCGCATAATATTTTTTGTTTTTAGAAATTATTCTGAAACTGTGTTTTTCTAAGAGATCATAAATAAAGCTAGGAAGTTCTAAGAAGTAGACGTTCATGCAAGACTTAGAGTAGGATGAAGTAATGTGTACACCTTGTGTTGTGAAACTAGTAAATCTCCACTTATATGGCTAAGCGCCAAAATGAAGAGCAAAAGTTGAAACAAAATCCACAAAATGTTGTTACATTTTGGTTAACTACACATGATGCGTTTTGAAGTTGACGGTTAACCGATGATGACCATGTAACCATTAACTGACTGACGATAATGCTTCCATAATACTGATCATATAATCAAGATGGGAAATGGAGTACGTTACCCGGCCGATCACATCGAAGCATTTTCCATATCATCTCCTTGTGGATTTGCAAATTGAGAAAGAAGATTACTGGAAGAGAGGAACAATGACATATACAATGAAATCGCTTTAAATTTCTGAGATAATCTTGCCATTGTCATTTATTTGCCTTATCAATTCTTCTTGTTTTTCAGGAAGTTAATCTTCATGTTCGAAGTTATATTAATAGATCACGTTCTTTCCTTTGTTACTTGTAAGAACAGATAAAAACAGCAACAACATCAACAATGGTTACTGGAATCGCCATTTTCGTTCTCGGGCTGGCAGTTACGTTAGTCCTAACCTCTGGTTCATTTGCAGGTGTGTATTTAGAGAAAAATCCTTGAGAACTAATCCTATGATCTTATCTAATAAGCTTCTTTTTTTGGTGTGTTTTTGTTTAATGAAGTAGAAGAACCTGACTTTAGTTATAGCGGACATAAGGGTCCGGACAAGTGGGCAACTTTAGATCCATCATTCGCTATGTGCGAAAATGGAGAGGCTCAATCACCTGTAAACATTGTAAAGAAAACTGCAGTTTATAACCCCAAACTTGAGCCTTTAACCAGAGATTACAAAGATGTAAATGCAACTCTGATTGACAATATCGTCAATATACAGGTATGTGAATATTACCATTTATTCTCTTGAATTTTTGTTACAAGTTAATCAACCTTATGTGACATTATGCGGACAGTTACTATTCGGGAATGGCGCTGGTGCGATAAATATAGGTGGCAAGCAGTACAAGTTGATACAGACACATTGGCATTCACCGTCTGAACATACTATTGATGGAATTCGGTTTGTAATCATTTTGATGAGTCGCTATTACCATGTTCTTTCACATACTGTTGTAGTTTACAATGAGTGTTGTTGGATGATTGCAGTTACGATGTTGAACAGCATATGGTTCACCAGTCCGCTGATGGCTGTTTTTCTGTCATTGCAATCTTGTATCGATTCGGAATCCCAGACCCTCTACTCAACCAGGTAACTGTAGCAGTATTTCATTTCCTTGCTATATTTGAATTTGTAGAAGTATTTCTGGATACTCCGTCTGAAGGATAGAATTTGGGGTTGCTTGAGTTTACAGTTGGAGGGTCATTTAAAGAAATTGCGTTCGGAGGCAGAAATTGGTCATCCCGGTTCCAGGTTCCCTGTGGAGCTCATACGAGCTGCTGATTTAGAAAGTACAAACACATATTTCAGATACATTGGCTCTCTTACGACTCCACCGTGTACTGAGAAGGTCACCTGGACCATCCTCGAAAAGGTATTTTTTACATAAACACATCCTACACGTATATACAAACATACGCGTTCGCATATGCAAGTGCACATATTTACATATTTGGGTTGAGGACGATTTATGATGCAGGTGAGGGAGATGTCTAAACAACAGGTAGCTTCTCTAAGAGCTGTGATGAGCAAAGAAAACAAACAAAATGCAAGACCCACACAGCCATTGAATGGGAGAACAGTGGAGTTATATGTTCAAACATGATACCACGTTTCTATAATGTCAAAAAAGGAAAGAAGATATCAGTACATTTATCTTGCATATCTGTTACACCAATTCTGGAAAAATAACTGCTAGTGACTGTTGCCCTATCTTTTCACTCTAATTTGTAGCTAATATTATAAAATAAATGAAATTAATGATATTTATTTATTCATAGAAACTGACGTATTAAAAAATAACGGAAGGAGTAGTATGTACTACGTGTTGCAGGCGTCTATTATGGCAAAGTAAACTAAACAAGATCTTAAACACAGCCCGTACACAATTATAAAAAAAAATATATTAGTAGATAATTAAGAAGAGAAAGTACTGCACGAAAACAGTTAGTCTGATGATCTAACTAAATGTATTATCCAAAAACAATCTTAAAAAAACAGAGACAAGATCGAGTGGTCCTGTTATTTTAACACAACTTGTGCCAAATTTTAAAAAATGGAACCATGTGATGTGACACAAACAACCGCCAATTGAGAGTGCAGTGGTCCGGTAGATATTCACGAATTTCAAACACAAATTGAAAATATCAACATATTAAATCCAACAAATTTTAACATTCACGGATATTTACAGTCTTACACAATCCAAAGCAACCCCAAATAGAAAAAAAAAATATATATATATATATATATATATATATAAACATGCATGGTAAAGATTTGGCAGATTCCGGCAAGACTAGATGCCGAGTAAGGTTTGCAACATTTAATGCTTAAGATGCTGAAGGCACATGGCTCCCTTCCATTTCTGTTTTTTTTTTATGCTGCTTCTGCAATGGTGTACAAAATAATGGACTAGAAGTACTGTCTAGACCCATAAACAAACAATGTGTCCCAGCGTTTGTACAATAAGTATCCAGAAGAAGTAGCAAATTTCACATGTAATACTCCCAATTGTGTTGGCAATGATAATAATCATAGAAACAAAATCGAAAGAAAAAAAAGAAAATTAAACAGAGGCGGGACCTCCGGTTACCCAATCACGAGCACTACAATCAATCTCCATAGGCTGGCCTGATCCACGTCGACTAAACACCGACCCACGATCACCACCAACCGGTCCTTCAAACTCACCCGATTCATCATCCAGTCCTCCTCCCCATGATCCCGACTTCCTGCCAGACGTAAACCGTTTCAAACCACCTAAACTCGGTGGTTCGCTCACCGCCGGACCTTTACTCTTCGATTCACCCGCCGCCACCACTTCCTCCGACGGCGATTTGGAAATCTTATTAGACGAATCAAGACCAGATAGATTCTTCTTCTTCCCACTACCGATTCGGAAAACTGATCTCACGCTAGACCAGAATCCAGTTTTGTGCGGCTTATTAGAAGAAGAAGGACTGTTTTTCTTAGATTCATCGTCAACAGACCTAATTGAATTCCGAAACCTGAAACTCCGACTCTTAGCGACGAAACTCTCTTTAGTTGACCTAACTCTTCCGATACATGAGACTTTCGGCGACGAAGGTTCACTCAACGGAGGAGCAGAACTCGATGATTTTGATCTTGATCGTTTCGGAAAAAACAATCTGGATTTCGTTGGTACAGTAGACTTAGAATTCCTTCTACCACCACCAGCAGCAACAACGAAACAGGAATTTTGTGGTTTTGGTAAACCGATTACTGATGCTTTTGATTTCAAACTGGTGAAGAATCTCTGAGATGCAGATGATGATCTTGAATGGGAGATGCTTCTGCTAGGGCTTGGTTTCGTTGAATAATTTCTTTCGAATAGACCGCCTGTTTTACTTAACCAATCTAATTCTTCTTCTTTTTTGAGACTGATTGAATTTGGTGGATAATCATCTGATGATGATTGTTGATGATGATTCATGATTGATGCTTGAATTTGATTAATCCATCGGAGATGTAGAAGTAGTACTGGTTTGTATTGCTGGTGTGTCTGGGGTTTTGAATTGGGGGAATATGATGGAACCTGTAGATGGCGTCTGAAATCAAGAAAAAGAGGACAATAATTGGGCGAGTGAAAGAGGTGAGGAGCCTAGTTAGTAAGTTCGCGAATGATTCGCGAATCATTCGCGAATTTTTCCGTATCACGAATTTTACCGTCTTATTCGCGTACGTTTGCAACTCCGAACCCAAGTCGCGTATTATGTGGCATTCCCGGATTATTCGCGAATCGTTCACGAATTTTACGTATCCCGAATTATACGTCCGCTTAATTCGTCATAAATTCTTTAGCTTTTACTTTTCAAAGACTCCACTTTTTGGGCTTTACTGCCTCCCGAACATACACGACCGAATATTAGACGTGTTGTAATTTTTATGAAACAAAAACGACTGAAGAGATTTGAAAGTGAAGGTGAGAGAGATCTCAAACTCACTAACCAAGCATCTAAACCACCATACGACGTCCTTTTGGATAACTAATGTTGTATATATTATTAATATCATCATATTGAGTTTATTTTTTCCTTAAATAACTCACACATATGCATAAAAATTGGTCTATGACCTTATAAATACAAATTATTTGTTATATATAAATACCGAATTTTCAGAGCCGAACTCACATTTATAAATCGAATTATACACGTACGTATGCCGTTCCGAATTAATGACGAATCACGTCCCGTTGACCGAATTTTGGACCGAATCTGGATTTTACAAAACCGTATAATACTCGTACGTTTGCCGTTCCGTACGTTTGCCGAATCCCGAATTGCTAACTAGGGTGAGGAGGAGATATTGTCAAATTGGGGATTTTGGGGTTTCGTTTTCAAATGTGGAAATGGAGACTAGACTTTTCGAGAGAAGAAAGAGATTGTTTGTTTTTATAGAGAGAAAAGAAACTTAACTACTGCGGTCTCACGCCTACCGGTTTTTATTGTTGAGTGCTATTTCGAATCGATTTGTTTACGAATTTTGTCATTCAAAGCCTAATATCACCTACCCACGGGTGCACATGGTTCGATTCGGTACGGTTTTTGACGAAAAAACAACCAAAATCGAAGTACTCGGTTTTCCAATACTGGAAACCAATGAAACCATTTAACCTATCCGGTTTCATTCGGTTTTGAGCTTTCCGGTCGGTTTTTGGTTAACCGACTGATTTGAAATTCAAGTTTTATTTCTGTCAGTTGTACAATCCTGATAGACAACTTTTTTCTAAACCTGTCATAAAATTGTTATTTTTACATAATTTTAAACACATTAGATGTTCTTACAACACACATTAAAATAAAAACAACTAAATTGCGAAGAGTCTAATTTATTATCTCTAGTTACAAAAGAAAAATTCAAACACCACAAGTTCACAACCGGTTGTTCCTTACGAAGCTTCTGCATCTCTTTAGATGGGCAATCAAACCACCAGTCCCATTCTTCACAGGATCAGCATGTAATCTTGTGTTACAGTACCGACACATAGCATGTTTTGATGGTGGCCCTTGCCTATCGAAGTGATCCCACACTCCAACCCTAATTTGACGATGCCTACCAAGTGGTGCTGCTGCGTTTTCCATGGAAAGTTTAATAGTACCTTCACGTAAGTGGAACAAACAACATATCAAAATGCGGCCACCACATATCAAGATGCAGCCAACATAATTTCATTATTCAATATTGTAGATAATCAAGATTTTAGTCACCCACACATATGTATAGTCAGATTTTACTTAGAACCCATTAATATTATGCCATACATCAACACAAATCTTATACTAACAGTACACAATTTTAAAAATATAATTGAATCAAAGGAAATCAAGCCTCATACTAACAGTACACAAATCTCATGCAATCAAGCCTCCAAACCAAAGGAAATCGCATAAGAGAAAATTATTCATTCAATTGAATAGATTTAACATTAGATTTACCCAATTATTCTTCCCTAATCCCCTTTTCACTTTTAAGTCAACCTAAATTAGAATCACAAAACCCTCATTTTCATATTTGTAGCATCAAATTAACTAATAATTTCATATTTGAGTAACAGAGATCTACCTTTCTTTTGTTCTACGGATGGAGAAAAACCTTACCAATGAAGCTTGAAATCAAGAAGCCGTAATATCAAAATCTTTAAACACACTGTTGAATTAAAATAACGATGAACAAAAAATTGACAAGAGATTTGGGTAACAGATATTTACCTTTTTTGTTGTAGAGATAGAGAGAAACTTTAACAGTGAACCCTAAAATCAAAAAACCCTGAAATCGGTAAAATCCCTAAACATGCAGTTGATAAAAAAAATCAAGAAGATATTGAGTGAATAAGTTTACCCTTTTTGTTATAGAGATAGAAGAAGAAGGGGAAGAAGTATGTGGATCTGAATCTGATGATGGGTGAGATGGCGGAGGTGACTAACTGTGAGGAAGAAGAAGAAATGTGAAGAGAAGAAATGGGTTAGGCTGTTGCTAGTGTTGGTCGATGGTGAATGAAGAAATAAAACCTAACAAATCTAATGAATGACTTATATACCTAAATCTAATGGATATGATTAAACCTAATAAATCAACGGCTAGTATCTAGTTTATTCGGTACGTTTTTGGATAGAAACCGTAACTGAAACTAGATATGTCGGTTTCCTGGAACTAACAACCTAAACCGTTGGATTCGGTTTTACTTCGGTTCGGTTAATATTTCAATGGTTTTGGTTCGGTTAGGTTCGGTTTTGTGCATCCCTACACCTATTCAACAACTACACTCCGTTTTTTTTTCAACATTACCAACGGGGTGTTGGATTACTGGGAGGTATCAAAACCCATATAGAGGAAAGGATTTTTGTTTTCTTCCTGTATGTGTTTGGGTACTCTCCTGAGTAATCCGGCAACCTCATTAGCATCCATGTTTATTCTTTCTCTTTTTTAATCGAGGTCTGAATCTGATTCCATCCCAACTGGATATTAGACTCGTTAGATTTCTTTTATTTTTCCCAAGGTTTGATTCGAGTCTGACTCGAGCTCAACTTCTAGGAGAGGTTTGAATCAACTACAGTTTTGTACACAACCTATGAAACATTTTTTTTTTAAATAGATAAAACAGGGCTAGCCCTGGAGATTACGTTCCATGAGATTTAGGATACGGTAAGTGAAACACGTTAACCAAAAGAGGGGTAATCTCACCCATACCCCCAATGTTTACTGAGTTGCTGACTTAAACATAAGTCTGTTAATCTAACCACATACTCCCTTCGTTTCTAAAAAATAGGCAGGTTTTTTTTTTGATATGTCAAAAAAATAGGCTTGTTTCCATATGTGGAAAGTCAAATGTTATGATTTTACTACTATACTCATGGAATGACCAATTCTCTCTCTCCATTTTCTCTCCTAATACAAAAAGGGGACCACTTCTCTCTCATTTTTTTCTAATAATAAATGAGTGGGGACCAAAAGATAGATTAGGAAAAAACGTGTAAAAGTGGCTTCAATGATTAGTTTTTTTAATTTTTGTGAAAACCAAACAAGCTTATTTTTTAGAAACGGAGGGAGTATAAGTTTTCCGTGATAGGAATCAAACTCAAATAATATAGTTCCTTAATACATAGTATTGTTGTCTAATTTTACTGGTATCAACAAAGATTTGGTAGCTTCGAGAACTTTCATACTATCACTTCCCAACTGAACTTTTAAGAAGATTTAGTTGCCGTAACCAATGGATTGTTGTAGAAGCCTTCATGTCCTTTACATCCTCTCCTGAGCTCCCTGAGATGAATTTGCGCCTAGCTCCAAGATAGTTTCCTACATGGTTAGAGACAAACCCCCTTTTTAGTTATCATTATTAAGACTAAAAGACATAGATACTTTTGGATTTCCTAGATTAATTTCAACAGGCTTTTGAGAACTGTTGATCAGTATATCTGATGTTCATTTATTCTCATTCGTCTCCTAGTTTCACAAAGCATTCTAATTATGTTATCACTTTCCCTTTTAGCGAAAAGCTTTATTTTCCTAAAAACTACGTCACATCTTGATCACCAAACTTTCCACATTACAAATGACCATTATGTCGGACCAATGTGAGGGACCTAATATCTTAATTTCATATCTTTCGGATCAGTTTATCAACCAAAAGTGGAATTTAAGCTTCACATTCATCAGAGTAGAAACATTGAACCCAAGAAATGCATACACAGATAAAGTAAAATAGGATAATATAAAGAGATGGGTTACGGTTTCTTCTTGTCTCCCACACAAGGGGAATATCTTGTTAACGTGAGGTAGAATCTGTGTTATTTTCTCATTTAACAGCAGGATCGAACGAGCACATTGCTAAATGAAAGTTTTGATCTTTGGCAGTATATTCATTTTCCAAATCATGTTCCAAGAACCTTGTTTGTCTCGTATTTTTAGTATGCTCTCTTCTAATCAACTTTCTATAGAGAGACTTGGTGGTGAGCTTTCTATTTTTCTCAAGCATCCATCTTACTTCATCTTTCTTGTTCTTGTTTACCTGAATCATTCTAACAATATTAACACTATCTTCATCAAAGTATACTCTTGGATCTTGCTCAAGTTCCATCTCCATTTGTCTTCACTGAAAGCGCGTGGGTACCAAAATACACCACCAAACTTTTCTTAGGAAATTCGTCGGAAAACACCCAACACAATTCTTAGAGTTCAACTTAATAAATCTCAATCAAGGAATTATATGGCAAGCTTATATCTCCTAACTTACACAATTAGAAAGTTTACAGAACCAAGTCTATGAACCTAATTATGATGAGTTTACTTGGATGGTACCAAAGACTAATATCCAAGAATCAATAAAGTTGTATCCAAAAACTATGTCATGCGTATCTACTGTGATTGATTAACACACAAGCTATGATAGTTAAATTATAAAGATAAACAATATATTACTGAAAAAGAAATAACACAGACACTAGAAGTATTTTTAACAAGGAAACCGCAAATGCAGAAAAACCCCAAGACCTAGTCCAGATTGAACACCAAATTGTATTAAGCTGTTACAGAAACTAGCCTACTACCAATTAACTTAGGTTTGGAATATAGTTGAGACCGAATTAAACCCTCCCAGCAATTCATTTACAGTCGCTTCCCTACGCCTCTTGAATCCCAACAAGACTCCGCATAATTGATTCCCTTAGTTGACGTCACACCAACTATGAGTTTCTTCAACTCAGTTAAAGACTTCAAACCAATCTTCCTCCCACAGATAAGTCTACATGTGTGATTTCCTTTTTGATCGTAGATCAAGGTGGGAGTGTAAATCGATAGCAATATATAGATAGAGTCTAACTAACCTTAAAATCCAGACTTATGCTACACGAAGTGCACCCTAGATTATTATTCACCTAACAAGTACAAAACTTTTGTAATCAACAAAGTTTGAGACGAAGAATACTTTGATGATTTATATCTATCTTGTTGATGGAGTAAGACCCAATTATCAAACAAGATCAGGATACTCAATCTATCAAAATAACAGATCTTGGCTTCATGATTCCCTATGAAGTATTTTTAGTCACTAAACCCTAAAAGGGTTTTAGGAAGAGGATGAATCTAGTTACAACTTAGACACACCAAGGGAAGTGGTTTCAGGATTCAAAGATCCCAGTTGTTTGAGGTTCCCCTTTTATAGGCTTCCAAAGAATAGGTTGTTTTTGGTTTAAGCTAGGATAGCTTTGAAACTAAGAAATCAATATTCACCGTTAGATAAATGTTTGAAATCTAAGTTATATAAACAAGATATACACTCTGGTTAGGTAAGACGTAACCAAACCGTGTATAAAGATTATTTTCAAGGTGGTTAGCCTAAACTAGCCGATTTGAACTTATAAGCTTAATATTCATTTTCATAAACACTTAAGACTTAACTCGAAGCACAATAAAGTGATCAAATATATCTATGGTTTTTTATAGATTATTCAAACGCAAGCTATTTCGGAGAAATAATTTATGTGCGTAAGAATTGAATCGACATGGCATGTAGGTGTACAAAGTACAAATACCAAAGTGGTTCGTGAGTCACAGTACGCGTACCGGTTTGCATACCAAAAACACTACCAAGTTTCGTAGTTAACACGGAAAAATTTGGGTACGTGTGCATGTTTGCATACCACAAACAATTAGTTACCGAGTTCCGGAGTTCATGGAACAATTCAGGTACGGGTACCGGTATGGACACCAAACCAGTTCTGTGACCACAGTTCTTTTACGGTTTGCATACGGGTATGTGTACCGATCCGGTTCACGAGTTAACAGATTATATTCAAGGTGTGCATAAGAATATGCGTACCAAAAATATATATGTCGACATAAAGCTACTCTATTACACGCACGAGTACATGTAATAAGGTTTCAAATTTATAACAGTTTTCACACTTCGTAAGACTGAAGTGCATACTGTTTTGCATCCGGATTTATACTAATTTTATATTTCTATCTAAATCGATTCGAAATATTCTCAAATAACATCAGTGACACATATCATTGTTCCGGGCTATCTTGAATGACAAAACTTGAATCACGATTTTGATTCCGAACAATAAATTATCCTTAATCGAATTTCATCAAGTATGAAAAAGTGTTCATTAAGCTTAGTCATTATATTTCGAAAACTAATTATCAAGATAAACTTGACTCGAAATTCTTGTCTATGCATGATAGTCTAATTAGTTATGCGACTTCGTCTCATAGATAGAAAGATGAATATAACTTGAGATATAGGTGGTTCAGCCTTCACTTACCTTTTGTTGAAAAAGTTCTCCAAAATCTTCGGTTGATCTTCGCCTTCAAACGGTAGAACGTAATGATGACTTCCATAATGTCCATATCTCAACTGTACCTCTATCCCAGTCCAAGACTTAACTAATTGTATAATAGAAATCATGATATAGTTTTGACAAAAGCTTGAGATAGCAACACTTGTAAGTTCGACCGAGCAATTCTATAACAATCTCCCCCTTTGTCAATTTTAGTGACAAAACTTATCAATACACATGGATGAAAAAATAAAGCTTTGAAAACTCCTCGAAGCCATCATGCCTTGATTTCGTTGGTTTCTTCAACTCCTTGAATTCTTTGTTATTTCAAGTTGCAATGATTCTGAACGTGTTCAACTCAGCATCGTTGTTGTTGAAGATCCGTAGCGATAACAACTTTGAAAATAAATATTCTCAATCGTTGTTATACGGAACATAGTATTATTATCTTCTTCAAAGCTCAACTGTATCCCAACTTTGAAGTAATACTACGGTGATCTGTCTCCCCCTTTATTAATACTTACATCTTTTGCATAAAAAGTAAAACCTATAGATTATTGATTCGCTCCCGTTTACGTAATGATCCTTAAACCATATGTATGTAGTGCGAAGCTACTAAATAATTCTCCCCATTTTTGTCAATAAAATTGGCAAAGGTAAGATAGGTAATGTCAAAATATATCATTATACCCATATAGTCATAAACTCTAACAACAGGAAAATAGGTAATGTCAAATAAAATAAAGGATCTCAAGTTCGATACCTTAGTTGAGACAATCTACACCATATTTATCTTTAAAATCCTTCACTACTAGGTATTTCTATATTTTACTGTACTTGGATACATCTTCAACACACACTTACGGAGCTTATATTTGAAACTTGATCACAAAATTGTCTAAGAAAGACTCCTCAAATATTCTTAAAAGTGAACCTAATGAATTTTTTTTTAATGTTTTTAATACATTGTCTATATTTCTAACACATGTGACATATTAGTATTAACATATACACAAAATACCTTAAAATATTACGAATATATTTGTTATAATATAATTTTGTAACTCAAACTGCATAAATTAATACTAGTAAAGGAAATAATAGTGAATATCGTGTCGAATGGTTTGTTGTTGTATTCTTACACCTTAATAACACCAATATAAGTTATGTTACGTGTATTCTCTCTGTATAAAAGTGTGCAATAACTTTGCAATTGATTTTAATGAAACATCATCTGATTCTCTTCCACTAGAATTAGGGTTTTCAACCTTTCTCGATCATTTATCCTACCTTCAGTAAATCATCTTCAAGATTTGTTTGACTTTTTACTAGGGTTCACTTCATTCTTCTCTAAAATCTTATAACCCGAGATTTTTTATTTCTTCAATTTCTTTAATCATTGTAAGAAACGTAGATTCAACTTCAATTCTCTGAATTTCTCTTAATACAGTGTCCAGTATTATTTCAATAAATCTCCAAGAAGACAATTATCAGACATGGAAAATTCTAAGCACTCTAGGTTTAAAGAGATGTCATGTTTTTGGATATGTAACTGGAGATACACCATGTCCAGAATAATTCACCACAATGGGCGCCCGTACTACCCAAATAATACGATCTTGTTACTCATTAACATCCGATCTCGCCGCGTGGTATTTCCCATTTTGATGGTTCTAACACATTTAGAGAATTGTAAGATAACCTTCAAGATATATTTGGTACTTCATCAGCAACTCATGTTGTTCAATTAACAACAAAGTTTCATAATATGAAACTAATTACTGCTTATGTTACTTTTTATATGACTGAAATTTCTAAAATTAGGGATTATTTTACTGATTATGGATCTGTAATTAGTGATAGAAATCTTTTTGTATCCACTCTTAAAGGTTTACCTACTGAATATGTTGCTTTCTGTACTATCATAATATTAAAAAATCCACCTGTTAATTTTCGTAATCTTCATAATCTTCTTCTAAGTAAAAAAATTATGATTTCTGATTCAAAAAAAAAACACTATTGCTGAAGATAATTCCAAAGATTCGGTAGCCGATACTAATTTTACTTCACACTCCTCATCTGATTCATCTCAGAACCACAATTGTCAGTGTAACTCTGGAAGAGGTTGATTTAATAATTTTAGGGGAAGAAGAATAAATCAATTTCTCAATTCATATGGTAGAGATGGTGGTTGTGGTTGCAATCCAGGAAATGGATTTATTAATCTCAACAGTGTTCAGTTTCCTCCATGAACTTCAAATGAAATGACAACTGTCAAATATGCATTGAATTTGGGCATGCGAATGTATAAAAAGAACTAATTTTACTTATCAAGGTTATGAGAATCCATTAAATGTTGCTTCTATGATGGTATATACTTTTTAAGATGGTATTTTTGGTTAAAGTACTTGTTTTTTTAATTCAGGAGCCAAAAATCATCTTACTTCAAATATGAAAAGTATTCAAATTGCTTCGCACTATACTGGTTCAAACAGCATTGCTACTGCTTTTGGTGAAGGTGTGTTCATTTTTCATTGTGTAAATACTAATGTTATACTACCAAATCATGTGTTGAAATTGAGCAACATATTTCATGTTTTTAGTATCTTTCACATTGTTATATCAATCCATAGATTTTCTAGAGATAATGGTTGTTCTATGACTTTTTATTCCAATGTTTATTATATCAAGGGTCTCAAGTTGGAGAGGACTATTTTTCAAGGGACAACTGAAAACATATTATGCCCAATGTAGTACAAAATCAACCAAAAATTTAACAAATTAACACCAACTCCTTTATCTTGTGTCAAAGTTATACTGCTGAGATTTGGCACAAAAGATTAGGACATCCATCTAATCAGTCTTTATCTAGAATCGGTAAAACTTTACAGATACCTAATATTTGTAATAAGAATTTTTTTTTGTAATGAATGTATACACTAGATAGAATTCATAAACATCCCTTTGCAATGTCTGGCCCGGGTTCCATATATCAATTCCAGTTACTTCATTTAGATCTTTGAAGTCCGGCTTCTACTACTTGTATGTTAGGATATAAGTATTATGTCAATATAGTAGATGAGGTTTGTGAATAATGAGTTAGTTTTTTTTTATCTTTAAATGGTATTGGGCATGAACTGACCTACCCTCATACACCATAATAAAATTGTATGCCATTGTCAAAAGACAAGCATTATTACTCGAGTTTTCTATTTCAGTCAGGCTTATCACATTAGTTCTTGGTAGATGCACTTCAATGTGCCAATATTTTTATAAATAGACTACCTGCAAAATTCTAGTAATTTATTTCTCCCTATCGAGTCTTATTTCAAAGAAACTCAGATTATTATTATTATTAAATGCTTTGGGCGATTATGCTTCCGTTGATTACGACCTTATACTACAACAAAGTTACAACCCGGAAGTAAAACTTGTATTTTCTTTATAATTCTTCTCACAAGGGATACATGTGTATGGATACATATACTGGTAGATTATATATCTCAAGACATGCGGCGTTTAATGAATAAGATTTTCCTCATACAATGATAAATGATTTTTCGTGGGTTGTAGTAGGGAGGTTCAAACTCTCGGACTTGTGAAGATTAAATTTAAAGGTTTAATAAATTATATACAAAATTATTAACAATGGGTGCGAGAGGTAACCAAGACACTAGATTCCACTATTACGCAAAATTGAATGATAAATATTTCAAAACTCTATTCAATTCTTAAGTCCTCTTTTATCTTTAATTCACTATCAATCATACAGATTCTCAAACATTATTTGTAAACCTTAAGCATAGATTATCAAGATATTAAACCAAGCATAACCTATCAAACTGAATAACAAATAATTAAGACAATCATTCAAACAATTTAAAACTCAACAAAAGCAACGATTAGGTGAATTATATAATTAAATGAAATAGTTACCCATTTATGTTGCGTGAATAGCTTCCTCCATTGCCTTGGTTACGAGGGAATTAACTCATCATAGTAAAAATGCTCTCAAAATAATTTATTATGGCTCAAAAATGGTTCACAATGATGAAACGGAGAGAAAATGGTGAAAATCAGGTGTTTGCAACGTTTATAATCGTTGCATAACCCGTTACAAAGAACGATATCTCTTAACTGCTGTAGTCGTTGGAAAACTACGACCCACGTTCCGCTGTCGCTGTTATAGTTGAAGAACGACTGCTCTGGAAGGTCCGTTCTTCGTGTTCTTCACGTTCTTCATCAGCAGCAGCAACAGCAGGAGAGTTCTGAAAACTCTTGATTTCTGCTTCTCTGGCCCTCCTATCGACTCCCAAAACTCTCGACACCCTCTCTAGTAGACCCAAAGAGCCTATTTATACCCAACAACAGCTCCAAATCTCGCCAATAACTCCAATATAATTCTTCATTATGCGGGCAGTGAATAACAATATTTTCCGAATATTTTCTTACCAAACTGGGAATTTCTTGCGTAAACATCCTCCCTCCACGCTCCAAATCGATTCTTCAGGACTCAAAGTGATGCTCGAGCAATTTCACATCATCAGAACACGTCCATAACTCTCCATGACGCATGATTATCATCCTCCAGTGCATGCTTGCCCTGTTTTGAACTCGAGAATCAAAACACGTATCCCAGCCAAATTTGATCGAAACCACCACCCAAACTTTGTTCCTTATGCCAAATCACATCTTTCTGCCAATTTTCAGCGATTGAATCGCACTCTAACCCATTCAGTTTGACAATCAAAATTCTGCCAGTTGAAAACTTCATTTCCCGCCAAAAACACAAATTCAAATTGTTGAAGAAGGTGCCCCTTATCCAGAGTGTTGGGGTGCGAATATCAATTGGGGTGGAAATAGTAATTTTTCTGGGTTCCTCCGGGACATTTCTGGGACGCTTCCGGTGCATTTCTGGGGTGCCTACGATACATTTCTCCGGGGTGTAAAACACTGCTTTTTGAGCCCATTTCGCCGCAAGGGCTTATTTCTCTAAAATTTCCTACAAGAACACAAAATAACACAATAAGTACTTAATCGAGTCTAACAATACAGAACATTGAGAACAAAATAGACATATAAATGCGTCTATCAAATACCCTCAAACTTATTATTTGCTAGTACTCGAGCAAATTTATTCTAGAAAGGAAAATCATTTGAACCTCTAGGTGGCTATAGTAGCGGAGTGTTGTCTCCGGAGGGTTTACCAGAGGTGTACCCACAAAAACTTTACTCCATACCCTAGCTATCTACGCAGAACCTTGGAAGGCACTAAGGAACCTCATTGGTTGGCATACTTATTGCTTATGGGAGGAAGAACCCTGATGCGAAATTCCAATTGATGTACACGAGTTTGCACTCAAGCATACTAAAATTCATATAAAGTGACAGAGCTCTACTCAGATAGTTGCACTATGGACATCATATTCGGAGTCAAACTAATCATATGGATAGAAAAAGGAGATGGAAATAGAAAAATGTAGATGGTTTTGATGTTAACCAAATGATCGATGTTTCACATATCTGTCTGAAGGCCACTGCCAGAATGAACCTATCTTAATGGACTGAGATACCGGTCTGACTAATATCAACATAACTGGAATATACAAGGGAACCAGTGGTCAATAACTTAAATCTAGATCAACAAACTGGCAAATACAAGGGAACCAGCAGTTGACTACACAGAACAATAACCATTTTTATTTATTTTTAACTTAACGGCATGAATAGATCTTTTTGATCCAAGCGCATTCTTCTTGTCAGCAGATTACACGATAGTTCCCATGGGTCCTGCATTCCACGCTTTCTTAGGCGATGGAAACAGGGAGAACACACGCATATTGCTATCCAAGTGTTAATACTTATTCCGATTGGTCTAACTGGTCCGGTCTTTTTTTTTTTTAGTAACTCAGTCACTCTAATTCACCCTAGCAGTGGTAACAACTTGAATCGTGTGCCCCACCTAATCACTTATAGAAACATAGTTTAAACTGAATAAAATAAAAATAAAAATGAAAAGGACTCAACGAGATATGGTACAACTATCATGTTATTTCTAACACCTGAGCTCTGTGCTTTTATGAATAGACTCTTTCGATGTTTCCATCTAATCAGATTGGTTCCTCAACTCCTATAACCACGATGTTCCCATCCACTTAGATTGGTTAGTGCAAACCTTAATAGGCATAAATTTCTAGGCTCTGGAGTTTACTAATTGCAACTAAAAAGTTTCTCCCATACCCCCAAACTTAAATCTAACATTGTCCTCAATGTTCTAAAGATGAAACTAAAAGCATGAACAAGGAGAAACGGTTACTATTTGAAGCAAAAGAGTTAAGGAAGGATATTACCGTGTTGCATGAGATTGGGTTACCTCCCAAGAATTGATAAGTTTAAAGTCTTCATCCAGACTTAGAAAAGGATTGGGCAACTCGAACCATAAAGTAACAGTCGAAATAATTGTGGGTCTTCAAAACCAAAAAGAGCTGACCATAGGAAACTGCAGTGAACCAAGAAAATGGACAAGAAAAGCATTCCCTTACCTAGTTTCCTGAAAACTATCGCTAATTGCGGTTCCACATCATCAGAACACGTCCATAACTCTCCATGACGCGTGATTATCATCCTCCAGTGCATGCTTGCCCTGTTTTGAACTCGAGAATCAAAACACGTATTCCAGTCAAATTTGATCGAAACCACCACCCAAACATTGTTCCTTATGCCAAATCACATCTTTCTGCCAATTTTCAGCGATTGAATCGCACTCTTACTCATTCATTTTGACAATCAAAATTCTGCCAGTTGAAAACTTCATTTCCTGCCAAAAACACAAATTCAAATTGTTGAAGAACGTGCCCCTTATCCAGAGTGCTGGGGTGCGAATATCAATTGGAATGGAAATAGTAATTTTTATGGGTTCCTCCGGGACATTTCTGGGACGCTTCCGGTGCATTTCTGGGGTGCCTACGGTACATTTCTCTGGGGTGTAAAACACTGCTTTTTGAGCCCATTTCGCCGCAAGGGCTTATTTCTCTAAAATTTCCTACAAGAACACAAAATAACACAATAAGTACTTAATCGAGTCTAACAATACAGAACATTGAGAACAAAATAGACACATAAATGCGTCTATCATACAACACCATCTCACTCTGACAATTTTATTCTACAATTTTCAGAACTTTTAATTGACAAAGTTACTTACAAGAGCTCTATTACTACTGTTAATTGAATGTGTTAGAGCATTGCTCATTCGAACTCGCATGTGTTGCTATCTCAAGCATGTTTGTCAATGTTAGTGATCAAAACTATAAGTCTTGATTTCTAGTCTATTATAGCTAAGTCTCGGACTAGGATAGAAAGTGTAGTTGAGCTCAAGGACTTCATGGAGATTCATCATACAAGTAGAAGAACTACTCAAGGAACCGGTGGAACTTCTCGACAAAAATTTATGTGAAGACTTGAACTTATCTATCACTCAAAAGTCTATCTACTCTATCTCCTACTCTTTGAGACTAGAAGTCGTATGCTATATATATATAGACTTTGATTATACACATTTGGTATTTCAAGCCGAGTATACCTCGCCTATCTATATCTCGAAATATGAGTTGGTAAGATTTTGGCTTTAACCAAGTTTATCTTTACCATGTGACGAAAGTCATGATATGTTTCAATCATCTTGAAAATTTCTTTGACGAGAAATGGTGTAACAACTATATAACGTCCTCTAAGAATGTTTTAATGATTGAAATGAGAGTTTAGATTACATAACCAATGGTGAACATAAACATTGTTGTGGAAACACATTTATGTATAAGTCATGTTCCCTGAACCAAAGTTTGCGAACTTTATTGATCAAGAGAACCAGAAGAATGGCGTGAGCCAAGTCCGCGAACTGCCGAAGTTCTCAAACCCGAGAATTTCTGGTGGAGTTGACAAATTACTTGCGTGAAACTAAGTCCGCGAACTCAGTCCACGAACCCAGTCCGCGAACCGGCGAAGTTCTCATACCCGAGAATTTCTACTGGAATTTGTAAACTCTGCTCGGTAACTTAAGTCCGCGAACATAGTCTGCAAACTTGAGAAGGTTATATATCTGAAGATGATTTCTGAACTTAAACTTAAAAAGACTAAGGAATGCAGTTTGCAAACCGTGGCGATAAAAAGTTCATGAATCGATTCAAGTGAATCAAATCATCTTTGCTTCAATTGTGTCTTGTGTAGTACATGAGATTTCCTTGCAATTGAACAACTCTCTAACTAGTTCATTTGAAATCATTTGAACTAGTTATGGTGAAGAAGAACATGGTTGATATGAAATGCTCATATGGCTAACCTTTTGGTTAACTATTGTTGAACCAACAAGTGCATACGTTTGGGTACGGTTAACAAACCTAGAAGCGTGCATTTTCAAGTGTGTGTAACAAGCTAAGTTTTCGATCTAAGGGTTGAGAAATATTAGCTTGAATCTCAATCAGGTTTTCATCTAAAGGTGGATATTGATTGCTTTGTTACCAAGGTAACTTAATTGCAAACCCTTATTTGAAAGACTATATAAGTGGAACTCTTGTATCTGTGCAAAACTAATCCCCACACCCCACGTGTGATACTAGTTTGTATACTAGAGTCGGTTCTCCTTTAACCTTTGGTTTTCTTCTTCTAAAACCAGGTTAACAACTTAAAAGACTTCATTGGGATTGTGAAGCCAGACCGATACTAATTTTATCGTAGTTGTGTGATCTTATCTTGCATCTCCTATCGTACGAGTAGTTTCACATTGATTGGCTTTAGATTGATATCTCCGATAGGAAAGATATAAAAAGTAATCACAAACATCTTCGTCTCATTGTTTGTGATTCTGCAACATCTTGTTTCGCTACTATACGATTAAGATTGTTGTAAGGTGATTGATAACTCTAGGCTGTTCTTCGGGAATATAAGATCGGATTATCAATTGGTTCCTGTTCACCTTGATTATTACCAAAAGACAGAACAAAACCTTTTATGGTTTATCTATGGGAGATAGATTGATCTTTTGATAGACTTTTCTGTGTGAGACAGATTTTTTTATTGTCAAGTCTTCGACTTTGGGTCGTAGCAACTCTTAGTTGTGGGTGAGATCAGCTAAGGGAATCAAGTGTGCAGTATCCTGCTGGGATCAGAGGCGTAGGGAGTACAACTGTACTTTGGATCATTGGAAGACTGATTGGGGTTCAACTACTGTTCGAAGTTAGCTTGGAGTAGGCTAGTGTTTGTAACGGCTTAATATAGTGCGTGTTCAATCTGGACTACGTCCTGGGATTATTCTGCATTTGCGGTTTTCTCGTTAACAAAATTTCTGGTGTCTGTGTTATTTCTATTTTCGCATTATATTTTTTTATATAATTGAAATAACACAGGTTGTGCGTTTGAATCAATCAATTGGAAATCCGACCTTCGGTTGTTGATTGATATTGATTGATCCTTGGATATTAGTCTTTGGTACCATCCAAGTTATTCCTTGTTTTTTATTAGAACTGGCAGTTCTTGCTTGAGTAAATCAAATCAAGAAGAGAGATATAAACTAGTTGATACACTTTTAATTGATTGAGTCTTGTTGATTCTCTTAAAAGTATATTCGAGTTTGTCCATACAGATTTCGAAGCGAAATATTGGATGGTGTTGTTAGACCCCCGGTTTTTCAATTTGTATCAGGGCAGGCAAACACGTTTAAGACCTTACAAGTCTGTGTTTGTAGCAATCTGAGTCTTAGGACAGAATCTCTTACAAATACCAATATGCCTCCTAAAGCTTTCAACTATTTCAGTTTTCTCGGGAATACCTCAAAGGATTGCTCCTTAGTTGATTCTTCTGAATCCCGAGGTAAGAAGATTGTCTCATCTTTTGTTGATCACTCTTCCTCCAATGAGACATTGGACACAATGGCAAAAGCTAAAATGGAGTTCACCAGAATCTCAAAAAATTCTACTGAATTTGTTGATCTTCAGAATCATGATCAAGTCATCGATGAATTTGAAAAGTCTATTGATCGAGAACGTGTACTCTATAACATTATTGAGTCCTTATCTAAGGATATTGAGAAACTCCTTCAAGAAACTAATTTACAGCGTGAAAAAATTAGTGTTCTCGAAAAGATGGTCAAAGAAGGCTCAATTAGAGAGAAACGTATGATCAAGACGCATTCATCTGATCTTGATAGACTTCATGTTGAAAAAGAGAAACTAGAAGCATCCCTTTCACTATCCCATGAACAGTGCAAGTCGTTGGAAAAGGATAACTCTGTCCTAAGGAGAAATTCTTCTGTTCAAATTGTTCCTGACATACAGTACATGAAGAAATACTCTCCAGGAGAATATTGTGTGGAGAAAAGTTTTCATAACTTACCATCTTCTCATAGGGCTGTGAAGTTAAAACAGATGCCGATTTTTGCTTCTCCTCCACGAACCTGTACTTTCTGTAGAAAAAGGAATCACTATGCTATCCATTGGTTTGACAGGAGGAAACAAATAGCTAAACTTCACAATTTGCTTCGTTTCACTGTCAATGGAACAAACAGCCAGTCGACTACAGCAGTGAACCTTATGTCCAAAGGAAACCAGACAACTTATAAAAAAGATCTCTTCCCTAGAAATCATTACAGGACGCTTGTGAATTCTAGTGGAATAAATCCTTGTGCTTCTAATGAAAGGATTTTCTGTGCTTATAAGAACAACTCTGGTAAGTCTAAGTCTAGAGTATGGAGACCCATTTTGGAAAATCCTTTAGAACCGATTTCTAGAGGTCCTAGACTCAGTAATCAGAAAATTTCTTCATCAGAGCTTTCAAGAAGGGCTGTGAAAAATTTCCCTAAAATTGGAAGCAGTCAAGGGAAGACAAGAAATATTGAGGTCAAATATCCAAATGGAAATCACAAGTATACTCTCAACACCTATGGTGAGACAACGTCTCCCTTTGCTATCTAGTAGTAGAAGGCTCCATCAATGTATCTAACTTGAGAGACACAAGGATGATGTTTGAGAGACACTCAAGTATTTAGTTGTTTTTCCTCTGTGCGTATCTTACGATAAAGGAACTCTATGAATACGGTTCCCAAAGAAGAAGTTAACTCTACTATGGAGAAAGATCTCAAAGGAAGTAATTCAGCTCAAGAGTTTATCCTGAAATAGATGCTTGAAAGGAAAGAGTACAACTCTTGGATTGAAGAATCTTTAAAGGATTTAATTCTCGTTCAGAAAGAAGTAAAGAGCGAAATTGCTAACCTTCAACTGCAGTTAAACCAGCTCATTGATGGACAAACAAGAATCCTTGGTACTCTAACTATCTTGATCAGGAATCAGAAGAAAGTTATTCTTCACTGTGCTAAGGATCGACATTTTGCTCGCATCGTTGATCGAAAAACTAACGTTCTAACTCATGAACATGGGATCTACGATCAACAAGATCAAGGATATTAGTGATTCCTATTTCGATGGACCATTCCAGAGGTATGAAATCATCAAGGAAAACTGAGTTTTATTTATGTTGCCTAGTATGTCTTCTTTTTGATTTAGTTGGAAGAATAACTAGTGCTTTGAATAACAATGATTGTGACTACACATAGTTATTATTTTTCATCTTCTTGTTCTTTTTTTTAGGTTTATTGGTTTAAATTATAAAAACTATTTGGAAGATGATGTTTTTCCAGTATTAATCTTTATGATTTGTTATATTGCAATTTATTACGGGATATTGGTGTTTATGTCCGTGAACTATGTTCGTCCCATACTTTGTCAAAAGTAAAGTCGTTCGTGATCGGTATTCACGTATTGATAAAAGAATGAATGGACTTTTGACAAATACAAAAGTTAAGCCTATGTTGTCAAATATTTGATGGAAGATAGTTTAAAATCTTTTGTTTTCAAGGATTATGTCTATTAATATCGTTATGCAAATAGTGGTGGAAAATAGAATGAATCCTTGTGTATTCCACAGTATTGATCATCCCTGATCCATATTTTATGTACTACTGTGAGGCCGCATAATGTATGTTATGTTGATCATTATACAACCAAGTTGATTTTTTAGCTTACTTGTTGTTCCGTGAGATATGTTATGTCGAGCATATTGAACTAAATTAATCATCTTGTTTGGTTATTTAGTTATTTCTCCGTAAGTTTTTCTTATGTTGAGCAAAAAAATTGACAATTAAATTGATTATTTTTGTGATTAATTTGGTTGTGTATTCCAATTAGATTAATTATGGGTTCTCTTGAAATTAATCTAGTTGAGTATTTTTGTGTCTCCATAAGTTCTCTTATGTTGAGCATAATCAATTGAATTGATCACTTTTTGTGTTTAAGTTGATTGCGTACTTCGATTAAATTAATCATGGGTTTACTTGTGATTAATTTGATTGAGTTTTTGGATATAGGAAATCATTCTCATGGTTTTTTGTGTCCAATAAAAACCGTTCTTTTCTTTCGAAATTAAGGTCGCTCTTGTTGTTCTTTCGGGAATGACATCAAATGGGGGAGAGTTCTTTTGAACTTGTGCTTAACGGTCATATCTTGAGGGGTGTCGGCTGTGGAATTTTAGAGGGGTTATCTTGTATCTTTAAACTCCTTGTTGAATGCATTTAGCTTCGGCTTAATGATTACATCTAAATTAGTTGGTATGTATTTTTTTCCTTTTGTCATGAAATGTCTCTCTCGGAAATTTCATTATGATCCCTTTCTTGTAGGTTTGCCAATTTTATTGACAAAAAGGGGGAGAATTAATATGTAGTTCATACTACAAATACATATAGTTTTTGGATCATTCTGTAAGGGGGAGTGGTTTCCATGTAAGATGGAGTATTGACTAAGAGGGAGTGATACATATCACCATAATATTATTGTTGAAGTTGTGATACAATTGAACTTTGACGATGTGTAATAATACTATGACACTGTATAACAATGATCGAGAACTATGTTTTCTCATTGTTATAGCTACGGATCTTCAACAACGGTGAAGCTAAACTTACAACCTTTGGGATCATTGGAGTATTTGGAAGTGACGAAGATTTCGAGGAATGTTGAAGATTAGACATGTGGAATATGAGCTACTAATGTTTCTTTTTTTTTGTATTCCATATGTATTGATAGTTTTGTCACTAAAATTGACAAAGGGGGAGATTGTTAGAGCATTGCTCGATCGAACTCGCATGCGTTGCTATCTCAAGCATGTTTGTCAATGTTAGTGATCAAAACTATAAGTCTTGATTTCTAGTCTATTATAGCTAAGTCTCGGACTAGGATAGAAAGTGTAGTTGAGATCAAGGACTTCATGGCGATTCATCATACAAGTAGAAGAACTACTCAAGGAACCGTTGGAACTTCTCGACAAAAAGGTATGTGAAGACTTGAACTTATCTATCACTCAAAAGTCTATCTACTCTATCTCCTACTCTTTGAGACTAGAAGTCGTATGCTATATATATATAGACTTTGATTATACACATTTGGTATTTCAAGCCGAGTATACCTCACCTATCTATATCTCGAAATATGAGTTGGTAAGATTTTCGCTTTAACCAAGTTTATCTTTACCATGTGACGAAAGTCATGATATGTTTCAATCATCTTGAAAATTGCTTTGACGAGAAATGGTGTAACAACTATATAACGTCCTCTAAGAATGTTTCAATGATTAAAATGAGAGTTTAGATTACATAACCAATGGTGAACATAAGCATTGTTGTGGAAACACATTTATGTATAAGTCCTATTCCGTGAACCAATGTTTGCAAACTTTGTTGATCAAGAGAACCAGAAGAATGGCGTGAGCCAAGTACGCGAACTGCCGAAGTTCTCAAACCCGAGAATTTCTGCTGGAGTTAACAAACTACTTGCGTGTAACTAAGTCCGCGAACTCAGTCCACGAACCCAGTCCGCGAATCGGAGAAGTTCTCATACCCGAGAATTTCTACTGGAATTTGTAAACTCTGCTCGGTAACTTAAGTCCGCGAACATAGTCTGCAAACTTGAGAAGGTTATATATCTGAAGATGATTTCCGAACTTAAACTTAAAAAGACTAAGGAATGCAGTTTGCAAACCGTGGCGATAAAAAGTTCATGAACCGATTCAAGTGAATCAAATCATCTTTGCTTCAATTGTGTCTTGTGTAGTACATGATATTTCCTTGCAATTGAACAACTCTCTAACTAGTTCATTTGAAATCATTTGAACTAGTTATGGTGAAGAAGAACATGGTTGATATGAAATGCTTATATGGCTAACCTTTTGGTTAACTATTGTTGAACCAACAAGTGCATACGTTTGGGTACGGTTAACAAACCTAGAAGCGTGCATTTTCAAGTGTGTGTAACAAGATAAGTTTTCGATCTAACGGTTGAGAAATATTAGCTTGAATCTAAATCAGGTTTTCATCTAACGGTGGATATTGATTTCTTTGTTACCAAGGTAACTTAATTGCAAACCCTGATTTGAAAGACTATATAAGCGGAACTCTAGTATCTGTGCAAAACTAATCCCCACACCTCACGTGTGATACTAGTTTTCATATTAGAGTCGGTTCTCCTTTAACCTTTGGTTTTCTTCTTCTAAAATCAGGTTAACGACTTAAAGACTTCATTGGGATCGTGAATCCAGACCGATACTAATTTTATCATAGTTGTGTGATCTTATCTTGCATCTTCTATCGTACGAGTAGGATCACATTGATTGGATTGAGATTGATATCTCCGATAGGAAAGATATAAAAAGTAATCACAAACATCTTCGTCTCATTGTTTGTGGTTCCGCAACATCTTGTTTCGCTATTATACGATTAAGATTGTTGTGAGGTGATTGATAACTCTAGGATGTTCTTCGGGAATATAAGATCGGATTATCAATTGGTTCCTGTTCACCTTGATTATTATCAAAAGATAGAACAAAACCTTTTATGGTTTATCTATGGGAGACAGATTGATCTTTTGATAGACTTTTCTGTGTGAGACAGATTTGTTTATTGTCAAGTCTTCGACTTTGGGTCGTAGCAACTCTTAGTTGTGGGTGAGATCATCTAAGGGAATCAAGTGCCCAGTATCCTTCTGGGATCAGAGGCGTAGGGAGTACAACTGTACCTTGGATCAGTGGGAGACTGATTGGGGTTCAACTACAGTCCAGTCCGAAGTTAGCTTGGATTAGGATATTGTCTGTAGAGGCTTAATATAGTGTGTGTTCAATCTGGACTAGGTCCTGGGGTTTTTCTGAATTTGCGGTTTCCTCGTTAACAAAATTTCTGGTGTCTGTGTTATTTCTATTTCCGCATTATATTTGTTTATATAATTTAAATAATATAGGTTGTGCATTTGAATCAATCAATTGGAAATCCGACCTTTGGTTGTTGATTGATATTGATTGACCCTTGGATATTAGTCTTTGGTACCATCCAAGTTATTCCTTGTATTTGATTAGAACTCGCAGTTCTTGCTTGAGTAAATCAAATCAAGAAGAGAGATATAAACTCGTTAATATACTTTTAATTGATTGAGTCTTGTTGATTCTCTTAAAAGTATACTCGAGTTTGTCTATACAGATTTCTAAGCGAAATATTGGGTGGTGCTGTTAGACCCCCGCTTTTTCAGTATGGGTAATGTCACTTCTGCTACATTCATATTTCCACTTCTGCTAAACTTATGAATACAACAAATATTATTTTTTCTTCTAATACTTCTGGTCACTCAATGATCACTGGAGCTAAAGATAATACTTTCAAACCTAAAACTTATTTCTCTGTTAAGCATATTATTCCTCTACCCTTCTTGCTACTATATTGTCTAAAATTCCAACTTTCTTTGCACAAGCTTTCATAGAGACCTAAACTAGATGTATGTTATGATTAAAGAAACAAAAACACCAATTGTTGCCGGAAGTTGGATTTTAGTACCACCCTATCCTTCACAAAACCTACTAAGATGTAAAGTGTGCTGAATTAAAAATAAACCAGATTGTACTATTGATAAATACAAATTTAGATTAATTGGCAAGAAAATGGTTTCATCAATTAGAAGGCTTTAACTACACAAAAAAAAATTCAACCCCGTTGTGAAACCTACTAAAACTAGAATTGTACTTTCTATAGTAGTAAATTATAACTGGTCACTGAAACAACTTGATGTAAATACTGTTTTTATTCATGGTACGTTAGAAGAAGAACAAGTTTATATGGTACAACTCCAAGATAAAGATCACCCAGATTATGTATGTAGAGTACAAAAGTCTCTTTACGTCTTAAAAGAATCTCCTGAAAAGCTTGGTAAGAGAAACTTGCAGAGGTCGTTCAAAGTTTGAAGTTTAAATCATCTATGGAAGATACTTCTTTGTTTATTCAGAAAGTGGGTTCAATAATGACAATGTTTCTTGCATATTGTGATCAGGGACGGGCCTAGCAAGGGGCTAACCCGGGCTATAGCCCGTCCCTAATTTTAGCTAGTCAAAATTTTTTTACACACAGTTTCTTAAAAATAGTAATTAGCCCACCTTTGTTTCTAAAAATTAGTAGTTAGCCAATCGTTATTTCTAATTAATCCTTGTAGTGTAGTACAAATAATTTTTAGCCCCAAATCTTGTCTAAAACATAAAATTTTATTTGTCACATCCATTTACTTTTTCATTTTTCTTTTATAAACCATAAATTTCTTTGTCTAATAGCTTTTCGAAGTTAAAATTTTGCAGTTTTTAAAGTTGTACTTATCTATTTATCTAGTACTTTACAGACAAATTCCATTTAACCATTATTTATCTAACTCGTTGCAAAAAAATTGGCGCGGCCTTCGACCGCATTGACGACTAATAATATTTTAGCCCTACCCTATAAAGATTTCTGGGTCCGTCCCTGGTTATGATGATAATATTATTACCAGGAATCCTATTGATTATTGTGATTTTTTGATTCCTTACTTCAATAAAAAAATAATCTTGTTAAAGAACTTGATCAACTTCACTATTTTCTGGGTTTAGAAGTTAAAAATGAATAAGAATAACTTGTTTCTTTAACAAAATAAATATGCACTAGATATTTTGCAGAAGTATAATATGTTGGTTTCGAAGGCATGTACATCTCCTTGTCCACCAGGTACAAGAAGGAGTGCTAATAATAGTGAAGTACTTTCAAATCCAACCGTATATCGATTTTTAGTCAATTCTCATGAATATTTAACTTGGTCCATATATGGAATAGCTTATGCCGTAAATTAAGTTTGTCAATTTATTCATTCTTCTAGCTCTGTTTATTTAACTGCAGCTAAGAGAATCCTTAGGTATATAAAAGGTACACTTGGTCATGGTCTGTATTTCACTAAAGGTACGGTTGTTATTTATGGTTATACTGATGTTGATTGGGATGCATATCCACATACTAGAAGGTCTGTTAGTGGATACTTTATTTTGTTCAGTGATAATTCCATTTTATGATCTCTAAAGAAGCAGCCAACGATTTCAATAAGCTCTAATGAAGATGAATGTAGAGCTTTTGCCTCAAAAATTGTTGAACTCATTTGTATATGTCAGTTGCATAAAGATTTACGTATTTACATAACTAGTCATCTTGTTCTCGCATGTGATAATAAGAGTTCTATTTCTTTAGCTTCAAATCCAGTCTTCTTACCTAGTCCTCCTAGATAAATTTGATTAACTCCTTCTTCATACAAATCCATTGAAAATATACTTTGTCATGTTGATAACAAGACAGGATTTCCGAGTGACCACATATAGCTGAAAATGTGGTGGTACTAAAATACACCACCAACTTTTTGTTAGGCAACATGTATGGGCTAAACCTAAATATAATTCCGAGAGTTCAACTTAATGAATCTCAATCAATAAATAATACTCAGAATTTGTATCTCTTTCTCTCACAATTAGAATGTTAACAGAGACTAATCCGTGAATCTGATTTGTGTAAGAGAGTACTTGGAAGATTCCAAAGATCAATATCCAAGAATCAATCAAGTCGTATCCAATCAATTACAATGGATATATCTACTTTTAATGATTTACGTACAACCTGTGATATTTCAATTATGAAGATAAAAAATATAATGTGGAAAAATAAATAACACAGACACAAGAAATTTTGTTAACAAGGAAACCATAAATGCAGAAAAACCCCAAGACCTAGTCCAGATTGAACACCAAACTGAATTAATCCGCTACAGACTTTAGCATACTATCAAAACTTTGGACTGGAATGTAGTTGAGACCGAATTAAACCGTCACAACAATTCAACTCCAGTCGCGCTCCCTACGCCTCTTGAATCCCAGCAGAACTCCGCGCAGTTGATTCCCTTAATTGACGTCATTTACATCCTAAGAGTTGTTTCAACTCAATTGAAGACTTTAAACCAATCTTCCTCCCACAGATAAGCCTATATGTGATTTCCGTTCCGATTAATATCAAGGTGAGGTAGGAAATCGAATGCAGTAGACAAAGTCTAGCAAATCTCAAAATTCGGCCTTATGACTCCTGAAGAGCATCCTAAATTATTAGTTACTTCACAAGTATAAACTTGTGGAATCACAAAGTCTGAGGCGAAGATACTTTGCGATTTATATCTATGTTGTATGTTGGAGAAAGACTCAACAATCAAACAACATATACACGAATTATCAAGATAAAAATAGTTGGACTTGGCTTCACGAATCCCTACGTGAAGTCTTTTTAGTCGCTAAACCCTAGAAGGGTTTTTAGGAGAGGACGACTCTAGTTTATAACTAATACACACATGAATGGTGTCGGGGATTAAAAGATCGCATTTATTTGAGGTTGTCCTTATATAGACTATCAAGTTCAAGGTTGCTTTGGATTTAAAATAAGGTAGTTTTGGAATCAAACAATCAGTAATCACCATTAGATGCAAAACTTGACTTGAGATTAACATAATAGAATATACACTCTGGTTATGATGAACCGTAACTGAACCATGTATAATGATGTTTTCATAAAGGTTATCCGAAACTAGCCAATTGAAATATAAGCTTAACCATTTTTATATAAAACATTAAGATTTTAATCTTCAGTCACGAATGTGATCAATCATGTCTAGATGTGTTTTTAGAGATTTATTTAAATGCTGATTATCTCGTAGAGATACTTCTAATGCATTTGAAAATATTAGACATGGTAAGTACGTATACAGGATACGTGTACTATAACATGTTCGCGAACATTTTTTGTCATGGTATGTATACCCTTAAGAAAAAATATGTTCAGGAACATACAAATCTTTTATGGTTTGCATACCGGATATGAGTATCAATTTTGTTTGGAAACCCCGTTTGCATACTAGGTATGCATACCTTTCTGGTTCACGAGTCAACAGATTTTTGTGGTATGGATACCGGATATGCATACCAAAAAATCATTTCCGAACTAAAGATACGTCGGTACATGTACTGGATACATGTATCGCGGCTCCAGATTTATAACAATTCTCCCAATATGTGAACTGGTATGCATACTGTATCTAGAGTTTACAGTAGTTCTGTATCTCTATAATAATGAATTCAAAACATTCCCGAATAACCTCAATGATACACTGTTCCAGGCTATTTTCAAATTATTAAATCTTGAATCACGATTAGGTCGTAAACATAAATTGATTCTAAAAATAGTCAAAGGGATGAAAAATAGGAAAAATGGATATAGGAAATAGGTAAACCCTTTTTAACCTTACATATTTTATATTCATTTGTCTGTGAACATGTATTCTGTTTTGACCATTGACTATTCTTTTTCATATTCATTTGTCTGTGAATATGTAGTCTGTTTTGACCATTGACTATTTTTGGTATGTGGTGGTGACTAGTGAGTACTTAGTTAGAACAGCAACTCTGATGGGCCAGACCTCGGCCTACAATTTCATCGTGAAAGCAGCCAGCCCTGTGGATAGCAGCAATGCAACTCTAACAGCACTCGACTTGGCTACACCAGCAACATTTGCATATGCAAATCAACCCCCTGGCTTTCGTTGAAGACTTCAAACGATCAATGGTAAGGACGGAAAGCTTGACTCCACTTACCGGCAGAAACGGTCGCAGCTGTAGGGTCACTACCTAATAGGTTGGTTTGATTAAGAACACCATTTTATTGTAGCTCTGGTTTCTAATTACTGAAACTTTACTTTGTGTAAATTTTCCATTTACTGAAAATGTAAAAACTGGACATTGTCAAGGGTGAAGCCCAAAGTGAACAATATTGCCATTACATATAGTACAAGATGAGCACAGCACAGGACAGCTTCCGGTCCTCAAGATTTCTGCTCTTGTTAGCATGCATTCTCTATCATATATTTCTCTGCATAAACCGTTGTGCTTGTGCACCACTCATTTCCTTTGCAGCATGGGACTTCCTCTCCTTCAAGCAGACAAGCTTTAGCTGCATCTTGCTTCAGAATCCCTTCTCTTATGCTCTTGAAAGTACATCACAAATGCCATGGAAATCAAAATTTGATAAATAAAAACATTACAGGGTCAACTTGCATGTTTGTTCTTCCACGCCCACTACTGTGCCAGAAGGCCCTGCAAGTTTCAAGCAAGATAGAGATAAACCAAACCAAAACACCATCAGCCTTCTGCATGGTAACGAACAAAGAAACTGTAACAAGAAGCTGTTAGCTATTATTTCCATCATACCAATACCAATAGCAATAAGTTAGCATCGTGTATACCTGGTGGAAACGATCAAGGTCAACAACTGAACTGGCCGAAACATGTGATTCAGCATAACCAAGTTCCTGCAGTTCCATGCCGCAAGATACTAAGAAACATCAACTAACACCCAAATCGTGTAACTAAAAACCATTAGGACTTGATGAAATCCCCAAGACAATAGCAAGATGCAATAAGTTGCAGAATTTACATCAGCATTTTGATGACCAGCGAAACCAGATCCCTGGTACTGAAATCGAAAAACATCCACATGTTATGGGTGATTCAAAGTCAACATATGTCGTACCACAGCAATCAACTAACAGACGACTAAGACACTGACCGGTGAATTTAAAGAAGGTTGCTGCAGCTGTTGGTGGTGACGGTGTGAGGCCATTGAACGAAACAGGCAACAAGAAAACCAGATGCTAGGCCAATGAACTGAAGTTTTAATCACATTAATACATTTTCAACATGCTTAATACAAATAGCTTTGGAAGGCATAATTATCAGCACAAAAGCTAAGAATTCAAGCATGTGTGGCCCTTTAAGTTTGTATGGACAGATTAGGGAACATGTTTAGTGTCCCGGTCATGCGATATGTAATCTCCATTAGCCAGCTGAGCTAATGCATCCACGGAGCTTATAGTGTGTTGCCTGGTGTCACTGTGTTTGCAGTCACTATTTCAAGCACTTGGGTCCAGTAACTGATCATGCAATAATTTGGGGAAATAGTGGTTAGCAGGCCCTAAACTAAAATATTCCTCTAGGATTTAAACGCTTACGCACAGGTGATTCTCTCAGACACACTCCAGTCACTGGACTAGTTATTTGTTTCAGTCAGCTTTGTTAAAAGCTTTGTTTCACTGGACTAATTTCCAGCACCTCAACTTTCTGGAACTAGCACAGCATAATCTTTTACGAATTTAGATTCGTCATTCATTGGTAATCAAATCCTTGAAGATTGAAACTTTACAATAAACCTCTTCCCCAACCCATAATTCAAAATTATATGGCATATCTTGGGCACAGTAGGTTGAAATGCAAGGTTCTTAATACTATTTTGCAGATCTTAAATTCACACTACATACATATCAAAATGCATATATCGTACCATTAACACGAAAGGATAAAATTTTCATTAGAATAAGAAATACCTCTAAATTGAGACAAGCTACACCATAATTATCTGTGAACATTCTTCAGAAGTACTACTAGGTAGCTCTAGATTTAACTGCACTTGGATACATCTTCAATAGCTCCGGAGCTTCTACCTCAAACTTGATCACAAACTTCTCCAGAAAAGATTCATAATTGTAATTTAGAAGTGAAATTAAGGAAAACTGATTCTTGATCAAACCTTTGCAGGTTAACAATTTATAAACAGAACACCTAGGTATGATTCTCTTCTCCAAGCTATAACAAAAAATACAGGGGTATTTGGCAACATAAGACGAACTGTAACCCATTTGATTCACCAGGTAATCCATTATCGAGGTTATCTTTTTCACAGAAGTAAGCATACACTGAGGATGGATTTTAAATGCATTATGAATTTCATCTTCAGACAAACCAAATCTCCTGTATAAATCCATCTTTAACTCCCAATTAGAATTGCTCAACGCTGTAAATGCCTGGATAGCTCCAAGAAAATTACATTTAAAAGGATGGATACCCATACCCTTAATCTTTTCAACAATCTCGTTGAATTTACCAGTTCTTGTCGTAAACATTCTCGGTTGGTTAATTATAAACCTAGAAATATTGGATTGAGGGACACCTTCATTTCTCAATAGATGAATGTTGGGCATCACATCTTTTATACCAAAACTTCCCGTGAAAATCTAAGCATTGCGTTTGATAATGGTGATTACACTCTTGTCACAGTGAACAATGTTCTTCAGGATATCAAAAGAAAGCATTATGCTCTGTGATTTAGTCTCAAGGATACGTTTGTTACTGGAGAGGAACTTTGCAAGGTCAATTCCAGAAAATCCCTTAGAGTTGAAAAAATCAAATTTAGGTTTAAGGGTTTTCTCAGGATTGTATAAAAGGATTAAGGGATTCTTTTTAATGAGATTAGAGATATAGGGTTTAGTAAACCCAAAGTTTTCAAGTAGGTTTAAGACTGAATCTGGTTTTGATGAAGTTTTGAAATTGAGTTTTTTAGAAGCAGAGATAGCTTCATCAGCTGATAATCCACATGAATTGATTAAGTAATTCACTACAAATGAAGAAGATGAAGAATTGATGTGAATGAAAACAGATCTAAACCTGATAAGAGAAACGGTTGTTGAATTACCTCCATTAATAAAGCTCCTAGCAACTGTACGGCCCAGAGACGACAACATTGGGAGAAGAGGAAGAAAAGAAAAGAGACTGGAGGAACCTGAATTTGTTAAAGAACTCACTGGTAATGGATGTAGGTGGACTTGAATTGAACTCACTAGAAAATGAAAGATTTTTTGGGGACCAATTCTTTTTCCCCCCTCGAGGGGACCATGATATGGTTAGGCCAACTTCTCTACACTTGGGCCCATTCTTATGCACGTGACAAAAAAAAATGTGCCTGCCGGCATATTACGTGGCATGGCAAATGAGTTATTATCGACCGTTATTATCCAGAGCGTTGACGATATTTTGAATAGCGCTTGGAATATTCTGAATATCGCTGGCATCATAAACAACATCACTAGCGATATTATGACTATAGATCAGTAGTTATTTTGCAACGACTATTTCCCCATGTTGGTTCCTATATATACACCCTTGTACTCTTCAAGTTACTCACACCTACTTCTACATATATTTCACCAATTTCTCTGTCTGTATTCTCAATTTTAAATTTCATAATCATCAATGGCGAGATCCAATGAAGAGAGGAATGTTATTATGAATCGGTTTAGATTACGGCAAGAAATGCATCAGAGGAGGTTGTAAGAACTTGACTATGAGGAAGCTGAAGATACTATGATGCTCGTACATACGGGCTAAATACCTAGAGTTCCAGATAAACGTATCGAGGAAGGGAATTTTACCGCCAGAAGCTGATGTACAGTTATTTTCTTCCCAATTGTATGTACTCTGATGAAGATCTCTAACGTCGATTCTGCATGCCTCGGCATCTGATGAAAAATATTATTGAAGAGATTTGTCGAGTAGAACCTCAATTTAATTATCAGTTTGATGCACTGAATATTAGAGGTCATAGTCCTGAACAAAAAGTTACTTCGGCTTTAAGGATTCTAGATTATAGCAAACCAGCAGATTCGAATGAAGAGTACCTTCGTATGGGTAAAACAATTTCATTCACTTATCTTTCATTGTTTTGTGAAGTAATGATTAATCGTTTTGGTCCAACATATTTACGTAAACCAATCGAGGAAGATGTTAGAGAAATATAGAGGGAGAATAAGGAAAGAGGATTCCCTGGTATAGTTACCTAAAATTTGAGAGAGATTAGAAGTGGGATTCTAAGGTTTATGAAAGTGAGTTATGGGAGGTTGAGCACGAACAATCTTCGCCTAAACCACGCATAGTGGTCGTTCAAAGGCTGCTTCAGTCACAAGGAAGAGATTTAGGGCTGGTCTTAGGGAGGAAAGCAGATGAAGAGAGAGATCAGAGAATTCTAGGGTTTGAAGAAGAATTACTCTGAGAGGTTATGAGAAAGATCCTTGTAGCTTGGAGAAATAGAGGACCTATTTATAGCTGAATTATCTAATCTCAGGTCGGTGAAGATAAGGATTACTTTTCGTGCCGAACGAAGCAATTCTCCCGTCTCTTCAGGAATAGATTGAGATAAGCTAGGTTGAGTTTATCTCATTATTCCACCGCCTTTACTCTCTTTTGAAGTGAGAAATAAGCCCGTATTTCTCACATGTGCTAAAGACCGTCAGATCAAAACCCTAATTGTTATCCCTCCATTTGTGTGAATCTGAGTCATCCTTCGTGATGGCGTGTTGAGAGAGAAAAATATTCTCTTTAGCCAAATTGGCCAAGATAGAGAGATATTCTCCGATTTGTAAGAATGACTAGGATGAGTCACGTGAAAAGGCATGGGATGCCTCAGAATTCGTGTGGGGGGAGACTTGATTCCTACATGAGGCGTGTGACTACCATGGGGAATATCCAACTGCGGAGAGATGTGAATCTCTCTGAGATTTTATTAACGGATCAGAATCTCTATGTGGTCGGCTGGACTCGCCTTAAAGAGAGAGAAAGGGATTTGTACTCCCGTGTAATGTCTCAGCGAGACTTTGGCTCACTTTTCTTTGACCAGCGTATTTTACAGAGGTGTGCTAGAAATCAACTATGTGTCCATATGATGGGCCAACAAGCCAGTGTATCTCGAAAGGATGTTCTAGGAGTCTGTTGAAAGGGCCCGGAGGCAAAATAACCAGCGTATGTCGCGGGGAGTCCTAGGAGTTATTCGGAAATCTCAGTAAGTCGAGTCAGAGCTTAGAGCAGACGTGACCAGTGTATCTCACGATTATGTACTAGGAATCAGTCCTTGATATCAAATAGGGTGAGTCGTACTTAATGGAGATATGCATATCCCCGCTCTGGGTCATAAGTCCGCTGGAGACGTTTTTACGCATCTACAGAGCCTATATGACTAGCAGTATCTCGTTGAGGATGTATACTAGGAATCATGGCATCACAATCAGCTGCGTCTCGTGAAGACATGCTGGAATTGTGGTTGTTCTGGTTCATAAGTATGTCGGGGACATTTTACGCTCTACAGAACCTACGTGACCAGCAATATCTCGTCGAGCATGTGCACTAGGAGTCACAGCATCACGACCAGCAGTGTCTCGCGGGGACATATACTAGAAATCATGGATATGAGTGCCTTGAGGGGAAAGGGCTTAATATCTCCCGTGAGAGTTGAATTCTGTCTATGGTCTTGAAATAACATTTTTGCCCTTTATCAAAATTTCACCATCTACATCAGGAATGCTCGGTAGTCTTGATTGTACGCATTGGGTATGGAAAGGATGCCATGTTTATTGGGCTGGTCAATGTAAGGTTTATTATCCAAAACTAATTGTTATCCTTCAAGCTGCTGCTACTTATGATTGTTGGATATGACACGCTTTTTTTTTTTGTTTTCCGGGTTCACAAAATGATATTAATGTTTTGTAGAAGTCGCCTCTGTTTGAAGATCTGATGTATGGAATATGTCCCCAAGTTTGTTTCATGATCAACGACCATCAGTAAACTCATGGGTATTATCTTGTGGATGGTATCTACCCAAAATGGTGCACCTTGGTTCAATGTTACCGTCAGCCTCCTGCCGGTGCATTGGGGAATTCTTACCGGCATTTTAACAATCAACAAATGGCATTGAGGAAATATGTGGAACACGCCTTTGGAATTTTGAAGAGGAAGTTCGCTATCATTTGTGGGCCATATTGTGGGTTGAGTCCTCGTGAAAATGCACAACACTATGCTCACTTCCATAATTCTTCATAACATGGTAATTCAGGAAACCGTTGCGATAAGGAGTGTACTGACTATGAATAAGAAGATCTGAGGCCTGAGATTCAACCAGAAAGGGGCGTGCCTGCAAGAAATTACGCTCGTATGAATAATTACATTCGAAACCGGAATTTGTATGACAGTTTAAGAGATGATCTAAGAGTGAATCTTTTGGCAGAGCATGAAAGAGCGGTTGAGAGTGATTATTAAGTTATGTATTTTAGTTTAATTATTAAGTTATCTATCTTGGTTTAATTATTAAGTTATGTATTTTAGTTTAAGTTAATGAGCGAAACTTAATTAAGTAGACTGCAACAACATTTCAAATTAATCAACTTTTCATTCCAAACTAATGTTAAGTAGAATGCAATAACAACATATCAAATTAAAATGCAATACTTCAAATTAAAACTTAAATTAATGCATCAATCATCTATAGGTTCTACTACATCGAACTCATCATCATACTAATCCTAATCTTCATCACCACCAGGTTGGCTATTAGTAAATCCAGCTTGTTGTTCAATCTGTGCTTGAATCCTGTCAAATTCGATTTGCCACAAATGTTTTTGTTAGAGGTTCATAATTGAAGTGTCGGCTTGAAGAATGTCACGCTTTTCATAGTCAAACCCAAATTTTTCTTGAGAAAGGAGACTCTCCCTCTTTTGAAATTTCCTATCAACCACACTTTGCTTCTCGACGGTCTTCTGATGTTCCATAAACTCCGTCATGTTAAATTCATTGGAACTTCCTCCTTCTTGAGCTAATTTTCTAGCCAGTATTTCATTGTTCCTCCCTGGAATTTTTCTCTTACCCCATCATCATTATGGAGAACTAATTTCACATTTGGATTTCTTGGGGTATCTGGTGAAGAATTTGATGGACTAGGTGAAAATGGTGAAGATTTGGTGTTGAGGGGGAAGAATTGTATGGTGAACTTTCAGGTACTTGTTGATTAGCTGGTAAAAATTCTGGATTATATTTGTAAAGATCCTCAAGCACGTCAACGCTATTAACTAGTCAAGAGACGATTTAGCCGCTAATGACTCGACTAATTAAATACGAACATTAAATAATAAAAAATTAATAAACTAATAATTTGGGATAAAAAATAGTACCACTAGATAGATCTCAAAAAGTTAAACGAAATGGACTACTCGAATGCGTCAATCAGACTCCGGATGAGAAAGATATCGCAGTCCGAAGACGGAGTCAGAAATTAGTCAAACTAGTGTTGGTCGTTGACCGTTGACTTCTACCTTGACTTCAGTTACCGGATCTATTATTAGACTGGACCTCTGATCAGTGATTAGGTTGTCCCTTAGTATTAATTCTGTTATTGAATAATAAAGCTTTAATCAAAGCCTTGAATAATTAATTAATTACGTATATTTTTGTTAGATTTTTTGGAGAGTTATCTCTTTCTTTTGGGAGCTGTCTCACCATTTTGCTTAGGATAGTGAAGTGTGATATGAGGACAGAGAGCTAGTTTGTGGGAGATTATAATTTTGTGAAAGAAATATTATGTAGAGAACTATAGAGAAAAATAGGAAGTGGTAGTAACAACCTTATTGATTGAGAAAATGTAGAAGAGAGTGAGGATGAACCCTTGAGTGTATTGTTTTTGTAATTAGTTTGATGAAGTCGTTTTCCTCTTGGAAGTCTGAAGGACTAGTTAGAAGATGAATGGAACAATATAGAAAAGTAGTTGAAGTAAAAATGGTAGCTTATGATGATGGATATGGATGAAGGTGTTGTTAATCATGATGGAGATGGAGGAAACTACTCTAGACGACCAAGGTAACTTTTAGATTCACTTTATAGAGATAAATGATGATGTTTTGGGTATCGGTCAAATACTGAGAATAGCTCAGGGTCGCTAAATTACGTTACTTGAATATGTATGATTTTATGCATGGTATTTGCTTCACTACTTAATATGTAGAGACTTTTCTAGGTTCCTTAAAGACTTAATTAGACGTATCTCTATGAATAGAAATTATAGAACGTTGGATGGTGATTCCGCACATATAAAGTTTGTTTAATTCCGTTAAGAAACGAGTAAGATATTGTTGATCGAAAATTAGTCGACGCAGCTGAAACCATGTAGAAACAATCACGAATGGGGATAAGTAAGAGGTTTTCTAGATAGGTTATAGCAAGAATTGGAAAATATTCAGTTGAGTTTTGGGGAAGAAGATGAGTGAGTCAGCCGAGTTATAGCTTCTGACTCAGATGAGTCGATACGAGTCAGACAGTATGGGTCTTGGAGCGGGTTAACGGGTCTGGTCGTGGTTTGACCCGATGGGTCAGGACATGGGTTATGATTAGTGGGTCGTGCCGGGTTAGGCCCAATGAACTTGGGTTTAGGGCCAGATATCTTATTTTGTGTTTTTGGACCACTACCGGTGCGAATTAGCTTCTGGTTCCATCTGCAAAGTTTGTAGGGTTTTTGAGAGCTTTATTATGACACCTAAGTTGACCCTATTTGGATAAGTAGATATTTTTTTATCACAAAATTACTTATTACTAAGTTATAGAATCATTGATAAAACTAGAACAATTAGTTATTTGACTTAGTCTATAACTAGAAACTTGTATGATATTACATTATGAACCTTGTATGACTTTATTGGGTAAATTCTTAGAGTGCTTGTGTGATTAACAATTAGTGTTTATTAACAACGATCGATTCAAAGAACGAACCAGTGGATCGTGGATCTCGAGGTAGGCATGGCTGTCATTAAATTAGGTTGGAATTCTGTAACCTTCTTGTAATCATCAAGCTTTCCTTTATTTGCGAGCATGATGAGTCTTTACTATTTGAGTGCATGATAGCATATATTGTGATGTTATATTTCCTGTATCTTGAGTATGACGTATATGTTGTATCTGTATGTACGGTGTTGCTATGATGTATTGTGTTTGATATGCATTGTGAGATTTCCCTGCGAGGAGTGTCTGTGTTTCCCGCGGCTCTTAGCTAAGTTAAGTAAAGCGGTAATTCATCCGTCAACAATATTATTTAGTAGGGTGGTAATTCATCCGTTTAAATATTATTATATCTATTTCATTAGTAGGGCGGTAATTCATCCGTTTAAATATCACTGCTTATTAATACAGTAGGGAGGTAACTCATACGTTTGAATACTATCTCAGTAGGGCGGTAATACATCCATTATGATATTATATATACTATTTTATTTGAGGGAAATCACTCGTGTGCATATTAAGTATGTTTGACTAACTTTCTGATCTTGATGGTAATATTCTGAATTATGGTTTGCATGGGCACTCTGTGTGGACGATGTTATTATTATTGGTTAGGGTTGCTTTCGCGTCGTCTTCTCCAATGAGTTTGGCGAGGTTAGAGTGACACTTTCTTCATGATGCACTAATTGTTGATTGATTAGCTTCTTCTTGTTTCTTTCAACTTATATTCCTTTAGAACTGTGAAGCACGTTATTGAGTACTTGAGAGTTACTTGTTTCCATTGAGAACCCTTATAGGATGATGTGCTTATATGTTCCTACTTCACTGTTTTCAGTTATCAGAAGAGGTGACTCGCTTGAAGATATTCGTTTCCGTAGTGTATAGATTTAGCGATTTAAGAACGTTATGTATCTTTTACGTATCTCTAATTCTTATTATTTGTAAAACAACACATTGATATATTCATATCACCTGAGAGATTCTCATTTATAAAGTATCAGAGAGTTTGGGTTTATCTTAGTTCACTTTACGTAATTACGATTCTTAAATCTATAATTTAGATTTGATTCTTCAATTAGGTTGTAACTCTACTAGCTAAACATGATTAAGAGTCGGGGCGTCACAATATTTGTTCAACACTTTCTAAATATGATAAAAACTTTCGAAAACGAACTGTTTGCCATGTTTTCGCTGCTAATATGTACGAACCAGTCATTTTACATCACCATCCATAAGACCACTCTCCTGGCCTCTCTTGGCTTGCATTATGGATCCAACATAAGTGGTTACTTCCCTGTTAAATGTAATGAAGCGTTCTGCCAACCTTTTTGCATCACGATAATTGATTTTCATGGTTTGTGCTTCATATTTATGAATTATATTTTTCCACATGGTGTTACCATGTTGTTGTGCGCCATCGATACAATCTTGGGTAAAAAAAACATAATTACGACAAATGCATTCATCTTCTTTGAGGTTGTATTTTGCACCACATACTTTGGTTTTTTTTTACCTTTGCATTGACTTTGAGATTGTTAATCCATATTACAAGAAACTAAGAATTATAGAGAAGGTGTGATTGTTTTAGATTTTAAGAAGATTGAGAGATTGAGAAATTCTAGAGAGATTTAGAAATTTTGGTGTGATTTGAAATGAGTTTGAAATCGGGTATTTATAGAGGGGGAAAATTGTAGCCGTTAGATGAGGAACTGATAAGCGATGATCAAACCAGAGAGCAACAACATGACTAGCGTTGGCGCTGGAATGACCAACCAGCGATAGCTTGACCATCTAGCGATGGACACTCTATCGCTCGCTGAAAAGTTTGTCGTGTATGCCTATATGTTATATTGACATAAAGGCATATATGTTTGGCACTTTGGCATACCCATAGTCGGTGCATATATGGAAAAATATGATGTTTGACATGTGCATAAGAATATGCCTTATAAGGATGTCCTAAAGTTATGAAAATACTAATTTACTCTTTGTCCTTATTTAAATTAAAACTATATAAATAACCACACAAACCTAATCATATATGAATCATTAACCAAAATCAAAAACAAATAGTGAGGGAGAGAGCACTGGGAATTATTAGTTTTGAAAGAAAAAAATTCTTCTCGTCTTCTTCCCTCTTTCCATGAAGTTCCTCGTTCGATTGAAAAATCCATCACTTTTAATTCGTTTTTTATTGAAAATATTGAGTAGAAATCATCAAAATTGGGTTTAAATGGATTCACAGTAGCATGTTCGGTTAGGAATAGTTTAAAGGAACCCTTGTTTGCTAACCGAACATTCTGAAACCAAGAACATGAAGAACACTTCGACCATTACGAATTACTTTTCGTAACCAAACTCTTATATAGAACAACAAATGATGAGTTCGGTTGGTTCGCAAAAAATTATTTGCGAACCGAACCCTTCTCTGAAAACCACCAATGTTCGGTTGGTTAGGTTAGTTGGAAAATTTCGCCCCGTAACCAAGCTCTTGTACAAAACAACAAATGCTGAGTTCGGTTGGTTCCCAAAAATTAATTTGCTGACCGAACCCTTCTCTGAAAACCAATATGTTGAATTCGCTTGGTTAGGTTAGTTTGAATTCATTCCCCTACCTTACTCTACTTTGCTTTAAGAACTCTTGAGTTCGGTTTATTCGAGAGTTGTTTTTCCTAACCGAACTTCACTCTAAGAACTCTTGTGTTGAGTTCGGTTTAATTGAAAATTTATGTTGGAAACAGAACATTACTCTGAATACTATAGAATAAAAGTTCGGCTACCTGTCTCAGTATCCGATAACTGAAAAAAAACAAAAACTCCATTAAAGCAAATTTCGGTTACCCGTATCTTCAAAAACATTAGCAGAACTGCATTTCCAGATAAGTTCGACTACCTTTTCTCAGAAATTATAGCCGAACTTGTTTGACCTAGACGTAATCTACTAAAAAAATTTCACAGTTAGAAAATTTTTGGAAAATTCAAGCAACGTTAAAGAATACTTTAGGGGATAAAGGTTCAGATTCAGAGAATCCATCATCACTCGAATCACTCAACTCATATTCACCCATCTAAAAAAAAAAAAAATTATCTTCTTCTTTACTACTTTACTCTCTGAATAATTATTCTTCTTATAATTACAATAACTAATCTATAATACAAAAGAGGTCATGTCTAAGTTAGCCTAAACAACTAGCGGTCCAGATTAAATCTATCTCAATATAATCCAACAGATCACATTTAAAATTGGAGCATGTGCTCTTAAATACCGCGCATCGGGCGTTCAATCACCTGAGCAGTTTTGGTTGGGCTTTGAGGGCTTTTAGTTGTTATCGATTTGACGACGACCTATGCGTCTCAGACCTAGAAAAATACCAACTGCATATTGAGCCAATAGGAAAACAATCAAATCTTAATTTCTAGGGGTTTCAGCACATAGAAATCCTTCAGATAGAATTCATGGACGGTGACACATAGCCTGCAATGTAATCTAGCATGCAGTGGTCAGATTTGTTTCTTGAGCTGTAAGCTATTATGATATTATCTCCTTTCAGAAATCTTAAAAACTATTATTATATTTGAATTTGCAAAAAACTCTCTGCTCCAATTTTTCAACGGAAAATCTATGTAGGAGTTAAGAGCATGTATCGGTTGGTTCACCGATGAGTTAGCCACGAAGGTTGATTGGGATTTTAAGTATGTAAGGCGGAGCCAGAGGTTGGCTAACCATGGCTCTAGGCCCTCCTCCAAATAAAAGATCCGAGTTGTTTAAATTTGTGGGCTGCATATTGGTTGATTTTACCGTTCATATGTGGTAACTGATTCCCATAAATAGAAATTTCTTATAATAAATTTCTCATTGAATAATAATGTACGTAAACTGAATAATAATGTACGTAAACTCAATAAAAGCTACAACCAAAAATGGGTCTTTGGGTAGAGTGACTAGATGAAAATTCGGAAAGTATTATACATATATATATGAACGGTTGACTAGAATGTGTATATATTTTCTAATAAAATGCGTACATGTTACGGCACGGGTTGAGTGCTACTCATTATACAAAATTAATCATGAACGGTAATAAATATTTTTTTAATGGGTGGCTTAAATTTAATTCAAAATGTCTTACTCAAAATAAAACCGTGGTCCCGAAAAAATCGTTCAAAAATTAAAAGGGCTCTTAGAAGAAGGCTGCTACCGGGGCGGTCACCTATCTCATGGGGCCCATCCACCCTTCAGAAAAACTTATTTCTCTCATTATCTGGCAACATGTTCTGGTTTGTTCATGACTCAGCCAAATGTCTTGTGTGAATTCTGGATGGGAGTTCAAAAGTGGTTGTAGAAAAAAGATAAAATTGTGTATTGATACAGCGCTAACAAGAGCACAGCAGAAATATTTCAATGGAACGGACTCGAGATACGAAATAGACGAACAGTTTGCAAATGTATTATAAAAGAACCATTATCTCAAGAACCATGATTAAGAACGGCAAAATAAAATGAAACAACGAGCAGCGCCTTTTTGCACCTTAAGTTCCACTCCAATATAAATTGATAGCAGAGCAAGAGAAAAAATATCAAGCAAAAATGAAAAATATGACATCTATCTTATTGCGAAAACATGTTTATAGAGTACAAAAAAATTTGAGGACACAGATCCTTTACAAAATACTAAATGTATCCCCATTTCTTAACTACAACACAGGGTCTAAAAAAACTACGTTGATCCATATCTGTAATCTGCAAACCCTAATTTTAACATCAAAAAAGCCGAGAAGTTGATCGATCAACTGAGATTTTTCTTGCTCGATAATCATTAATTTCCGACAAATTAACAACAAAAAGTTAGTGCAAAATATCATAAGCTAGTCACTGGGAGGATTTACTTGCAGTGGTAGATTTATCAATAGGCGGAGTTACCGAAGGAGTTGAAGTTGAAGTCGAGGCAGTAGTTTCCTCAGCTTCAACTAATTTCCGAAGTCTTTCTTGTAATACTCGAACCCTAGTTTCAGTAGCTCGAAGCTTTCTCCATCTATAACCTGCCCAACAAGCAAAACCACCATATACGAGGATATATGAAGCCCAGACATATGGAAATTCTTCAGCGAGTTGTTCCAGTTCTAGATTATATACTTGCATTGTTTTCTATCCTTTCCAATCTGTTGGAGAAAATCGAGTTTGTTAGCCAATGCTGATTCAAGAAATGAAAGAAAAAGATGGATCAGATTGATATTCGATGACACTGGAAGACTTGATAAATATAAGACTATCAAACAAGTAAATGAGATGTATAGCTAAAGAAAAACAAATGGGTGGAGAGACGGTACCTGCTACTTATTCATCCAATTGATCATATCGTGATAAACAGATGGATCTCCTCGTTGCTCATCTCTTTGAATAAAATCAACCCACAAGTATCGAAGAAAAGAGAGGGATTTGAGATCATAGGTCAAAGACTCCTTCACATAGGGCCAGTTGAAAATGGTTAATCCCTTTAGAAAAGTCCATCTTGGTAAATCTGGAAGAAACTTAAGAACCGGGCATTCCAACAAAACCAATCTTTGAAGAGAAGCAGTAAGAGACTCGTTCTCATCATCCTTTACTAGAAATCCCTGAAACTGATTGCACTCCTCGATTTTCAGTTCTTGAAGATTACAGTTGTGTTGGAGTATGCTTACTGGGAAGAATATAAGCTCCTCTATCTTGTTTAAAAGAATCTTCGTGAGAGAGGTATGGCTTCTACAAATTGAGTTTACTAACTTGAGATTCATCTCCTCTAACTGCAACTGCTTCAAACAAGGAAACCAAGGGATTCTGGACAAACTTTTGCAGCCATTAATAACCAAAATCTCAAGACACGGATAGGGATCACACAACTCTTCTAGAAGGAACATATCAGCAAGATGGATCCAGATTAACGAAGAGAATCCACCTATATCCAATCTCTTCAAAGATATTCCTCCAAGAGTAAGTTGCAAAAGACGAGGGAGCTGACCAATAGCTGCTGGAAGTTGTTTAATTCCTTTGCAGTTTTGAAGTATTAACGTATCCAAACTTGGGAAACCAGATGGAACACAACGTCGGAAGGTCCGAACCTTCTCTATTCTCAAAGATACCAAACCAGTGGGAGGTTGTAGAGATTCAAATACTTGGAGATCATTACACGACTTGTTCATCATCTCCAGCGGATCTTCTTCTATTTCGTCCCAGAATAGTGCCAATCCAAGAAGATTCTGTTTTCCTTTCAAATTTGCCCTTTCAGCATCCATCGTGTCTTTCACGTTCTGAAGACCCCAAATGCCTAGCGTCTCAAGCATGTTTAGGTTTCCTGGAGGCAAACTAGTTTTCCTATGCCCAAACTAGTTTTCCTATGCCTAAGTCTTGAATACCAACATCACATTCAGGTTGTTTTTCTGGAACCATGTAATACAACTCCTCGAGGCAAACTAGTTTTCCTATGCCCAATATTGTGGGGTTTCCCAGCGGATTGTGATAAAATTTTCTAACTTTTGCCCAATTCTTTACATCTTTTGGAGACTCACAAAGGGAAAAATTCACAAACTCAAGATTTTCAAGATTAGAACATGGCTCCGGTAACAATGTGATTTCAGTACCTACTAGGTTAAGAGACCTCAACTGAGTTAATGATCCAAAATCTATGGGTAATGCCTTCAACAATGGGCAGTTTCTGAAATCAAATATCTGCAAATTACAAAGATCTGACACAAACTCAGGTAAAACTTTTAAATTATTGCAGGTGTTGACATCTAACGTTTGCAAACTGGAGAGGGTGATGATAGAAACGGGTAATTCTTCGAAAGGGTTATAAGATAAATTTAGAGATGTTAGATTTTTCAAACCAGAGATAGAGTCAGGAATGACTTTTAATTCGCAGTTGTTGAGATCCAAGGTTTGCAAATTACAAAGACTTGTGACAGAATCAGGTAACTCTTCCATAACCGTCCACGAGACTTCAAGATATCCTAATTTTTGCAAAGAATGAATGTTTGTAAGAAGATTTTGAACACCATAGAAGTTGGTAAATACCAACGTCTCCAAATTATAAAGTTTACCAATGGACTGACCATTCGATACATTCCTCATATCAAGAGAGTTAAGGCGAAGGTACCTTAAATGTCTCAGATTGAGACTCAAAGAAGACAACTTTGGAAAAGTGAAATTTGGTGAAAGAACCGCATGAAGCACACGTAAGTTGTTATTTCTGGAAAATATAAGAGGATCCACGTTAGAACCTTCGGGGGCGAAAATTGTACGCAGCTTCTTCGCGTTACTTAACTTCTTCAGAAATGTTTTTGATATATCTTCGTCTAATTCTAACCTCAACCGACGAACTTTAGAAACATCTGTAAACTCACTTGCCTTGAGAGCTGCCAATTCATTTTCCCCACGAACTTCTTCCGCAAGATCATGCACAAGATCATGCACAAGATCGTGCATTTTGCACGTCTCGATGTCGCCTAATTCGTTCTTCTTGAAATTATGAAAAAGGAGCTCCACGCTAGACTTTCGAAGTAATCATGTCCAATGTCTTCAATTGATCTTTTGTTTTTTATATTAGATGGTTTGACAAATCCTTCTGCCATCCAAAGATGAACCAAAATCTCTTTACTAATCTCCCAATTCTTGGGAAAGATTGAGCAATAAGAGAAACATTGTTTTAGTTGAGTTGACTAGTTATTATAGCTCAATTTTAATACAGGTAAGATTTTTCTTTTGCTTTCTGGAGTATTCCAAATATCATCATCTCTAATCGATATCCAGTCACTTTCTTTCTTTTTTAAGTGCATTAGACTTCCAAGAAATTTTGCTGCGAGTGGTAAACCACAGCATTTTTTTGATATTTCTTTTCCTATGTCTGACATTTCTGGAGAAATTAATGCTCCACCAGGAGAAAACGCTCTTTGCTTGATGATAGACCAACATGCATCATCTTGCAATTGACTCAAGCTGTAAGGAGGAATACTCCCCCTAACAACAGATGCAACTCGGTCATTACGTGTGGTGATCAGTATCTTACTCCCATTGCTCGGAATCATCATTCCATAAATCGTTACTAACAAATATTTTTTCCCATCTAAATGTTCTCTAACTATATTTACTAGCACAGAGAAATTTGAAACCCTTTGGAACTTAGTTTGAGTAATAGACTCCATAATTTTTACTAAGAGGATTTCAATATCAAAAATTTCAGATACATGAACCCACATTGTTGGCTCAAACAGTTTCTTCACCAACTCGTTTTTGTAAACGAGTTGTGCAAGTGTTGACTTCCCAAGCCCACCCATACCCATTATGGATACTACATAAACCTTTTCAAGAGAATGATTAGGATTGGCAAAAACTGGTGGTGATGAAGATGATGATTTGGGATCTGTTGTTAAAAGTTTTATTATTTGGGATTCATCATACTCCCTTCCTACGATTTCTGACTCATTAACATGGGAAATGACTTGTCGATCCAGTTGTTCATCACTTTCACCATCAGGAATAGGTGCACTAACTTCTAACTGAAACCTATCTATATCTTGGGTTATTTCATTTAATCTTTTGTTTATGTCTTTGATTTTTTTCGCCATTTTGAAACGAAATATAAGTGAAGGGTTTGAAGATGAAGTGAAATCCAATACCTTATGCTTCCAGCTATCCTCTCTATCACGGCGACGCATGTCCTCATAAGAGAACTCATCAATCACGTCATCAGCGTCGTAAGCAATATCCTTGAGCCTTCGTAACCAAAGTCTTACAAGTTCTTCCTTGTCTTGCCTCCTCTCCGCGTCGGCAATCACAGCGAGAATCATTTCCGAGGTTCTTTGAAGTTTCTTTAAGTCATCGTTGACATCCAAAGCCAAACCAATGTCTTTGGAAACAACACCCACTAGTTTTTCTAGGATTCTTGTTGCACCACTCATAAGAATCTCTTCCATAGTTTGTATACGAGAGAAGAAATTTGGACTGAACTAAAAAGAAGACAGGAAACCAGAAATTAAGAATAAGAAGACAGCAACTTTGATAAATAATCTCAGAGAGTTGTTTATGCGGAAGATAGATGATAGTTTTGCTCTGAACTTATAGATGGATTTAGAATTGAATAGATAAAGCGGGTTGTGCATGCACACCTGATCAGATTTGGATCTTACAAAATTGAATAACACAAGTTAGTTGTAAATCAGTCCATCAACCACGTTATACACGTCATTAAATTGTACTTCATTTGTCATTCTGGTTATGAAGTCCCATACTAGATCTCAGATTGTTAAACTATTCTAGCTATTTGCTGTCTTAGCTTCAACAGTACAAAAACGCGCAATTTAATAATCCAAGTAGTACACTGTTTACTAAACAATTTGGTTTCTCTGCGAATCCATAGTACTTCTAAGCCAGTAGCTCGTAGTTTCCTTGCATTTGATTAGCATTGTTATTAAAGTCTGGCGCAAATAACAAAAAGAATTGCCTCTAAATCCGGACTTTAATCACATCCCAGGTTGTTATTAAAATCTCATACTCCAAAGCCTGGATTTAGCCACAACGCATTTATTGTCTTGTCTTGTTAATAATAATGAGTTCGGTATCTCATATATTTTTGGCAGTGTAGCTGTAGAAGGATGATTTTCATCCAGCTATTGGGATCCCAATTCATAAGGGATATTGCATCGTCCGGCGTTTATAGAACTGGTTGTAAAAAGACGGAACTCAATTTAAAAACATACCTTAGAGGTTGTTCAGGACTCGAATAGACAACTGTCTTGTCTATCTATCTACAGGGTATTTCCTCCCAGATTTTACTGAAACTATCAGCCAAATTGTGTATGTCACAGGCCTAGCAAGAGCGCTGAAAATTGTTTGTAATAAGTTATAAGCATCAGCAACAAGATCTTTATTTCAAACAGAGATACATGAATCATAAACTCAGAAGTGTTTCTAGTATAAAAAAAAAACAGTTTGCATTATGTATTATACTAAGAATAAGATCAAGAACCATGATATGCGATGACAGAAGGAAAAAAAATCGTATTGAGGAGCGCCTATTTGCACCTCAAATTCCACCCCTAGATCTTATACCAAATCTTTTTAGAACACAGATACTTTACAAAGAACTAAATGTATCCCCATTTCTTAACTACAACAGAGGGTTTAAACAAACTAATCCAATTTGAAGTTCATATCTGTAATCTGCAAACCTTAATTTTAACATGAAAAAAAAAAA